>NW_022103942.1:1993104-1999532 GCF_000313985.2 Echinops telfairi | reverse complement strand
CTGGAGGGTGAAGGGAATGCGGGGTAGAAAGGGGGAACCGATTACAAGAATCTAAGTATAGCCTCCTCCCTGGGGGATGGACAGCAGAGAAGAGGGTGGAGGGAGACATCAGACAGTGTAACTTATGACAAAACTATAATAATTTATGAATTATGAATGGTTCAGGAGGAAGGGGAAGGGGGAAGGTGGGGGGAAAAGAGCAAATGATATTGAGGGTTAAAGTAGAGGGCAAATGTTTTGCGATGGATGAGGGAAACAGGTGTACAAATGTGCTTGACTCAATGGATGTGTGTATGGACTGTGATAAAAATTGTACAAGCCCTCAATAAAATAATTAAAAAATAATAATAATGAGGGCAACAAATGTACAAATATACAAATGTGCTTTATACAATTGATGTACGTATGGATTGTGATGAGTTGTATGAGCCCCCAATAAAATGAGTTTTTTTTAAAAAGTAGAGAAACAAACAAAAAAGGAGTAGGCCTCACTCCCAAGGAGTCTTTCTTCTAATTGCATCTGGGCTGTTACCTAATTTGGGGATACCAGGGTCTAAATGACTATGAGTCATATCCCGGTTGCCTTGATCAGAAGGCCCCGAACCAATCTTATAAGCTTTTCTACCTAGAATAGTATACATATCCCAATTAGGGTCTTTCCCTGGCTTCTGTACTCCTGCCTGCAACTGTGATGGATTGATCTGCCACCAATCATGCTTTTGTGAAAGTTTCTTACACTCTTGCGTCCATTTTAGCGGCCATGTTGGACACCATAAATCGTTGGACACCATTATGGCCTCATACTTTGTCTTATCTTTGTCCTGGTTAAGATGAAATGAATGTTTTCCACAGATTATATTTGAGATTTTGGGGGCTCTTCTCCACTAAAAAAGGAGCCCCTGGTGATGTAGTGGTTACGCATAGTGGTTCCGATTATCATGGCCGGCAATTCTAAAGTACCAGCAGCTCTGTGGGACAGGCTGGCCTGTCTGCTTCCTGAAACAGTTATGGAGGCGGAAACCCACAAGGGGTTGCTATGAGTCAGCATTGACTCGATAGCAGCGAGTTTGGAGTTCGGTTTTCTCCACTACAACAGCATCTGACAACCACAAATACCATCAGTTTCTGAATCAGTCGGTCTGGGTAACTAAAAATCAATGCTAATTCATAGTGATGTTCTGTGGGTCTCCTGGACTGTAACTGTTTAAGGGAGCAGAAAGCCCAGTTTTTCTCCCATGGAGTTTCTGGTGGTTTTGAAGTGCTGACCAAGAGGATAGCAGCCCAACTCGTAACCACTACACCACCAGGACTCCCTAAATCTGGGGTAGGACCTGAGAATTTGATTTTCTAACAAGTTCCCAGATGAAGCTAGTGTAGCTGCTCCAGAAACAATGCTGTACTCCCCCGACTATTTGTCAAAGATAGAAGAGTCTACTGCTCTAGCAGAGCTCAGCATAAACACAAGTGCGCAGCGGGCCTCGCTCCCCTCTCTTATGCCTTCCCTTTCCTTACCTTCACTCCTCCCTCCTCTTGGCTGAGTCTCGGTATCTGTAGGTTCTAGTCAAGGCCTCTCTCTCTCTTTCCAGGAAGATCAGATCACTGCGTAGACATTCTGCTGGGAGGGAGAACCCAAGGCATAGAATGCCCTCCTAGAAGAACACACTATTTCTGTCAAGTGCTGGGCATTTCCTGGGTTATGTTCAGTTTCTAACTGTCCTGATAGCTTGAGAACGGTGATGAATGTACAGTATGAGCGTAGGTCTCTGTTAAGAGTTAAAGCAACAAAAAAAAAGCAGTATTTTCCAAGTATACCTACCTGTCAGTTGGGATTTTGATATGACTAACACCTTTAGCTAATGCTTGGCAGTTCTCGATTAGCACTAGCTTGTAAAGCTGAAGAGAGATCCATTACCTGCAAACTCTCTTCTGGGCTTGCTGTTCACACCTACCTTATAAAAAGAACATATGTTGTCTACAGGAGATGGAGAGAGACACAAGTTCAACATAAACACTCACCCCATAACCTCTTTTCTTTTTTCACTTTGGGCTTTCCCCATGTGCCTTGTTTTCTCTGAGAAATGAGTGAGATTACTTCACTTTGAGGCAACCAAACAGTGCAATGGTTCACAGCCCTTGCTGCACAGAAAAATCACCTAGGAAGCTTTTCTATTTTTTTCATGGCAATGCCAGAAACCCCACCCTAGGGAAATCAACTCAGAATCTCTGCAGGTGGGCCCTAGATAAATGCTTTAAAAACAGATTTTCATGGGTGAGGGGATTCTTCTCTGGGTAGTAGACATTTGTTATTTCTGGCCATGGAAAATATAACACCAAATGTGAGTGAAGTATGCACAGCTTAACCTAGGTATATGATGTCAATAAAAAGTATGCAAGGAAAAAGTAAATGCTTTGGTAAATGCTATGACATATACAATTATGCAACAACAAACAAAATTGGAGGGTGTTACCTATATATTTACATACATATACAAGTATACAAACATGCATATGTGCGTCTATATGTGGACATATATGTTTTTCTATAAAGATGTATATATGTCCATATATATTCATATATACTATAAAGTGCATGGAAGTATAGATACTTTGTAGATTTATCCAACTGTATCTCAGGATTGCTTATGATATCTGAAGGATTATGACCATAATCTCATGGGACAAGTCCATTATAATACAGTATGTAAAGATTATGTTGTACATCCTTGTTTAAATAGCATCTGGGGTCTTCAGAGTAGTGCTTTGAACTGATTCATTATGGTTCAACCTCCTGCTGAGAAGCTGCATTTCCACCTGATATACTGAATTTGAATTGAAGTTTTTGAAAATCCCAGTATATCTGCGGTGGAAAGGGAAATTGTCAGCTGGGGAGCAAGCCAGTTCAAAACCCGGCTTTAAAATCTTACCAGCAACAACTATTGGCTTCTGCAGGTTTAAAGAAAAAAGAAAGAAATTGACAACTTGGAGAAGAAACTAGTCAATAGGAACCACAGCTTCGTTGGCCTCAAACCAGAGAATTAGATGGTGCATCTAAATCCTAGCCCCAATTTAAGAACAATCAGTTCTTAACTCATGACCCTGCTCAATACTCACCTTCATGACAGCATCACTGAAGATAAGGGTGCTACAGCAAAATGTGGTGAAGTAGATGATGCCCAGCTATCAATCAGAATAGTGTCTGGAGCCTTAAAAGCTTGTATTCAAACAAGCAGCAGCCATCTGAGCGATGAGTCAACTAAGTCTACACTGAAGGAGCACACCAACTTGTGTGATCCAAAGGTGACAATTACAAAACAATGGATACAAGGAGGTATAGGGAACCTAGAGGGTGGGATAGTGAGGGAAAGGGGATTTGGGGAGTAACTAATGAAGACAGGAGTGGGGAGGGGGTTCTAGAACAGATTGTGATTGCATAAATCATTGTAAAGACAACTTAACTATGGGGGGGAGGGATGCTCTAAAATTGATGTGAGGCTGATTGTACAGTTCTCCGTGACATGATGGAACTATTGAATAATATGCTATGTAAGTTACTTGCCAATAAAACTGTTGGGGGGGAAAAAGATGGTGCCTGGCTACCACTACTGACCATTCTAATCAGGAACACAGTAGATGGATCCTGATAGAATGGGAGCAAAAGGTGGAACAAAACTCAAATTGTTGAAAAGATCAAACTTCCAGGACCAGTTAAGACTAGAGGACTTCTTGAGACTATCACCCTGAGATACTCTTTAAATCTGAGAAACAAAACTATTCCACGAGTTTAGCTAAATAGCAGATTGGCTCTTAAAATAAACAAAATCATTTGTGAGTACTGTGCTCCTTTAAAAAATTTTTTATTAAGGGCTTTTACGGCTTTTATCACAATCCATACATACATCCATTGTGTCAAACACACTTGTACATATATTGCCATCATCATTTTCAAAACATGTTCTTTCTACGTGAACCCTATCAGCTCATTTTCCCCTTCCCCCATGCTCCCTTCCTTATGAACCCTTGATAATTCATAAATTATCAGTTTTTCATGTCTTAAACTGACCACTGTTTCTCTTCATCCACTTTTCTGTTGTCCGCCCCCCTGGGAGGGTGTTATATGTAGATCATTGTGATCGGTTCCCCTTTCTCCACCCCATCTCCCTTACTTTCCTACTATTTCTACTCTCATTATTGGTCCTGAGAGGTTTATCTGTCCTGGATTCTCTGTGTTGTGAGCTCCTATCCGTACCCCTGTACATGCTCTGGTGGAGCCGGATTTGTAAGGTAGAATTGGGGTCCTGATAGTGGGGGGAGGGAGGAAGCATTAAAGAACTAGAGGAATGTTTCATCCTCTAACACAGTTCCTCATGTTGTGGTAACTCCCCTCCCAACCATAAAATTATTTTTGTTGCTACTTCATAACTGTAATTTTGCTACTGTTATGAATCGGGCGACCCCTGTGCAGGGGTCATTCGACCCCCAAACGGATCGAGTCCCACAAGTTGAGAACTGCTGCACGTTTCATCGGTGCTATACTACACCAGTCATGGCTGTCTCTTCCTTGTGATCCTTCTTTGAGGGGATGTGTGGAGTGGAGACCCAAAGCCTATTAGTAGGCCACTGGAGATCCCCTTGCAGAGGGGTCTCGGGGAGGAGATGAGCCAGTCATGGTGCGATGTAACAATGATGAGAAATACAACTTTCCTCCTAGTTCCTAAATATTTCCTCCCCGCTCCCACTACCATGACTCGAATTCGACCTTGCAAGTCTGGCTAGACCACAGGATGTACACTGGTACAGATAGGAATTGAAAATACAGGGAATCCAGGGCGGATGAGCCCTACAGGACCAGTGTTGTGAGTGGCGAAACAGGGAGGGCAGAGGGAGAGTGGGTAGGAAAGAGGGAACCGATTACAAGGAACTATATGTGACCTCCTCCCTGGGGGACGGACAACCGAAAAGTGGGTGAAGGGAGACGTGGGACAGGGCAAGATATGACCAAATAACAATTTATACACTATCAAGGGCTCATGAGGGAGTGGGGAGCGGGGAGGGAGGGGAAAATGAGGACCTAATGCCGGGGGTTTAAGTGGAGAGAAAATGTTTTGAGAATGATGTACAAATGCGCTTTACACAACTGATGTGTGTATGGATTGCGATAATAGTTGTATGAGCCCCTAATAAAATGTTTTTTAAAAAAAATAAAATTAAAGAAATTAAAAAGAAAAGAGAAGCAGAAAAAAAAGGAGGGGCAGGGAAATCAGAGTATTGGAAATAGAACAACCAAGTTGAAATAATGAGAAAGTTGACACACATGAAAAAAAATGCAACAAGGGTCAATGAACACACTGTGTAGAGTGTAGAATGTGTTAAATGGGTACATAATTTGCTGTGTAAACTTTAACCAAAAGCAGGATAAAATAATTTAACTTTTTTAAAGTTTTGAGGTGATTCTAATGTGAAATGGTCAAGAACCACTGACAAACAGTGATCAAAAAAATAGGCTCTAAAATTTTAAAAAGAAGAAAAGACTCTTCTATTATGAAGAATCTATTTCTAACTCCACTAATTATGAGAAGCTGATATCAGACAAATGACTAAATTTATCTGAGCCTCAATCTCTTCATTTATTAGAATTGGCATAATATCAGGGTCTACCAGACCTGATTCCCAAGGCTGTAAGGAGGACTGCATGGACTGATGTATGTAATGCACTTAAATTATACAGTTCATATCACAGAGTGAAGAGATCTTGGTGGTATAATGGGCTTCCATTAAGTTGTTAACCACAAGTTCAGGGATTCGAACCCATTAGTCACTCTGCAGGGAAAAGTTGAGGCTATCTGCTTAAGTAAAGATTTCTATCCCCTTTGAAACTGATTTTGGTAGCAATTGTACAATAATGCTTGATGTGGTTGAACTATGGAATGTTATAATATCTGTAAGAGCACTCAATAAAATAATAATAATAAAAGATTTCTAGCCTTGAAAACCCACAGGGGCAGTTCTGTTCTGCCCTGTAGTGTCACTTTAAATCCGAGTAAACTTGATGGCAGTGAGTTTTGGAGCAGAGTAAGTGCTCACTACATAGTCTCACGTATTGACCCTATAGGACAGAAGATAATTGCCCCTGTGGGCTCTTGAGACTAACTTTAAAAGCAAGTAGAAAGCTTCATCTATCTCCCGTCACAAGATGATAGCTAGTATAAAACTAAGGCATTTTCTTTCCACCTTCTGAGGCTATGACCCTATAAGAAGTGTGAGTGTTCATCCAGCCTGTCCTATCCCACTACCAAGACTCGAATTCGACCTTTCAAGTCTGGCTAGACCAGAGGATGTACACTGATACAGATAGGAACTGAAAATACAGGGAATCCAGGGCGGATGAGCTCTACAGGACCAGTGGTGTGAGTGGCGAAACAGGGAGGGTA
>NW_022103942.1:1980305-1992912 GCF_000313985.2 Echinops telfairi | reverse complement strand
TTGATGTGTGTATGGATTGTGATAAGAGTTTTATGAGCCCCTAATAAAATGATTTTTTTTAAAAAAGAAAAAGAATACATACAAAAAAAAAAAAGTGTGAGTGTTGTATACACTCAGCTTCGGTTCTCAGTATCTTTCACTTAGGACCAATATGACAAGACAAAAGTCTCTCTCTGGGTCTGAGGGGCTGGCCCCAATCCCAACTATGTGGACACCTGCCCCTCCCCCAAGTAGAATTTATTCCACAGGGCAGCACTGAAGCTGCAGCTCAGGGAGAGGGACATGTCTGATCAGAGCACACAGGAGCAAATGAAAGGGGAGGAAGAGAGAGTGGAGCAAATCCTGGCCCACCAAGCCTTGAGGATGATATTCCTGCTCAGAGCAACCAATCCACAGAGAAGACCATATGGCTGGCCCCACTATGAGACATGACATCCCGCACTGACCCATAGCCCTAAAGGGGACAACTTTGGAGACACAGTGTGGGAATTGCGCCTGATCTGATTCCACCACACCGAGGAAAAACAGTAAGGATGTGCAACAGAAAATCAAGGGGAACAGAGCAACGAAGTCCCCAGGGAATACCAAAAATAGACTTTGGGGCCAGGGCTTGGCCCCCCATCAGACTCCACCAGAAAACACTCCTAAAGGCCAACAAAAAGTCTTTGAACTAACTATAGGCCTTTCTGCTGCTGCTGCTGTTTCTGCTTCTGCTTCTTTTTCCCCCCACTGGCTTGTTGTTGTTGTTGTTGTTTTGTTTTCTTTTGTTGCTTTGTTTTGCTCTGTCTTGTTTTTGTGCATGTTATTATTTCCGCAGGTCTGGCTAAATAAGATAGGCTGGATGAACAATCTGGAGGAGAAAACAACAGGACCGACTGTTCCGGGGGGACAAGAGAGAGGGGTAAGTGGGGGGAAAGGAAGTGGTGTTAACAAACTCAGGGACAAGGGAACAACAAGTGATGCAAAACAGTGGTGAGGAGGGTGCAGGAGGTCTGGTAGGGCTTGATAAACAGTAATGTAACCTACAGGAATTACTGTAACCCCAATGAAGGCTGAACATGATAATGGGGCAAAAAGAAAGTCAAAGGAAATAGAGGAAAGAGCTAGGAGGCAAAGGGCATTTATAGAGGCCTAAATAAAGGCATGTACACATGTACATATATTTATGTATGATGATGGGGAAATAGATGTATGTGCATATATTTATAGGTTTAGTATTAAGGCAGAAGATGGACATTGAGCCTCCACTCAAGTACTCCTTCAATGCAAGAACACTTTGTTCTATTAAACTGGCATTCCATGATGCTCACCTTCCTGACATGATCGCTGAAGACAAATGGGTGCATAAGCACATGTGGTGAAGAAAGCTGATGGAGCCCAGCTATCAAAAGATATAGCTTCTGGGGTCTTAAAGGCTTGAAGGTAAACAAGAGACCATCTAGCTCAGAAACAACAAAGCCCACGTGGAAGAATCACACCAGCCTGTGTGATCATGAGGTGTCAAAAGGATCAGGTATCAGGCATTCAAGAACAAAAAAAATCACATTATTGTGAATGAGGGGGAGTGCAGATTGGGGACCTGAGACCCATCTGTAGGCAACTGGACATCCCCTTACAGAAGGGTTATGGGGAGGAGACAAGGCAGTCAGGGTGCAGTGTAGCAACAATGAAACATACAACTTTCCTCTAGTTCCTAAATGCTTCCTCCCCACCCCACCCCCACTATCATGATCCCCATTCTACCTTACAAATCTGGCTAGACCAGAGGATGTACAGATAGGAACTGGAAACACAGGGAATCCAGGATAGATGATCCCTTCAGAACCAGTGGTGAGAGTGGTGATACCAGGATGGTGGAGGGAAGGTGGGGTGGAAAGGGGGAAATGATTACAAGGATCTACATATAACCTCCTCCCTGGGGGATGGACAACAGAAAAGTGGGTGAAGGGAGCCGTCAGACAGTGTAAGATATGACAAAATAATAATAATTTATAAATTATCAAGGGTTCATCAGGGAGGGTGGAGCAGGGATGGAGGGGGGAAAATGAGGAGCTGATGCCAAGGGCTTAAGTGAAGAGCAAATGTTTTGAGAATGTTGAAGGCAACGAATGTGCAGATATGTTTTACACAATTGGTGTATGTATGGATCGTGATAAGAGTTGTATGAACCCCCAATAAAATGATTTTTTTAAGTCTCTGTTGGTTCTGGGGAAAGAACCTTGTCTCTTTCCATTTCTATAACCCCAGCATCGCTCAATGTCTAGGCAGTTTTCATCCAAACCAACCTCAACTGCCATGGAATCAATTCTTCCTTCTAGCTACCCTAGATGACAGAGTAGAACTGCTCCTATGGGTTTTTGAGACTGTAACTTCTTATGAGAATAGAAAGCCTCATTTTTCTCCCCCAGAATGGCTGATGGTTTTGAACTTTGGACTTCGTTTTTAACAGCCCAACATGCCATAACCCACTATACCACCAGGGATCCTAGCAGTCTTCATATAGCACCTATTCATCCCTGGTTATGCTTCTTTTTTGGTATAATCTAACCCCCTCCACAATCTTATTTATTTTGTTGTTAATATTGACAATAGACATGGCAGAACATACAATTCAACAATTTCTATATGTAAAATTTAGTGGCAGTAATTATAGTCTATGAGTTGTGCAACCATTCTCACTCTTCTTTTCTAAATTTTTCCTCCCTCTATTAATATAAACTCATGACCTTCAGCTTTTTCATCTAATATTTGGAGTTACTGCTGTCAACCTAAGCTCATATAGATAGTTCATAAAAATAGCATAATGGTCAAGGCAAACATTTCTTACTAGTTAAACTATTGTTTGGTTTTAAGATAACCAAACAAATATTTTTGGTTTAAAGCTTAGAGATGGTCTCAAAGCAATAGTTTCAGGCAACATCCAACCTCCATAACTATGGAAAATCTAGAGTCTATGAAAATGTGAAATTATGTTCTACATGTCCCCCTTTTGATCAAGATTCCTTTATAGGTTCTTTGACCAAAATGTTCAGTAATGGTAAGCCAGGCATCGTCCAGTTCTACTGGTCTCATGTCAAAACACTCCTATTTCTGACTTTCCTTCCTTTGGTACTCTAAATAAATTAGGGGGTGGGTGGGAGGTGGATTACTGTCCCTTGTGGGAGTACTTGTATGGCCCCAGGCACTGCAATTAACTTGGAGGTAGGACAGAAGCACTAAATACATTATAAGGCCAATTAAATGGATGACCCATGAAACTATGATCCTAAACCTCCAAAGCAAGGAACCGAATACCAGGAGGATTTGGGCTCTATGTAGGCAGCCTCAGCAGTTACTCTTTTTATTGTCATTGGCGAAAATATATCTATCACACAATTTTTGCCAATTCAACTTTTTAGAGGTAAAACTTTTTTAAAAACCTTCATTGTGAATTAGGTGAAAGTTTACAGATCAGATCATCAGTCTACATGTCTACATTCCAAAATCCATATGCATTTTGTTTCACCACTTCCACTGCAATCCCTTTAATGCAGCATTGCTTATTCTGTGTTTTCTCCATGATTCCTGTTTCCATTCCTCCTTCTTTCCGGACCATCTGCACTGGTCCCTGAGCAAATGCTGCCCTTTTGGTCTTAAATGGGTGATTATTTCACCAAATGGTTGACTATTCTACCACAGCGGTGAGCTCAGTTCCAGACCTGAAGAGTGACTAAGGGTCTTCTTGTATAAATTATAAAAATTGGCTATGCAACCCTGCCCTTAATCAATGCAATAGTGTCATCACCATTAGTTCCCCTTCCTAGGCCTGGTAACCACTAATGGCTTTTCTTTGCTATACATTTGGTTTTTCTTGTCTTTTTATATGTGAGGTCATATAAAGTTGGTCCTTTTAGGTTGGGTTATTTCACACCACTTTCTGCTCCATCGATACCGTAACTTGTATCAAGACCTAATTTCTGAAAGCAGATTGTGCCTGGATGTCAATTGGAACAGTGCCTGGGGTCTTAAAGGCTTGTATTCAAATAAGCAGTCATCTAAGTGATCCATCAACTAAATCCACTTGGAAGAAGTACACCAGCCTGTGTGATACAAAGATGACAATAACAAAATCTAAATATGATGCAGGGAAAAGTAGCAGAGCTTAAATTGTGAACACCCACTTGTAGAAGGCTATGGAGGACAGTGGGAGCCCAAAACCCATCTGCACAGTATCTAGTCAGATTAAGCCTCTGGCAGATCCCCTTTGGCCGCAGGCGATGGACTTAAATAGTTTTAATATCAGACAGAGTTCATTTTTAACTTGATTATGGTGGGTCGAACCACTGTATAAGATGATATTTGGGCAGTTGACCACCCTTCTAACCCTACCTGAATTTACTCTAAGCTTAAATAGTTTTTGCTAGTTCCAGGACAGAAATTTCTTCACTGGCTTTTTAAATATTGTTAGTGGTCTTTTCTTTTCTTAGAAATAATTTTATTGGGGGCTCGTACAACTCTTATCACAATCCATACATCCATACGTACACAATCCATACGTCCATTGTGTCAAGCACATTTGTAGGTTTGTTGCCATCAGCATTTTCAAAATATTTTCTTTTTACTTGAGCCCTTGTTATCAGCTCCTCATATTTTCCCGTCCCTCCTCCACCTTCCTCCCTCACGAACCCTTGATAATTTATAAATAGTTATAATTTTTTCATGTCTTACACTGTAGTGGTCTTTCCTTTTTTACTCTTCATTTTAATTTTTATCCTCATATTATTTTTCCCTTTCATTTTGTTTTTGTTTGTAATTGTTTCTGTTAGCTTTCCCAGTGTAGGAAGCACAGAAGAAGAGGTTGCCTAGAGAGAATAACGGATGTCATGGTTTATTGGGGATGTGGCAGATGGGAGGGAGGGTGAGGGGAATCGAGGAGCAAATAGTGAATGCAGAAACAGAGAGGGTGCACTAGATCTGATGGTGATGATGTATATACAGTTCTTTTTAAAAGTGACTTAGCTACAGAATGGAAGTGTATAAAATGTGAATTTTATGCCAATAAAACTATTTTTAAAAGACTTCATTTCTCTTACCAACTGAATAGTATTCTATTGCATGTAGGGTGTCCCATTTTGTTTATTTATGTTTTGATGAGCATTTAGTTTGCTTACATCTTTTGGCTAGTGTGAATAGTGATACAGTGGACATTGATGTACAGCACTCCTTTTGAGTCTTTACTTTCAAGTTTTCAGGATAGATATCTAAGAATGGAATTTCTGGGTCATATGGTAGCTCTATTTTATGTTTTTTTTTTAAAGAACTCCCACATTGAGTTAATAGTAGCTATACCATAATGTGTTCCTATCAGCAATAGGTAAAGGTTCCAATTTCCCTTCAGCCTCACCAACATTTGTTATTTCTTTTCTTTTCTTTTAACCTTAGACATCCTAGTGGGAGTGAAATTGTATCTCTCACTGTGATTTCTCTTTGTATGGTTCTGATCGCTAATGATGCTGAACATCTTTTCATGTTTTCTGGTCATTTGACTGTCCTCTAAGGTGAAATGCTTATTGAAGTCTTTTGCCCATTTTATGATTGAGTTATTTATATTGTCACTGTCAAAATTTTATACTACATATCTTGGTTCTTAGAATCCAGTTGGATATGTGGTTTCCAAAGATATTCTCCCAGTCCAGAGCTTGTCTTTTGAAATGACCACCAAAAGGTGGAAACAACCTTAAAAGGAAATGAAATCATGATATATGCTACAATCTGGACAGAGCTTTGTCAGGGTAAACCAGGATAATGCCCCTGACAATATCACAGGTCCATAGGCACAACTGTTCAGTGATAATATATAAAGATTATAGTAAAGTCATAGAAAATAAGAGCGATAGGAGAGAGAGTGAAATAAAGGAGTCAGACACATTTTATGGCAGCATGCTCACCTCCAGGATAGCTATGATCTCAGCAGCCAGGTCTGCAGGAGGAGAAGGGAGGAGAGGAGGATTTATTTCTAACCAAGGCTTATATATACTTGGGGGCGTGCAAACCCCTTGATTAGAGGTATCCACGTACGTTACAGGAAGTGGTTGTATTATAGGCAATACAGCAACAGGAGGGGGAGGATCTAGGGGTGTACATGCAATAGGAAGAGGAGGGACTAGGGGTACACATGTGACAAGATGGAGGGATCCTAGATTCATGATGGCAGCCTAACCTTGATCGTCCTTGAGCTGCTGGCTTGACTTATTCTGAGTTTTCCAGGGAAACAATCACTATCCTTATCAGTAGGGTGTGAACCCCACATACCGTGGACCAGACAGCAGTCTGATTGCTCTGGATGGCTGATGCCTTCAGGGAGATAACTTCTAACCAGCTTGCTTCCAAGTGTGCTACGATTATTTACTATGTGTTGCAGGCAGTGTCCTAGGTCTGCCATATATTTGGGGGAGGCAAGCTGGGGAAAAGCCTTTTTATATCCCCGGAACATAAAGACATTATTCTGAATAAAATTATCTAATTACAAAATATGACCTCACTTATGAAGGGATACCCCCCACCCCCAAAAAGCCGATGCTCTTTTTAATTTTTAAGTGAGGGGAATAGTGCATACAGAATTTGTTCCACCAGGTCAGACTGTTAATCAAGCTTTCTATTTAGAGATTCTGAAAAGATTGTGTAACTGTGTGCAACAAAAAGGCCTGATCTTTGGCAGATGGAGGACTGGTTTTGCCACCACAACAATATACCTGCTCATTCAGCCATCTCAGTGGGCCAGTTTTTTAGCAAAAAAAAAGCATGTCTCTCTTGCCCCACACACCTGACTTGCCTGACCTTGCTCCAGAGCAACTTCTTTTTGTTTCTGGAAATGAAGAAGGACATGAAAGGACAATGATTTGATGATGTAGAAGAGGTGAAGAAAAAAAAAACTAGGGAGACACTGTCAACCATCCAGATGAGTTTGGAAAACGTTTCCAAGAATGGAATCCCAGATTTGACTACTGTACTAAGTGTAATAGAAAGTACTTCAAAGGTGATATGGTTGTTTTGTAAAATAATTTAAATACATAGCTTTGAAAAAAATTCTGCTTTGGAGGGGGTACCTCCTCATATATAAAAAGCCATGAAAAGAACAAAGGTAATTGGTGGTGGTTACCAGGGGCTGGGAGGAGTGAAGGAATGAGGAGTGCATTGTAATGGAAATATCACATAGGTAGAATAAAGTTGCATAACCAATTTGTGCAATTGCTGTCAAGAATTCACCTCTAAAAAGGTGAATTAGCAAAAATTGTGTGATAGATATATTTAGACAGTGATAATAAAAAGAGTAGCTGCTCGAGCTGCTTATATACAACCAAAATCCTCATGGTATTTGGTCCTTTGTTTTGGAGGTTTAAAGGTCCTGGTTTTATAGGATATCCAGTTAATTCACTTTATAATGTGTTTAGTGCTTCTATTCTGCCTCCTAATTTGTTGCATCGTACCTGAGGTATTGAAAGTTAGCAATAAAACCAGAAAAGGAGAGTAAAATCGGTTGCCCAACTCAGAGTTTAACCAGTGTTCCTAAATTGTAGATGGAGAAATTGTTGAATTGGTATGTGTTCTGTTTTGTAGATTCTCAACAACAAAATAAATAAATAAATAAATTTTAAAATAGTAGTAATTAAGAGAGACTTGGCTTATCAGATATTAAAATCCATCCATACTTTATAATATTGAAAACATGGTATCATTTCCATAGGGATCAACAAAAATAAGTGAGACAGAATAGAAAGCTTTCAACTGACCTAGCAAAAAGATAAGAGTCAGATATACAAGAAGGATGGCATGAAAAGCCTGTGGTTAGCCACTGGCGTGAAATGTAAAAAAGAAATGAAAGCATGAAAAAGCTGTAAGAAAACAAAATTAAGTGTTTAATCTTGAGATTGAGATGAATTTTATAAGCATAGAAGCAATGGAATAAATCACAAGGTATGGTTATATTTGTCTCCCTCAACTTTATTGGCAAACACAAATAAAGAAAAATGTTTGTAGCCAATAAATGATTCTTATCAATGTGTCTAAAACACTCTTATAAATCAATTTGAAAACATCAATACTAAAAACTAAGAAGGATATTAACAGAAGATATCCATATTTCCAACAAATATATGAGAAATATTCTAACACAGTGAAATGAAAAATTTGAAATGTGTAACATTGGTGAAGGTGAAAAAGACATAAATTTCTCAATGCAGAGCTGATGTGGTGATGCCTACACTCCCCCTGTCCTGCTGGTGGAAAGGTTCAAGTCCTTTCCAAAATGCGCTTCTGTGATATGGAGTAAGGTAGCAACTCTGTTCGGTACTCCATTTCTTGCTTGGTCTCCACATTCATCAAATGATGAGAGTTCATAGTACTGTACTAATCTCACAATACATGCCAGGCAATTAGCATAGTGTCTGGCTTACAATAAGTGTTAAGTGAATGTTAGCTATTGTTTTTTTAAATACATGTGTGTATACAACAAGAAAGTTCATAATTTTAATTCATCCAACTTCTAGGAATTTATTCTATGGGAAAATTCAGGGTCTCAGGCAAAGATTTACATACTCTACTCTTGTAAAGATTTAGAGTCTCAGAAACCCACCAGAGTAGTTCCTCTCTGTCCTATAGGGTCGCTATGAGCCCGAATTGACTTGATGGCAGCGAGTTTCGGTTTTGTGGTACATGTGCCTCAGATCTTTATTTATAGAATTGGAAAAACAACCAGAAACAGCATTAATATGCAGTAATAGTGTAGTCAAATGAATAATATGTAGTACATGCAAATGATGCTCAAGTATGGTATAACCATTTTTAAAAGGTTGTGTTTGAATACACATGATGGGGTGGTAAGAATTACTTAAACAGACTATAGAGCGGAATCAAATTTTGAAAAATTAATTTATATACATTAGCTTTATAGAGAGACATTTGGGAAAAAGGTCAGAAATAGACAAAAATGTTTACAATGTTTATCTCTGTCTGAAGGGACCATGAGTTATTTTTCTGTATTGTACACATTTTTTAATGATATGTATCATTCACATAATCATACTTGTATTATTTTTAAGGAAAAACATTATATATTTTTATGTAAATTATAGCTAGTGTTGTCAAGTCTTTTCCAACTTACGGTGTGTCACAATAGAATTGTGTTCAGCAGGGCTCACAATGGCTGATGTTGCAGAAGTAGATCACCAGGCCATTCTTTTGAGGCACCTCTGTATAAACTAGAAGTCCCAACCTTTCAGACCTAGAAAATGAACACTAATTCTTTGTGCCACCCAGGGATTCCCTTAATAAATAAACACACAAGTATACAGAATTTAAATGCACACACACACACACACACACACACAAGTAAGTAAACATGTATGGCAACAAAATCATAGAAATCTTCCTTAAACAAAAATATCAAAATAGAAAGTTATTGTTTATAGTTATTGATTATATCCTCCATCTAGGTAGTGACTCCCACTCTCTAATTCTTACAAAAATACTCTGTGCTCATCAATATACAAAACACAAAAAGGAGGTCTTGGCATCCTCGATGGACTCAAAGCACGTTCCTTTAAATGTGCTTTGAATTTTAGAAACAGAAAACTGAAGGGGCAGGATCTGAGCTGTAAGGTAAGGCTTCCTCAGTGTAATTCTAATAGTACAGTCCTTGTTACCCTCCAAGAAGAGCAGGTGCATTGTCATGATGGGAAAAGAAAATTCCGTAGTGGAACTTTCCTGGACTTTTTCTCACCAATGCCATTTTCTATACTCTTAAAACTTCTTCCCAATAAGCTCCTGCAATTACCCAGTATCTTTTGAGAGAATCTGTCAAAATGACACCTTTGGGATCCAAACACAGTCTCCATAACCCTCTGAGCAGAATGCTCTGCCTTAATTTAACTGGTCCAGCAGATTCCCTCAGAAGCAAGCTACAATTTTAATTGAATTTTTTTTGGGGGGGGGGCTGTGCTAAGGAGACTAATAAGGAACCCTGATGGCACTGTTAGGTAAGTGTTGAACTGCTAACCACAAGGTTGGCAGTTCAAATCCACCAGCTGCTCTGAAGGTGAAAGATAACGCTTCCTATTCTAGACCTTCTGGATTTGAATCTAGAGATTGTTCTCTCCCCCTAATCAACACTGCCTCTCACAAAGGTTATGAGGATGTGTGTATGTACATAATTACATGATTAAGCAGTATCAAGTAATTGCCATACTGTTGTTGTTGTTGTTGTTGTTAGTTGTTGTCAGTTTCACAGTGACTTTATGTATAATAGAACGAAATGTTGTCCCATCTTTTGCCATCTTTATGATGGAATATGTTTGCATCCAATATCATGTTAATGGTACAGAGTATAATAAAAGAGGGAGTAGATCAGTGGGTAAGAGTCTGAGTTCTAGTAATGGCTGCCTAGATATCAATCTTGGCTCTCCATTTAATACCTGTATAATCGTAAGCAAATTACTCAACGTCCCTGTGCCTCAATGTCTCCATCCATTAAATGAGCATAAGACCTTCAGTGATGCTGTAACAATCCAAAGAGTCCATGTATGTAAGGGACATGTCTGGTACCTGGCCAGTGAATGTTGACTATTATTAGAGGAAATCGGAGGAGGGAGAACTCATATCCTACTGCAATGAATCTGGAAAAATTTTATGGAAGAGGTGACATTAAAGTAAAGAATAAAGAGTGATAGAGTGGGGAAAGGGCATGATCAAAAATTAGGGAAGTGGGGCCCCAAAATTATCAAATGGGAAGGTGATGCCCTGTTTAACAAGTGGTGCTGGAAAAAATGGATATTTACCTGCAGAAAAATGAAGCAAGACCCTTATCTTACTCCATGCACAAGAATAAACTGAAGGTGGATCACAGACCTTGAAGTTAAACCCCAAACTATTAGGGCCATCAGTGAGGGAATTGGGACCGACTTGAGAACTTTGGCACAGGGAATACATAGGCTATCAGAAACAGGGAAGGACACAAACTCAGAGGAAGCACAAATTGACAAATGGGGTATACTGAAGATAAAACACCTGTGTATATCGAAAGAATTCACCAAGAGAGTAATAACAGAGTCCATGGACTAGGAAAACATCTTTAGCAATGACACATCAGACAAAGGCCTTATTACTAAAATCTACAACTCTAATAGCTTCCAAAAAGAAAAAAAAACTAATTGCCCACTTAAGAGGTGGGCAAAGGACTTGAACAGACGTTTCACAGAGGCAGAAATCCGAATGGCCAACAAACATATGAGAAAATGTTCCCGATCTTTAGCCATAAGAGAAATGCAAATTACAACAATGAGGTACCACCTAACACCCTCAAAGGCAGCCCGATTCAAAAAATCAGAAAGCAACAAGTGTTGGAGGGGCTGTGGGAAGACAGGAACTCTCATCCACTGCTGGTGGACTTGTAAGTATGTACAACCACTATGGAAATCGATCTGGTGATATCTAAAACAGATGGAAATTGAGTTACCGTAAGACCCAGCAATCCCCCTACTGGGCATCTACCCAGAAGAGGCAAGAAACAAACCAAGGCCAAACATCTGTGCTCCAATGTTCATTGCAGCACAGTTCACAATCGCAAGGAGTTGGAAGCAACCCAAATTTCCATCAACGGACGATTGGATTAAAAAACTGTGGTATATACATACAATGGAGTACTATGCATCGCTAAAAAGCAGTGATGACTGTATGAAGCAAACGTATGAAGCACATCGCTACATGGGAAGAGCTGGAGGAAATCATGCTAAGTGAAGTAAGTCAGGCACAAAAGGACAAATACAAAATGAGTCTGCTGAGGTAAACGTTTAAAAAAATGCAAAAAAGGGCATAGGGAAAAAGCTACTGTATACAAACAATCTTGGGGTGAGGCCCAGGTAGTATGGCAGGGACCAGATCAAATGCAGGGATGCACATGGTAGACAACTGGGGAGGAGGTGGGAAAAGGGTAAAAAAATGATGAAAATAAGGAAGAAATGGGTAGCTGGGTCACGGGGCGCTAAGGGGAGGGTATTGTTTATATCTCCACAGGGAAAGAAGGACCAGATGTCAACCCAGTGCTCCAAGGTGTGAATGCAACATGCCGGCATGGAGTAGGGAACCAGTGGAGAAGTCTGGGGGGCTGGCCCCAGTCCCAAATACTAAGTAGATGCCTGTCCCTCTCCCCAGAAGAATTCATTTCAAAGGACGGCACTGAATCCACAGCTCCGGGAGAGGGACATATTTGATCAGAGCACACAGGAACACATGCTGGGGGAGGAGGAGAGACTGGAGCACATCCTGGCCCACCAGGCCTTTAGGACGATGACCCCAATTAGAGCAGCCAGTCCACAGAAAAGACCACATGGCCAGCCCCACTATGAGACATGATGCCCCTCACTGACCCATGACCCTGCGGAGGACAGTACCAGAGACAGTGTGGGAATTTCCCCCGATCTGATCCTTCCACACTGAGGCAAAACACTGTGGGAGTGCAGCGAAACAGCAAGGGAACGGAGCAGCAAGATCCCCAGGGAATGCTGAAGGCAGACTTTGGGGCCAGGGCATGGTGCCCCAACAGACTGGACTGGAAAACACTCCTAAAGGCCAACAA
>NW_022103942.1:1972339-1978999 GCF_000313985.2 Echinops telfairi | reverse complement strand
AATTTATAAATTATCAAGGGCTCATGAGGGAGGGGGGAGCGGGGAGGGAGGGGAAAAATGAGGACCTAATGCCAGGACCTTAAGTGGAGAGGAAATGTTTTGAGAATGATGAGGAAAATGAATATACAAATGTGCTTTACAGAATTGATGTATGTATGGATTGTGAGGAGACTTGTATGAGCCCCTAATAAAACTATTAAAATAAATAAATAAATGAACGAATAAATAAATAAATAGAAGGGAAAAATAGGGAAGTGGAAAAGCTCTTGGGGTGATAGTAGATGGCAACCCCACGTGTTACATAGTAGACCTGCCCTATAATGTTTTCTTTATAGAAGCAGATCACCAGGTGTTTCTTCTACAGCACTTCGGGGGTGGATTTGAACCACCAACCTTTTGTTTAGTAGTTCAGTGCAAACCCTTTGCGCCATCTAAGGAATATCCAAAGACAGAGAGGGGTTGAAATCCAGAGGGCTTTCAATAACAGAATTAAAACCTTAGAGTCATCTTTGAGAAAGACAAAGATAAAGCCTTTGTAGGCTTTAGCCTGACGATTGCGCAGTTTTGTCTTTGAATGCTACCAACGGCAGAAACAAATAACTCTGAAGTAATTGCTTCCAGGAAAAGGAAAAGGGGAGAAGAAAGGGATAAGTGGAAAACAGAGGCTGAATAATTGAATGAAGATAAGTAGGGGCGGGAGGCAGAAGTGCACCGAAGGTGACCAAACCTAACTCACAGTAACCTTATAATGGAAAGCCTTGACTTTCTCCCAAGGGTAGGCCAGTGGTTAGCTGAACTTGTGGTTAGCAGCACAACGTATAACTACTATGCCACCAAGGGTCCTCCCACCTGGGGTTAAGTGGTAGGGTTGGGGGGGCATGAACCAACAAACCCCCAAGCCAAACTCACTGCCATGAGTAAATTCTGATTCATAGCGACCCTATAGGACCCTATAGCAATGAGACTGCTCCTGTGCGTTTCAGAGATTAAATTTTTTTTATTAGAGATTAAATTTTTCAGGGAGCAAAAAGTTTCATTTTTTTTCTCACAGAGTGGCTGGTGGGTTTGAAGTACCAACCTTTCAGTTAGCAGCCCAACATGTAACTCATTAGGCTACCACCACCAGGGTTGGAAGATCTTCCCTTAATTCCTCATTCCAGAACCGCCCCCCTCCAAGCAGACCTCCAGCGGACCCCCCACCCCACCCCCCCAGTCATTAATCTACTGCCTCTCCATTTATGGTGTTAATGTGAACTTTCCGGCTCAGTTTAGGGCTTCATTTAACTTTGAGACTGTGCTTTCACAGTGAGAAGGAAGGGTAGGGCATTAGGACCCAGCGATTGCTGTGGTGAGAGGTTGAATCTCGGATCTCTCAATTTTTCTCTCCAGCTCCCTCCTCTCCCTTTGTCATTCTAGCTGCCAGCTGCCTCCGCAGCGTCCCTCCGGCTCCTCAGAGCTAACTGCTTTCGCCTTAGACGGACCAAGTGAGCCCAGCAGAAGGATTTGTTGGGAACTGCCCTGGTGACCCCATGGCATCCCCCAGAACCGTAACTATCGTGGCCCTCTCTGTGGCCCTGGGACTCTTCTTTGTTTTCATGGGGACGATTAAGTTGACCCCCAGGCTCAGCAAGGATGCCTACAGTGAGATGGTAAGTAAGGCAAATGGGTAAAGAGAGGTGCACCCAGCAAAGGATTGCGAGCACCTCGCCCCACCTCGCCTTCGGGTTTTCCGTCCCTTTCCTTTCACCCTTACCCCTACTCCGGACTCCTTCTATCTCCCCAACTACTTTGCGGCTGGGCTTGGCAAAAAGGGATTGCATTTGTGGGCTGGAAGCAACTGTTCTGCAGATACTGCATGCCAGTGGGGGGAGGGGTTACCCAGTGAGGACTCCCCTACCCCCTATTTCACCCCCTACCCTCTGGTAAACCATCAGGCTAAGACCATTGTGGCACCTGTCATTGGCATCAGCCTTCCAGCACACGCCCAAAGTCCTAACAGCCTGTCTGCAAGTAGGATTCTTTCCCTCGGAGCTAAGAGTTTAGCAAGCTGGAGAGTTTATTTATCTGGGGAAGGACAAAGGGGAAGAAGCATGAGGGGGTGAGGGGGGGGTGGGAAGCCTGAGACTGGGCTACCAACCCCTACAGTTTTTACAGGCTGGCCTGGCATTCACATCGAGAGCTGGTAGTTAATTCCCTAAGCTTCTTGGGTATGTATCTGTATCCTTAAGACAAAACCGTCTTGGCCCAAATAAAGGTCATTGAGTGCCTGGTTTCTGAAACCGGTTTCTCCAGGGAAGGCTGATTCCCATCCCACCCCCTAATTTGCAAAATCTTCCAAGTCTGCTCCCCGCCCCCCTGCGAACCAGTCTGTATTCACCACCTTGCCTCCCAGGGCCAGAGCCCTCTGCAGGGTTTCCCCCTCCGCAGAGTTGGAATCACCAAAGGTGACTGGCCAAAATAGCTCCTCCGCAACCTGGGGGCTGGGCTGCTAGCCACAGTTGGGTGTGCTGAGGACTTGCTCTCTTGCTGTAGACTACTAGGAGATAGCAAAGGGATGTTTCCAGCACTTTCTGACTCGCCTCTCCCCCAGCCACTTTCTCTCTTCATTTCCCTGCCCAAGGGAATCTGCTTCTCACTGCTTTTGCCAGATTGCCAGAAATGGGAGGAAGCCCATGCCTGGGCTCTCAAGGTCAAGAAGGAAAGGAGCTTAGGGGAAGAACGGAAAGGGAGAGAGAGAAGTAGCAGCAAAAAGGGACTCCTATTATGGTCGAGACAGGGAGAAATAGACCGACACGTTGAGAGGAATAGCTAGCTCTCTTGGAACCCACTGTGAAGCCTTCCAGGGCCCCTCAACGTGAGCTGCAAAGCGATGGAGACTGGCACATTGTAGATGCTCAGAACATTTTTACAGGAAGCTCGGGCTTCTGTCTCAGGGTTTGAGAAGATGCTTTCTGTGTTTCCCTCACCACAGGATCACCCTAGGATAGGGGAAGAATAGCTGTGATTCAAGGGCCCCCAGTTCTAGTCCTGGTAGCAAATCCTAATGTGCTTCTTCTTTTCTTCTCCACTCCTCCCAGCATGTATGACCAGATGGAATTGAAATCAGGTCAGAATGAATATCCAAGGCAGCCTGCACTGGGGAGGGGTGTGAAGGGTGGGGCAACAGAAACCATCCAAAGGTTTAAAGAGGGTGGATGTGGCAGAGACAAGATAGCGGGGAAATTAATGCCACTATATTTTTATCTTGGTGGTAGTAGTTGGGTATTATACACAACTGAATGTGCTTTTGCTTTTTTTTTTTTTTACTTTCCATGTATACATGTATGTATATATTGGTGTGTGTATGTGTATATTTGTGTGTTGTATATGTGTGTAGGTTAATTTTTAGCTGTCCTTTTCCTTAGAGTACCCTTCTTTGGTATATAGAGACTAGCAAATTGTAGATGCTCAGAAAATGTTTGCAGGCAGCTCTGGGTTCTGTCTCAGGCTTTGAACTGATGCCCACCCAGATCCTGCTTGGCTGCATTAGAGGTCCCTTCAAGCTGTACCCTAAGGATAGTGTTAGTCTCTGCAGGTAATCCAACTAAGATGGAGTCACCAGGAAGCTTCCTAGCAGCCTGGCAGGAACTCATGGGGGACCGACCACAAATGGGTTTACAGTAGGCGTTTTCCTCAGGAGTGTAGCTATCTATTATAATCTACTGAGAGGCAGATGAAGCAAATATGAAGATTTCACAGCATACAAAGGGACATATTTAAATAAGTATTATCTAATACAACAGTACAGAACCATTGTGGGGGGGGGGGAGTGTTTCTGTGCTTCAGGGCATCAGGAGGGAATGGAAGGACTAAGTCTAACTGGGAAGGTAGACTTCACAGTGGCATGAGGCTTGAAGAGAATTTTCTGACAGCCTTTTTCCCAGGGTCCCCTCCTGCATTGGGCCACAGGCTAGAATTGACCAAACTGCATAGACCCTGGGCTTGGTTCAACTTTATTCTTCAATCCATAGGAAGGTGGGGAGACAGAGCCGTAGTACAAAGAAGGTGCTAGATATGTATTTGTTGAATGGATGGGTGAATGAATGAGTCCTTGTAGCATTGTTTGGGCTGCCTGCCACCCTTCAGATTTCTCAGATGTGTTCTTGATTATGCAGATCAAGAGCCATTTTTTTCCTTCTTCTTTGAAGGGGGCCACAGACCCTCTGAAACCCAACCATAGGTAAATTGGGATGATTATCTGGGATTTTCTAGCTTCTATGTAGGAGTAAGTCTTGTGCATTGATGGAGTTAGTCATGTATGCACTGCAGTAGTTTTCCTTAGAAGATGTCCAAGTGTTGTGACTGGCATTGCTTTACGATTTGTTGTTCTTTAAAACCTCTCTGTGAGGACGATTTATTTGCTTAGTTATTCTCATTTTGCTGATGGATTAACTGAAACAGAGCAAATTGAATGACTTACTCAAGGCCATAGGGTTAGTCGTTGTTGGGGCAGTGTTAGAAACCAAATCCCCGTGTTCCCAGGAAAGGTGATTAATGGTTTCAACCGGTTTTGGGATGTTAGAAGCCACAGATGATTCTAGAATGATCTGGAATTGTACCAACTCAATTACACTGATCCATATTTGGGGGAGGGATTGTTTTACTTTGAAACACATTATTCCGATTTAGATTTCTTTCTCCCTATTCTTTACAGTCTAATCCACCCCTCCCCCATGTTCTGGAATCACTAGTGTCATAGTTAAGAGTGATGCCCTACATAAAGGATGGCTGCTGAAAACCAATCATCCAAATGGCTATATGTTTCTCTCCTGTCTCTAGTAGGGACCCAAGAAAGTCTAGTGGAAAGAGCACAGGCTTTGGAGTCATGCATTCCTGTGTTCAAATCCTGGCACTCTTGGTGTCTCTGTTTCCTCATCTGTAAAATCGAAATCATAATAGCTCAGAAGATTGTTGTGAATATCAACTGAGATAACATATGAAAGCATCGGATACCGTGTTTTTGAAATGCTCTTGGCGAGGAGATGATGATCCTTGATTCCATTTTATGTGATGCTTTCCTGCTTCATTTGAATATCTAGTTAGAGGGAATTAAGTCAGCCATTTAAAAGAGTAAAGTGAACCCCTGAGAACAGACTTTCATGCAGTCAGCTAGCACTGAAGACTCTTCAGTTGTTGCTATGGAATTAGCCCAGTGGAGTCCATGTAAGACTTCCAGAATCAGCTCTGAATACCTTATTTGTCATGCATTCTCGCTATTTCCTCCAGCTCAGCCAAGGCCCACAATGAGAACTCTCCACCCCCTGTGAACTCACTCTGACCAACCACTTCCTTAGCTAAAGGGCACCATCAACTTACTTGAAATTGGGAGACAACATTTAGTGACTGGGAGCACAGAAATGCTGCCTTGCTCTAAATTTGGTATTCATACTTTCTGTAACAGTGGTTTCATTCCATAAGCACAGAGAGCCACATAGGAAATGGTAAAAACAAACAAACAAAATCTTATCACAGTGATTTTGGCCCTGAGGACAACTGGATAAGTCCCCGATTCTTTGCATCTCTTCATGCCACACAGTAAAGGTTTGCTGATTTGATTGATTTGCTTACTTGGCGTTGAATGTCGTTCTGTTTGTGTAACCCTGGGAAATGTGCCTGATACATTTGGGCAATTTATGTAATGTTCATAGACAATCTTGTTTACTTCCAATCATTGGTAGTTATGCTTTCCAACTAGGTAATAAGTTAGCAATTCACTGATACTTAGCCCGGCTCGCTTTCTGAGGTGCAACAGTATGTTCATCTCCTCAGAGAGGAAACTGAGACTCTGAGATGTGTAGTGATTTGGCTTTTGTTCACACAGTTAGCCATCACAAGCAAAATAAGCCTCGTCCATTGGAATTTATGCCAGAGAGAGAGCTTGTGCTAGCCCCATTTGGACAACAGATGTGCTTATTTCAGAGCAACTTTTGACTTACAGTAGAGCCCAGACTTTTCTGCCCAAAGATGCAATGTGGGAAAGAGCCACATCAGTTAGTAAAACCGGGCTTGCCAAATTCCTCTTTGGTGGACATTAAATGCTGGTGACCAGTAGAATTACTTGAAAGGTATCTATCTATCAGTCACATAAGTATTTGGTAATTTAGTAATCTATGGATTCTCTAGAGCCCTGCTGATGCTGTGGGATAAGGATTAGGGTACTTGCTTAATGGTCCAGGCTCAACTACACCAGCTGCTCCACAGGAAAAGATAGTCTTTCTGCTCCTGAAAAGATTGACAGTCTCAGAAACCCAACTTAAGGTCGATTTGCGTCAGAATTGACTTGATGGTTGTCAGTTTGGGGAGGGGTTTGGGTCTCCACTCTGCACTCCCCTTCATTCACAATGATATGATTTTTTGTTCTTTGATATTCCTGATACCTGATGCCTTCGACACCTTGTGGTCACACAGGCTGGTGTGCTTCTTCCATGTGGGCTTTGTTGCTTCTGAGCTAAATGGCCACTTGGTTATCTTGAAGCCTTTAAGACCCCAGACACTATATCTTTTGATACAGCATCATCAGCTCTCTTCACCACATTTGCTTATGCACCCACTTTGTTTTCAATGATCGTGTCGATAAGGTGAGCATCATGGAATGCCAGTTTAATAGAACAAAGTGCTCTT
>NW_022103942.1:1960913-1971914 GCF_000313985.2 Echinops telfairi | reverse complement strand
GCTAGACCAGAGGATGTACACTGGTACAGATAGGAACTGGAAACACAAGGAATCCAAGACCAATAATGAGAGTAGCAATACCAGGAGGGAAATGGAAAGGTGGGGTAAAAAGGGGGAACCGATCATAATGATCTACCTATAACTCCATCCCTGGGGGGCGGGCAACAGAAAAGTGGGTGAAAGGAGACGTCAGACAGTGTAAGACAAGACAAAATAATAATGATTTATAAATTATCAAGGGTTCATGAAGGAGGAGGGGTGGGGGGGGATGAGGAGCTGATACCAAGGGCTCAAGTAGAAAGAAAATGTCTTGAGAATAATGATGGCAATAAATATAGAAATGTGCTTGACACAATGGATGTATGTATGAACACCCAATAAAATGATTTTTTTTTAAAAAGAAAAAGGAGTGTCATCCATTTTCCTGCTAGGTATATATCCTACAGAAATAAAGCTGTGACATAAATAGATATATACACACCCATGTTCATCACAGCACAACAGCAAAAAGATGGAAACAGCCTAAGTGTCCATCAATGGATGAATAGATAAACCAACTATTGTACAATGAAATACTGCACAACATGAAAAAATCTGTGAAACACTTCATCATATGGATGAACCTGGAGGACATTATGCTGAGGGAAATTAGTCAATCCCCAATGGTCAAGTATTATATGAGACCACTATAATAAAAAGTCCAGAAAAGATTTAGAAACAGATCTAAACATTCTTTGGTGGTTACCAGGAGTAAAAGGGGAAGGGAAGGTAAATCACTAGTGGGAGGGTAGATGTGTATTAACTTGGGTGAAGGAGAAGGCAAACATTCAATAAGGAGCGGTCAGCACAACGTGACCCAGGTAAAGGAAGACATTGAGTAGAGCAGTGTTAATGGCAACAAAGGTGCTATAATACATACGATCCTGCAATAGCAATAGTTCGTGAGTGGATAGGTAGACACACATGCTTAGCAGGTGAGCGAAGGTGAATGGGACATATATACAGGTCTGGCAGAAAAAAATTCTACAAATATAATTATGTGTGTTGCAAATAGATCCATGATTATAGTAGAGGATACAGGACGCAAAGTAATGGAAACGTCTTAGCCATAACCCAAAACCTAGAGCTAGGACCACAGTCTAGAGTTGGGGGCATCAATGTTCTTTCACATAAAGACAAATTCCATAAAAACAAATTTCTACCAGTCTCCTTTGGTGAGTAGGTACTTGGGTTTAAAAACCTTGTGAGCAGCTATCTAAGGTACAACTATTGGTCTCTCCACATAGGAGCAAAGGATAGTGGGGGGGGGCGGGTAGATGCATGCAAACAATTAGGTCAAAGGACTACTGTCCACAAAAACCTCTGCCTCCACTACCTTGAGATGAGAAGGACTAGATGGTGCCCAGCTACTGCTATGGACTGCTCTCATTGGGATAGCAATAGAAGGAGGGCCTACATGCAATGGGAGAAAAATGTTTAACAAAACTCAAAATCATTTAAAGATTCCAGGCCTATGGATCTGATAGAGACTGATGAGCTCACTATAGGCTCCTAAATATCCTTCAGGCCTGGAATTGAACTCACCTCTCTAGATCAGCTTTCAGCCAAACAATAGGCCTATAAAGTGACCGCTAACACCCAGACAGTATGCATTCTTCAGAACATTCGACCCTGTGAGACCGAAAGGAGTGTCCCAATCCAGGAGCAAAGGACAGACAGCACGAAGGGACAGTCAAGAAGGTTAATAGAAGTGGAAGACACGGGGAGGAAGTGGGAAGGGTGCTGTTGCATGGTGGGGATCGCAATCAATATAATGAAACAGAGGACATGATTTGTTGAATGGAAAACTAATGTGCTTTGCAAATATTCACCTGAATCACGTTTAAAAAAGTAAGGCTCTATAATTGATACGTTGCTTTTGTTTTCCACAGAGATTCGGGATAATCGCACTTGAGTTAGTACATTTTGCCGCACTTACGTAGGCTTTAATGGTCTAAGCCATGAGGCTGAGATTTTAGTCAAAACATGCTTTTGTCCGTGTCCTCTTCTGTCTTTATCTCTCAATCTCTATACATTTTAATTAAAGTTTACAATATTGAGGTGGACTTTGGGGCCAGGGTTTAGTGCCCCAACAGACTGGACTGGAAAACAGGACAGATGACTAACAAAGTTGTCTTTGAACTAACTAGAAGCTTTTCTTTCTTGTTATGTTTTGTTTTGTTTGTCATTGGTGTGTTGTTGTTGTTGTTGTTTTGATGTATATTGTTGCTTGGTTTTGCTCTGTCTTATTTTTGTGCATGTTATTATCTCCGCAGGTCTGTCTAAATAAGATAGGCTGGATGAACAATCTGGAGGAGAAAACAATGGGACTGACAGTTCCAGGAGGACATGGGAGAGGGGGAGGTGGGGGAAAAGGTAGTGGTATTAACAAACCCAGGGACAAGGGAACAACAAGTGATCCAAATTGGTGGTGAGGAGAGTGTAGGAGGCCTGGTAGATCTATGTGCATATATTTATAGGTTTAGTATTAAGGTAGCAGAAGGACATTGGGCCTCCACTCAAGTACTCCCTCAATGCAAGAATACTTTCTTCTATTAAATTGGCATTCTATGATGCTCACCTTCCTGAAACAATCGCTGAAGACAAAGCGGGTGAATAAGCAAACGTGAAGGAAGCTGATGGTGCCCGGCTATCAAAAGATACAGCATCTGGGGTCTTAAAAGCTTAAAGGTAAACAAGTGGCCACCTAGCTCAGAAGCAACAAAGCCCACATGGAAGAAGCACACCAGCCTGTGTGATCACAAGGTACCGAAGGGATCAGTTATCAGGCATCAAAGAACAAAAAATCATCATTGTGTAATCACTTCCCTGATACAATCGCTGAAGACAAATGGGTACATAAGCAAATGTGGCGAATAAAGCTGATGGTACCCGGCTATCAAAAGATATAGCATCTGGAGTCTTAAAGGCTTAAAGGTAAACAAGCGACCATCTAGTTCAGAAGCAACAAAGCCCACATGGAAGAAGCACACCAGCCTGTGAGATCACAAGGTGTCGAAGGGATCAGGTATCACGCATCATCAGAACAAAAAATTATTTCATTGTGAATGAGGGGGGGAGTGCGGAGTGGAGACCCAAAGCCCATTTGTAAGGCACTGGACATCCCCTTACAGAAGGGTCTCGGGGAGGAGATGAGCCAGTCAGGGTGCAATGTAGCAATGATGAAAAATACAACTTTCCTCTAGTTCCTAAATGCTTCCCCCCCTACTATCATGATACGAATTCTACCTTACAAATCTGGCTAGACCAGAGGATGTACACTGGTACATATAGGAACTGGAAACACAGGGAATCCAGGGCGGATGATCCCTCCAGGACCAGTGGTGTGAGTGGCGACACTGGGAGGGTGGAGGTAGGGTGAGTTAGAAAGGGGGAACCGATTACAAGGATCTACATGTGACCTCCTCTCCGGGGGACAGACAGCAGAAAAGTGGGAGAAGGGAGACGTCGGACAGGGCAAGATATGGCAAAATAATAATTTATAAATTACCAAGGGTTCATGAGAAAGGGGGGAGTGGGGAGGGAGGGGAAAAATGAGGAGGTGATGCTAGGGGCTTGGGTGGAGAGCAAATATTTTGAGAATGATGAGGGCAATGAACATACAAATATGCTTTACACAATTGATGTATGTATGGATTGTGATAAGAGTTGTATGAGCTCCTAATAAAATGATATAAAAACAAACAGTTTACAATATTGAAACACTTATGCACATAGCATAAATATATAGCATGGTGCATTTTCAGAGTATTCCTATGTGGCCTGCAAATGTATGCATTTCTAATTGTTAGTTCATTACTGATAAAATGTTAGTGTGGTCCCCAGTTGATGTGATGCTGCTTTGATGCTCCAAAACGTTCTTTTAATTTTCCCAAAGAGAAACTGGGGCAAGAAGCTCTTAACCACTTTCTCTACGCAACTTAGGGGCAAAACTAAAATTGGAAATTAGCTTACATTAAGAGTTCTAGTTCAAGAATGTGACTGCCTTTGGGGATCTGGAACCCTTGTCTTTCCTGCTTCCTTCCCCTATAAGGAGACGAGGGTGCAAGGTCTGCGTCTTTGCAATGGAAAGGAAACAGACTTAATGTGAGATGCAACAGTCTTTTGGGGATGAATCAGTCAACTCTCTTTATTCTTATTATCAGTATAATTATGGTTTTCAGACGTCAACAGTCTCCACACATGAGACTACATACTATAGCCTCAAGATATGTGGCCGTTCCATAATCAGAACTGGGACTAAGCTGAATGATGGCATTTGGCAGGAGCCCTGATGGCATAGTGAGTTATGTACTCCTGGGCTGCTAACTACCAGGTAAGCAGTTTGAAATCACCAGCCATTCGTTGGAAGAAAGATGAGGCAGAATTTCCTCACAAAAGGGCAGTTCTCCTCTGTCCTATAGGGTGGCTAGGAGTCAGAATTGACTCAATGGCAGTGAGTTTGGTTTCCGTGTTCTCAATGTCCACCCCCTATTCCACTGGGGCTAAAGAAAGGGGGGTGCTCCCTGTAATGTCAAAAGCCATCCAAGCTTAGCACCATCTCTGACAAACTGAGCATTCCCCTGTCTGGAATCCTGAGACGCATCGATGTTGTCTGTACCTACTCAGCTTTGAACTAAATATTTGATGAAAGCCCTTATCCACAGGCAGTTTCCTCTTGTAGAAAGGAAAGAAAGAGGTTACCGCTGCATAAAAATATCGACAGCTGCTGTCTAGCGGGTCAGCTAAGCAACTGAGACCATAATATGCATTGATATAAAATGGAGAGGGACAAAGACCACTGAAGCCATAGAACTTGATTTAAAGACCAGTAATTTGGCCTTAGGGCTACAGATTCCACTGTAGTATACTGTACCGGTTAAGGTAAGAATTTGCTGTGGTTAGCCTTAGCCAAAAAAAAAGCATTTCCCAGAGCAACTCAGCTAGCATCTTAAAGTCTTCACTCATAAGGCACAGCACGAAACACCTCTTTCCTCCTTGTTCACCAGGTCAACAACGGACACTTGGGAATTAGGAGTTGCCTCCCTGGGAGGTTTGTGTTATTTCTTAGGATAGTCCATACTTCAGAGCCTTTAGGAAGCCTTCTGCTCTAGGTAACTTGCTTTCATTGTCCCCCTGTTCCCATCAGCAGAGCGCAGAAGGGGAGGGAGTGGGCAGGTTGTGTGGAAATTAATAGTGAAAGGAAAGGGGGAGGTTTCTCTCCATCACCTGGTTTCCTAACCCTCAGCCCAGCTCTGCCAGCATCTGACTCCTAGCAGGCTAGGTCGACACTCCACCTACTGGTCAAATTTTCTCCAAAGTTGGCTCTAAAAATACACAGGTTTACACTAAGAGAGGAAGGAAGAACAACGAACAGTTTCCTGTGTGCTCAGGAATAAAATAAAGTCAGGGTGTGTGTGTGTGTGTGTGTGTGTGTGTGTGTGTGTGTGTGTGAAATTTAAAATGAAGTCAGGATTAGACATGACGGGTGTGTGTGTGTGTGTGTGTGTGTGTGTGAAATTTAAAATGAAGTCAGGATTAGACATGACCAGAATTAGAGAGAGGCGAGAGGGGTGCGCGGCAAGTGTGTGTGTGGGGGGAGGGGGAGGGTAGATCCTGCCTTTATTTACAAATTTGCTATTTTGCTCAGCATGGGTGTTACTTATGATTAGTGAGTTTTTTTTGGCATCCTCTTAAATTTTGCCCCCAACACAAGTAGGCTCCCTCACGTCATCTGCCCTGCTCAGGAAACTGAAATTCATAGTTTATGCCCATGAACACCCAATTGGAAAGCAGAATTGGGATTTGAAATAAATATCCGTCTTTCGACAATCCTCAGAGAACATTGTCATATCTTCTATCACTCATGATAACTCATAAGGTAAAGGTGTATTCACTTGTCCAGAAGGGAGAAAAGTGACTTAACATTTGTTCTAAACATAGAGTGTCTAGAATCCTGTTGTAAGTGCCACATGCTCTGGGAGAGAGAGTTGGTTTTCCATGTGGTGCTTTGACTCTGCTTTTCTTGAAACGCCTCTTGACACCCATGTCTTTCCACCTAATTTCTTTTGTCTGCTCTGTAGAGCCCCTTTCCTCTTGTCACTGCTGCAATGTTCTGTCACACAAATGGTTTCACCTAAATACTCTCCTAAGGCAGTGGTTCTCAACCTTCCTAATGCCGTGACATTTTAATACAGTTCCTCATGTTATGTTGACCCCCCCAACCATAAAATTAGTTTCGTTGCTTCTTTATAACTGTCATTTTACTACTGTTATCAATTAGGTGACCCTTGTGAAAGGGTCGTTCGACCCCCAAAGGGGTCGCGACCCACAGGTTGAGAACCACTGTCCTAAGGCAATCTTGTCCACACCCATATCATGTAGGACAAGTTCTGTATGTTTATCCCAGATCCTTCTTATTCAACTGTCTACCAGGTATCTCAACGTAGATATTTTACACATGTCAACTCAGAAACGAAAACAAAATCTGAGGCACTCACGCTAGAGACATGAGAATCCTCCTGACTTCTCCTTCTCCTTAGCATACGCCTACAACAAACTCCAAGTTCTACTGATTTTACCTTCAAATAATCTTGGATTCTGCCCTCATCCCTTCTTCCTCACTGAGACTATTGTAGTCCAGGTCTCTCACCTGGTCTCTTTACTGCTAGGCATTTCTCTCCCAATCCATTCTTCACCTAGCTTTCAGTAGAACAGCCCTAAAAAGCAAATCGATTGGGTCATTCCCCCTTGCTTAAAGAGGATAAACTCCAACTTTATAGCACAACAAATGATGGGGCTTCGGAAAGGTAGTGGGAAATGCCATGAGAGAAGTGTCTCATCTTCCTTAACCTATGCTGAAAGTATCATCAGGGCACCTGTCTACTTGGTGTTGCCTGGACCTTTGTTTATCCAGCTCCTTTTGCCTGCAATGCCCCCCTCCCTCCCTTCCTGGTCTTGTACACACTGTCTTGTCTTTTCAGATTCCACTCCAATTTTTCTCAGCCATCATCTAGGGAGATTGGACTACTTTCCTTCTGGTGTACCTCTGCTATGCCCACTACATGATTTTCTCCAACACCCATAATACATTTTTGTATTTATGTATTTATATATCTGTTCTTCCACTTATAGACCTCAAACTTCAGGAAGGCTGAGCCTTTTTGATCAATTGAAATCTGTCTCCCAACCACTTTATACAGCGTCTACCACAAGTAGACATTTAATAAACATCTAATGGATACTTAAGAAAAACAAAGCAAAGAAATAGCACAAGCTCATTAAAATCTCATCAGTTTGCTTCAAAATAAAGATCAAGCCAGTCTGAAATAGTGAAAAATATGATTTAGCTATTACTCTAAATGCAATAGAATTCTTGTACTTTGTAAGATATCCAGTAACTTGTCCCTTTATCCTATAATGTCCCCCTTTGAACTGCCATTAGACCTTGTGCAAACCTCTATCATACAATGTTGTTAACGTATCTGTTTCTCCTCACCAGACTGAGAGCTTCTTGACACTGTCTTATTCATCTTTGTATCTCCAACGCATGACACATAGTAGGTGTTCAATACATATTGTTTGAATTAAATGAACTGGAACTAGACTAACCAGGGTAGTATCTTGTATAGGACTGGGGATTTACCTAAATTAGTATGAGAATGATTTTGTCTTACTATATTTAAATATATGTATTTAAATATATATATTATATATAAATATATATAAATACATATATATAAAGGGCTACAGTTCGCACACATTTTTATTTTTGCATTTGCTTAGAAAACAGTTATATTTCTTTTACAGATCCCACAAATATACATTTCAGTTCAGCACTTTTCTGAATGATCACAGAGTTCAAATTAGGGGAGTCAAAATTAGTGAAGCTTTATATCTTGTGCCTGGCCTGTTTCATTTTGGATGGTACCCAGGTTTGGAGAAAGCAGACACTTACAAATGTGGAAGAGGCTTTTTGTGAATTTTCTTGTAATTCTTAAAAGCTGTTGATGTATTAGATTTTTCATCTGCCTATTTTCTTTGATAAACTTGCTGCTATCGAGTAAATTCTGACTCATTTATAGCCTATAGGACAGAAGAGAGCTACCCCTCTGTGTTTCCAAGGCTTTAAATCTTTATGGGAGCAGAAAGCCTCATCATTCTCCTGCAGAGCAGCTGGTGGTTTCAAACTGCTGATCTTGTGATTAACAGCCCAAGTAGTCACTCACTATGCCAAGGTGTAAATCACAGAGCTCTCAAGAGAGGGCTTCACTACAATTGAGTCCATCCTGACTCACAATGACCCTGGGGGGCAGGGTAGAACCGTGGGGGGAGATATTTTATTTTAGATATGACTTTTATTTAGGGGGCACACTAAGGAAATGTAAACCCTCTTGGCTGGTGTGGAAGGGGAAGAAGGCTAGTGCTTGTGTTTTCTTCGGTCTGGTGTTCAAGTCACGGCTAATACAATGATTTTCTTATGGCCTTCTCACTCTAGAAACGAGCTTACAAGAGTTACGTGCGAGCCCTTCCTCTGCTGAAGAAAATGGGGATCAATTCCATTCTTCTCCGCAAAAGCATTGGAGCTCTTGAGGTGGCCTGTGGCATCGTCATGACCCTTGTGCCCGGGCGTCCCAAAGATGTGGCCAATTTCTTCCTGCTCTTGCTGGTGTTGGCGGTGCTCTTTTTTCACCAGCTGGTCGGGGATCCTCTGAAACGCTATGCTCACGCCCTGGTGTTTGGGATCCTGCTCACGTGCCGCCTGCTGATTGCCCGGAAGCCCGAAGACCGGTCTTCTGAGAAGTCGTTGCAGGGAAATGCTGAGGAGAAGCCCTCCTTATATGAGAAGGCTCCGCAGGGTAAAGTGAAGGTGTCATAGGAAAATGGAAGTACACAAAGTGGACCTTCCAGGCAGTTGCCTCCATGACACCCAGGAAGATGTCAGTGTGTGTTTCTCATTTGATTTATCTATCTTGGGGGAAAGGGAAAAATATATAAAAATAATCTGCAAGTTAATGACCCTATTGGCTTGTGTCCATCTATACCATAAAATGACTTCCCCACATAGACATCTGTGCACCGCCTGTAAGCCCTCTGGGGCAACGCTCACATCTTGCTGCATGTAAATGTTTACAGCGACTATTGGTGTGTATTTGTGAATGGACTCCAGCAAGCATGTGACTGTAAGATGGCGTGGGGGAATATGTGCTTAACTACTGGATGTGTGCGCACGCAAGCACGTGTGCATGAGAAGGCTCTGGTCTTGAACTAATCCTGCACAAGTATCCTTCCCTTTATAGACTGATCCCAACAAAGCCTGAATAAAATAAACCTCCTATAAAGAAAGCCCTACAGGGATTCCCATGGAAGAACACTCCCTCGGTAGATTATGCTGCAAACTGTAGGCGTACAACTTTAGGGAAAAGTTCCTTCAAATTGAGGCACTGGAAAATATGCCAAATTAATTAGGCTCTATGTCAAGTTGTTTCAATTATCCACATGGTTTTAAGGAAAACAAAGGATACATACAGCCACCAGATGACCTTCCCAATGCTGTGACCCTTTCATACAGTTTCTCATGTTGTGGTGACCCCCCAACCATAAAATTATTTTCATTGCTACTTCATCACTGTCATTTTGCTACTGTTATGAATCGGGCCACGCCTGTGAAAGGGTCGTTTGACCCCCAAAGGGGTTGCGACCCACAGGTTGAGAACCGCTGCACTAGATTGTCTTATTATGGAAGTGATAAAATAATAAGTTTCAGCTTGCATCTTCCTCCAAGCCCAAGCTACTAAGCCTCTTAAATTCCAGTATGAAACTGAAACAGTCCAAGTGCAAAGCGGCCTCACTTCCGCTGTTCTCAGCAGCTAACCAGGATTTGACAGCTGCTACTACACTGTTGCGGTTGACGGAGCAGGGGTTAGCCCTCCTAGAAGTCTGAGGATCTCAAACCCTCGCTGTTCTCTTGAATCATCTGAAATTTGATAGAGGAACTGTAGCCACTGTTTCCCTGCCAAACAGATTCACTGCTCCTATTGGTTCTCCACTGACTCTTCCCTCGGATTAGCAGAGTTCGAACCCCCAACACCACCCACCCCACCCCACCCCCGCCCTCTCTCTTCCACACCTCTGTATCATTCCAGTGGGTGGAGTTCTGCTGAGGGAAGGACATTTGATGAGGGTTGGTTGGATTGAGCAGTATGACTATTTGCTTTCTTCATTACATACTGCTGTTTCTCCTTGTTAGCTGTGCTTCAATGGTTTTAATATTATTGTGCCAGGGATGGGGAAAGGGGTGGGGGGTCGTGTGTGGGGAGAATATGAATTATTGTATTTTCTTCCGTGTCATTGTTTGTGGTAATTGATACCTCTCTGTCTTATTTCTCTCATTCTTTCAAAATAAAGTTTTTTGAAATTTGGAGGAAAGTGTCTGGACAAATATTTGAAACAAAGGATCATATAAAAAGATTGAGGCTCTCTTTTTAAGTTTGGGTAAGGGAGGAAAAGAGCGGAGGGAAATCATCACCTAATATATTAAAGAGGGGGGCCCTGGTGGTATAGTGGGTTACGTGGTGGACTGCTAACTGCAAGGCCAGCAGTTTGAAATCCGCCGCTCCACAAGAGAACAATGAAGCATTCTACTCCCATCTAGATCTATGTGCCTATATTTATAGGTTTAGTATTAAGGTAGCAGAAGGACATTGAGCCTCCACTCAAGTACTCCCTCAATGCAAGAATACGTTCTTCTATTAAATTTGCATTCTATGATGCTCACCTTCCCGACACAACCGCTGAAGACAAAGCGGGTGAATAAGCAAATGAGGTGAAGAAAGCTAATGGTGCCCGGCTATCAAAAGATATAGCATCTGGGGTCTTAAAGGCGTAAAGGTAAACAAGCGGCCATCTAGCTCAGAAGCAACAAAGCCCACATGGAAGAACATATCAACCTGTGTGATCATG
>NW_022103942.1:1940481-1960109 GCF_000313985.2 Echinops telfairi | reverse complement strand
CAATGAATGTACAAATGCGCTTTACACAATTGATGTATGTATGAATTGTGATAAGAGTTGTATGAACCCCTAATAAAATGATTTTTTTAAAAGAGAGAAAAAATAATAATAAAATAAAACGACAATGTTGGCCAAAAAAATCATAGAAACCTTTATTAAATAAAAATATCAAAACATAAAAAAAAGAGGGGGGCAGTTGTAGGCATGCTATGATTTGGCATCCACTAGATGGCAGTGAGTGAGCATGATTACAGGAGCCCCCATGGCGGACTGGGCTCCCTGTTGGTCAGCTAACCTGCAAGATTACAGAATCAGAAACCTGCAGGGGCAGTTCCATTGTGTCTATAGTCCACCATAAATCACAGTTGACTTAATAGCAGTGAGTTATTGAGTTATATTCGTGAAGTTGTTCGCTTTCTGTTATATCAGCAAATGAGATGGAAAAGTCATAGATTTGGGATCCCAATATAACTTTTATGTTTGAGGAATTCTGTTTCATGAGATCATGCCAAGGGGAGGCAGAGAAATGATTCCAAAAGAAAACTGCCAATACATGGCACTGCCACAAGGTTGTTGCATTAGGCAAGTTATTTCACTTCTCAGGGACCTAGTTTGATCATCAACAAAAAAAGGAGGGTTAGAAATCTTAAAATCATGGCCAATTTCTGTTTCTTGGAGTCTATGAAATGCAAGAGTGCTGGTTGGTGTAGTGGGTTACTCCTTGGGCTGCTAACCACAAGGTGAGCAGTTCGAGACCATCAGCTGCTCTTTGGGAGAAAGATGAGCCTTTCTACTCCTACAAAGAGTTACAGCCTTGGAAACCCACAGGGTCCATTTTGCTCTGCCCTACAGGGCGCTACTCAATGTCAGTGAGGTTTTTTTTTGTTTGTTTTTACATTTGTTTTAATTTATGAAATGACAAAGTGTGCAAAATGACTCTAGAGAAAGTTTGTTTTACTAGATAAGGATGAAGAGCTATTACTGAAATATTTGTAGGGTTAACATTGCCATAGTTTTCATGCACGATTAAGAGTATATGAAAGAAAGAAAAAAAGAGTATATGAAAGTACTCTGAAAAGCATATAAAAGTAAAATGTGGTAAACAGTCATTTCTACCGTAGATTTTTAAAAATGCATCAATTTAATATTTGGTTCCTCATCTCACCTGTTAAAAAAGGTCAAAACCAGGAGAAAACAACAGGACCCACGGTTCCGGAGGACACGGGAGAGGGGGAGACAGGTGAAAGGAAGGGGGGTGTCAATGAGCCCAGAGACAAGGGAACAACAAGTAATCTAAAATCGATGGCAAGGAGGGCATAGCATGTCTGGGGGAGCTTGAGCAAGGGCAAAGTAACCAAGAGGAATTACTGAAACTCCAATGAAGGCAGAAGATGATGGTGGGACAAGAGGAAAATAAAAGGAAATAGAGGAAAGAACTAGGAGGCAAAGAGCATTTATAGAGGTCTAAATACATGCAGATACATATGTAAATATATTTATATATAATGATAGGGAAATAGAACTATGTACATATATTTATATGTTAAGTATTAAGGTAGCAGACAGACATTGGGCCTCTATTCAAGTACTCCCTCAATGCAAGAACACCTTGTTCTAATAACCCAGCATTCTATGATCCTTACTTTCCCGACATGATTGCTAAAGACAAAATGTGTGCATAAGCAAATGTGGTGAAGAAAACAGATGGTGTCCAGCTATCAAAAGATATAGCATCGTGAGAATGATAATGGCAACATAGGTACTAATGTGCTGGGCACGATGTATGTACGGATTGTGAAGAATTGTATGAGCCCCTAATAAAATGATTATTAAAAACAAACAAACAAACAAAGATTTAGTATCTGGGGTCTTAAAGGCTTGAAGAAAAACAAGCAGCCATATGATAAAATAATAATAATTTATAAATTATCAAGGGTTCAGGGGGAAGGGGGTACGGGGAGGGAGGGGGAAATAAGGAGCTGACACCAAGGGCTCAATTGGAAAGCGGGTGTTGTGAGAATGATGAAGTCAACATATGTGCTAGTGTGCTGGACACAAATGATGTATGTACGGATTGTGATGAGTTGTATGAGCCCCTAATAAAATGATTATTTAAAAATAAAAAAGAAAAGAAAAACAAGCAGCCATCTAGCTGAGAAGCAACAAAGTCCACATGGAAGAAGCACACCAGCCTGTGTGGGGTATCAGTCATCAAAGACCCAGAGCAACATCAAAAAAATCATATCAACGTGAATGAGGGTGAGGGTAGAGTGGAGACCCAATGCCCATCTGTAGACAATCGGACATTCCCTTATAGAAGGGTCACAAGGAAGAGATGAGCCAGTCTGGGTACAATATAGCACCGATGAAACATACAACTTTCCTCTAGTTCTTATTAGCTCCACTCCCCACCCCCACTATCATGACCCCCAATTGTACCTTACAAATCCGGCTAGACCAGAGCATGTACACGGCTACAGATAAGAGCTGGCAACACAGGGAATCCAGGACAGATAAACCACTCAAGACCAATAATGAGAGTAGCAATACCAGGAGGGCAAGGGGAAGGTGGGGGGAGAAAGTGGGAACAGATCACAATGATCTACATATAACCCCCTCCCATATGACAGACAACAGAAAAGTGGATGAAGGGAGACATCGGACAGTGTAAGACATAAATAATAATTTATAAATTATCAAGGGTTCGTGAGGGAGGGAGGGTAGGGAAGGAAGGGGAAAAAACAAGGAGCTGATACCAAGGGTTCAAGTAGAAAGAAAATCTTTTGAGAATGATGATGGCAACAAATATACGAATGTGCTTGACAAAATGGATGTATGTACGGATTGTGAAAAGAGCTGAATGAGCCCCAAATAAAATGATTTTTTTTAAAAAACAGTCAAAAGTCAGGGAAATTGAAACAGACATTCTATATGCATTCAGTGAGAAAATTCCATTTCTAAACAAGTGACTCAAAGTAGCATAGTCACAATAACTAAAAATAACCCTTTGAATGAGCTCAAAATAATAATACAATATTTGATGGTTTCATGCTTCAGTAAACAATTTGCGAATTGGAAGAGCACCAGTCTCCCCTGTGTGTGGGAAACGAAAAGGAACACTCAGAGGACTGGAGATTTCACAGAAACATAATTTTTTTTTTAATGAACTAAGGCTCCCATAGTGACCAAGCACTTAATGGTTACTGCCATAACGCGAAAAGGTGCCCCAACTTGGCCCTTTACCCATTTGTAGGAGCCCTAGTGGCATAGTGCTTAAAGTGCTCAGCTGCTAACCAAAAGGTTGGAGGTTTAAACTCACCAGTGCCTTTGCAGTAGAAAGTGGAGGCTATTTGCTTCTGTAAACACAGCTTTTTGAAACCCTAAATAAAGGCATTGGGTTTTTGGTACCCATATATAGCTATGTGACCTCTTGAAACTGAAATCAAGGAAATGCAGTCTTTTTATTAAAGGAGGAGGCAAACCTCTGCCCAAACCCAATGCTGTCAGATTGACTCATAGTGACCCTACAGGACAGGGCGGTATAGTGGGCTAACTCAAGGTCAACTGTTGGAAACCAGTCACTCTGCAGGAGAAAGACAAGGCTGTCCATTTCCAATACAGATTTACAGTCTCAGAAAGCCAAAGGGGCGGTTCTACTCTGTCCTACTGCGGCGGGCAGTCTGAGTTGGAATTGACTGCATGGCAGTGAGAAGGAGATAGGGCTTCTGAAGCTGTGAAGCTGACTACCTCGCCTTTCTTCCCCAGAGCAGCTGGTGGGGTTTGAATTACCGACCTTACCACTAGTAGCAGTAGGAGCTATTAGTGGGACACATTAAAAATCATGAAGTAATGTTTTGATTTGATGCCCCCCCCCCACTTTATTTGTCACAGATTCATTTTGGGGTGGGAGCTGTTATTGACTACCTTTTTCTAGTCATAAAATATAAATCTAAAATGGTGTAGAGCTGTTTTTGCAGTTTGAGTCAGGCCTTCTGTACTGTTAAGTGTTGGTTTCTTGGGTAGAAGAACCTCTTAAAATCAAAGGAACATGTCTGGCTTTTTTTTCCCCTTCCACACTGAGATTGCAAAATTATCTCCTACAATTTTGTCCACAGTTTATAGGTTTGTTTTGGCCTTCAACTAATCAGAGGGTCATTAACGTTCTCTTTCATTTCTAATTCCTACTGCAATTGGAGATTAAATTAGGGGCCAAGTTTAGCCCTTCTTGCTGTTGAAGCTGGTTTCTTTGATGTCTTTTGCATCCCCATGGGTAGGATTCTTTCACGTCTGACCCAAGACCCATTCCTAGCAAACCTAGGGGGGGCACCCCCAACTATTCCCTTCCTCTCAGTCCTTCTCTGGACCTGGGGTGGGGAAAGTCTCAGAGGCCACAGATCTAGCCTGGGAGAACACTCCCCAAGCAAGCAAACAAAACACTGCCATCTGGTGGCATCAGAGCAGAACTGCTTCATAGGGCTTCTGGAGCTGTAAATCCTTAAAGAAGCAGACTGACTGTCAGCTTTCTCAGAAGGCGGGTCTCCCTTTCGGTTCACAGGGGAGAATTTAACCACTACGCCACTAGGGCTCCTCGCTCGGTAAAAGCCGACTTGATCGGAACGTTTGCCGTTTCCTTATTTCTCTACGGTTTTACAATCCTGACATATGGGGGTCAATTTGGCCATGATGATTACTCGATCGTGTTAATTTTAAGAATCACGACGTTTATCTCTCTGGTCTACGTTAAACTACAAACCTGATGATTAGGAGAGCAGGGGAGATCAATTTTGAGCCAATCAGCTGACTCCAACCTTAAAGGCCCAGGTACCTCGAGCTCCCAGGCTGCGGCTGGTGGGACCGGACGCACTCTGTAACTGCGTCTACGATAGCCTTGATCCAAGCCCCGTCCCTCTCCGGAGAGCTGTAACGCCAACCAATCGGGCGCCAGGAGAGCGCAGGCCGCGCAGCTTTGGCGCCCGCCCCGCCCCCGGCCCCCGCCAGTTTCCGGGAGGCGCATGCGCGGGACGGGGCACCGCTGTTTGAATTAGCGAGGCGGTTTTAGGCAGTCGGACGCCATTGGGACCAGAGCTTGCTGAGACCTGAGCTTGCCAGGTGAGGTATTTTGAAACACCGCGGGCAATAGGAGCCGGGAGTGCAAAAGGGACCTCCTAATTTCTGCGGGCGGGACTGCTTTGAGTGGGGTCGCTGGGGTCAGTTTCTACCCTAGGAATCTGTACAGTGGGCCAGAGGTTGTTGCCAAGTTCCCTGCTAATGGGCTAGGCCCTAAAAGGGTTACTGTACTTAACTTGAAACGCATTGCAAGGGCTCAGAGGGTTGGGACGGATCATAGGGGTGGGGCCGGAAGCTGCCTTTCAATTCTTCTTGCCTTAACTGCCATTGAATCAAAATTAACTCATAGCGACCCTATAGGACAGGGTAGATAGAACTGCCCTTGCGGGTTTCTGAGCTTGTAAATCTTTACTAGAGCAGAAAGCCTCTTTCTCCCACGAAAGGCTAGTGGATTGGAACTGCTGACCTTGTGGTTGGCAGCCCAGTGTTTAATCAACAACACACCCCACCAAACTCCTTGTCCACCTTGTCCGGTGCTCTTCCTGCTCCATGAATACTCTTGCACCAAATTTTTGCCTGGTCTGGGGTGTTTTTTTTTGACATTTAAATCTCACGGTAAAGGTCTCCACAAGGAAAATTTCTCTGATCACATATTCCAAAATAACAGCCCTCCCTTTGTATCACATCACTGTTTTTTTCCTATTCATTATTAATATTCTTATTCATTGCTTTCATGAGAGTAGGGACCTTGAGTATTTTTATATTTCATCCCTGATATCTAGAACTGCTTGACATTTAATTGACGTTCAGTAGTTATTTATTAAAGGCACCCAAGTGACACGGTGGGTTAGGTATTCGGCTGACAACTTTAAAGAATACAGTTCAAATCCACCAGCTGCTCCATGGGAGAAAGATGAGGCTGGCTGCTCCTGTACAGATTTAGTCTCAGTAACCCTATATAGGGTGACAATGAGTTGGAATCATCTTGATGTCAGTGCGAATTGTTTGTTGATGGAGTGCGTACCCCACTCGCAGCCGTCAGTTTTGATTCATAGAACCCCTAGAAGACATGATAGAACTGCCCCTGAGTTTCCAAGATTCTTGATGGGAGTAGAAAGCCTTGTATTTCTCTTCTGTGGATTGGCATTAAACTCCTGGCCTTGAAGTTAGCAAGCTAACACGTAACTACTACGCCACCAGGGGTCTCAAAGAAGTGAATAAATGGACATTATTACTGTCCTGAGAATCCCTAGTGTGACCACTCATTTGGTTTTTAAACTATGCGGGTTTTAAAATCAAATCTACTACTACCTAGTCAACTCAGACTTATAATCACCCTGTATAGAGTTTCCTATGCAGGAATTTCATTTATTTTTTTAAACAATTTTTAAAATGGTAATGTAGGTAGTTTACATTTCAGATTATCAACTTTGTTTTAAACAGTTTATACTTTTCCTCTGTTCCTTGATTTTTCTTTTCCCTCTTGTGGACCACCATCTTCTACCTCACCCAAGTTAATACCTGTCAAGCCTCTGTTGTTTTATCTGCCCTCCTTGCACTCATCATTTTAGTAAACTCTAAAATCTTGTTCCTTTGATATGAGTCTTTATTTTGAGCCCCCGCCCCCCTTTATAGTAATGGTCTCATAGGATGTTTGTCCCTTTGTGATTGGCTAATTCCAGCATCACCAGGGCTCTTTAGTTTTAACACAGGCAAAGTGGGGGCACTAGAGATTACAAGTGACATCAAAGTGGAGAGACTACGACTCAATTCATGAGCTGGATTATTTTTAGGTCCAATTAAATGATGAGCAGAACAGTGAGGTGGTCTGCTCCCACAAATATTTATAGTCAGAAATCCTATATAGGATTGCTGTAAGTCAGAATCAACTCGATGGCAATGGGTTTGGTTAGGTTTATATGGTAAAGCCATTGTAAGAATGAAATTGCTATGTTGCCTGTATTTCTACTGTTTTGTTTCCACACAACCCCATTCCCCTGTTCCCCTTCAAGAGGACCTGTCCAATTGATGAATATTATCTTACTTGTTCTCTCTGTCAGTTTGGGTCAAGAGCTTTCTGAGAAAGGTATCCTATTGATTTTGTTGCCTGAATTGTGGAAAATTTATTTTGTACCTGTTGTAAAGTAAGTACTGTGCTAAACTTGGTAAAATAACCAGCAGAATTGGTCCCTGTCTTTGAACCAAAAAAGAATGTTTGATTAACAGTAACTTGACACTTGTTTCTATATAGAACATATGCAGGAATGTCTACTGGAAAAAGTCACAGGGACTCGCGGGCAAAAAAGAGGACTTCTCTAGGTAGTCAGAATGAGCAAATCAAAGAAAAGCCAAGAAACGTAAAGGAAGTCTTGAAATACGGACAAAGCAGTTCAGAGGACAATTCTGAACATGCGGAAGATGCTCTGCAAACAGCACTGAAATACTTTGAGGAAGGTAACTGGTATTTCCTTGATGAAAGTCTTTATTTCTATAAAAATATTGTAGAGTTTGAAGATTTTTAAGAGACAATATATTTTTATTTATTCATGCTTTTGCTTCATTAATATGCATTTATTGAGCACGTATTGAACATATCAGTATGCTGAGTACTAGAGATGCAACATTAAAACATGTTCCTGAAGCATGAATCACTATGAACCACATAGTGGTTCCCAAAGGTTTCTGCCCATTGGGATCACTCAAGAATCTCTTAAAAGTACTAATGCTGGTAGCCACTCCTAGGCATTTTGATTTTACTGGTCTGAGATGCAGTCTGGGTATTGGTTTGTTTTTCTTTAATGTCCCCTAGATGATTCTAACCTACAGCAAAGTTTGGAAACCACTACCCTAGTATTAAAACAACATGTAGTCTAATCCAGAGGGCCTTATAAGGCCCTTGAAATCATTAATGCCAGCCAACAGCATTGACTCCATGGCGGTGCGCTTGGTTCCAACATCTTACATTTTACCAAAGAGAAGCAGTTTCAGTCAACACAGTAGGGGTGAGTTAATTAAATATCTCACTAGATATATTTTTTTAAGTGGATAATTTTGTATGGCCTACAAATGAAGTTTAAAATATCCAAATGGCACTTGGCAGAAAAAAAAGTTACCTGCCCCTGTCTGAACAAATGGTTTGACTTAGTAGTTTGTTTAAAACGTGTTTTTTTAATGTGTTTTAGATGAAAGTTTACCTAGTAAATTAAATGTACCTAGTGTAGGTTTACCTAGTAAATTTAGCACTCCATACACAAATTGTATCATGACATTAGTTAGATTCCCCATGATTGTCAGCACACTCACCATTTCTCCCTACTTGAGTCCCTGCCTCTCCTGGCCTTCTCTTTTTAACTTCTGTGTAAATGTTGAATGTGTGCTCTCCTGTTTAAGGCAGGGGTCCTCAAACCTTTTAAACAGGAGGCCAGTACACTGTCTCTCAGACCCGTTGGAGGGCCGGACTATAGTTTTAAAAAAACTATGAACAGATTCCTATGCACACTGCGCATATTTTATTTTGAAGTAAAAAACAAAATGAGGCAAAAACATCCGGCAGGCCAGATAAATGTCCTCGGAGGGGCATAGTTTGAGGACCCCTGGTTTAAAGGATCACATTGCTCACAGGGGTCACTGACTGTTTTATAGCCCAATCTGTTTTGTTGACTAAAAAGTGACTTTTAGGAGTGGCTTCAGTTCCAGGTTCTAGGGCTGTAGTCTCAGGGGTTGGTTCCCCTTTTCTTTATCAGTCCAATAAGGCTAGTCTTTTTTTTTTAAATGAATTTGAGTTTTCTGCATTTTTCTCTCATTCTTACCAGGATCTTCTATTGTGTCCCTTGTCAGTACAATAGGTAGTGGTAGCCAGGCACCACCTAGTTCTTTTGACCTAAGGCTATAAAAGACTGTGGTTTGTGTGGGCAATTAGCCCATCTATTGATTTCTTCCCTGAGCCTTTGGTTTCCTTTACTCCCCTTTGCTCCAGACAGGAAGTAGGTGTAGGTGTAGCCTAGAGGGCCAATCACAAGCTTTTAGGACCCCAGATGCTATTCATCAAACTAGGATGTGGAGCAGTGGTTCTCAGCCTGTGAGTTGCTACCCCTTTGGGTGTCGAACAACCCTTTCACAGGGGTTGCCCAATTCATAACAAGCAAAATGACAGTGATGAAGTAGCAACGAAAATCATTTTATGGTTGGGGGTCTCCACTACATGAGGAACTGTATGAAAGGCTCACAGCATTAGGAAGGTTGAGAACCACTGATGTAGAGCATTGACTTTGAGAACGAAGTTAGGCCCAGTGACCTAGTCCCATAGTGCTTTTCCAGCTTTGGTTCCAGGGCCTAATTCAGTTTTCCTCACTAAAGACGCTATAGTGTGGTTAAATAGCCAAGAGTTTTAAAGACCTTGAAGGGTTTTGAGGGAGAATATTTTTACAAAGAGTTGTTCCTTTAAAGCATCCCAAATTTGTACTGTTGTGAACTGAAAGGATTTTAAGGTCCCACTCGTTATTGTTCCTTTCTTCAGGTTCCATGAAAACCTTAAGGCGTAAAGATCAAAACAGTGAACAATACTTCAAAATTGTGGAAAATGTGGCTTGGAAGAATGGTTTGTCTCCAGAAAAAATTGACACTCTATTAAATGTGGCGCTCAGTGGCAAGTTTGGTATGTAGAAGGGATCCATCTGGCCTAAGTTTGCTATTAGTTTTGCCTCCCACACTTAGCTTGTTCAGTTGGAATCCATTGCAGTTCTAGAGTTTTACTATTCGCTTAAGACCAATCTGATAAAATCGTTCAATGTTCAAGCTACCTTAAGAGCCAAAGTGTGTGTGCATATTGTGAAAATGGCCAGTTGTCACATATCGTTATGAATACGATGGATAGACTTGTCAATCAAGATGTGTTGTCTTTTGTGCAAATGCATTCTGCCCTGTTTTACACTCATGAGCTGAGATAGCACCGGGGGACTGTTGGGACAGGTTCTTGGAAAAGTATGAATAACCCCTCATCAGTATTCTTTTTATTTGAAAACAACATTTTACCCTTTTTAAAATTTTATTTTACATTTAAAAAAATCATTTTATTGGGGGCTCCTGCAACTCTTATCACAATCCATCCATCCATCCATTGTGTCAAGCACATTTGTACATTTGTTGCCATGATCATTCTCAAAACATTTGCTTTCTACTTGAGCCCTTGGTATCAGGTTTTGAGGGTAGTTTAGACCCTGAACATTCTCAATTTAAAGATAAGGAAACTACTAGGACTCTTCTTTCGTGTGAGAAGGTGGAAGTGGAATTCAGATCTCCTAATTCTAGTGTTTACACTGCACCACACTGCTACCAGCTTTTCTACAATTAAAAAACAAATGAAGACAGCTATCAAAACTGGAGGATCCCCAAAGGCATAGTGGGCTACATGTTGGGCTGCTAACTGCAAGGTCGTCAGCAGTTTGATTCCACCAGCCACTCCTTAGGAGAAAGATGAAGCTGTCCCCATTAAGATTTAAAGCATCAGAAACCGAAAGGGCCAGTTCTACTCTGCCCTGTAGGGTCACTATGAGTCAGAATTGACTCGGTGCCAGTGAATTGGGGTATTTTGAGTTATCTAAACCAAATGCTTTATAGACTAAGTGTATATTCTCTGGTCCTTGCATCCGACGTGCCTTTGTTTAGTGTTGGGGTATAGTGGTTAGTTTAACGGCTTTGTAAGATCCTTTGTACCCTATCATTGTGTGTGTGTGTGTTTTAAACCAACACAGCATTGCTGACTTAATTCAGCTTATGACTTTCAGCTTATGTTTTATATCCCTACTTTTCCCTTATCAGTTCTTTGTTTTACTTAGAAAGTTCAATTTGACCTAATAAAAGTGGCTTTTTGAGTTTGGTTGTTCTAATAATTCTATCACTCCCTTAAGCACAAACAAAAAAAACTCACTGCCATTGAGTCATTTCCAACTCACAGTGACTTTATCATTCACTTCTACTCTTAAAAAATGTTTAGACTATTATAGGTGCTTTCTATTTTGGAATTTCCCCTTTTTTCTTGATAGCTCAAAAGTTAATAGTAAGAATTGCTCATGTTTGCCAGGTGTGAGGTGGCTCAAAATGTACACATCATTACACTGGACACTTGTGTATGTGTATAACGACTTAAAAAATTATCCTTGGCTTTGTAGTCTAACTTCATTTTTCTGTTAAGTTGGAATTTGGTCAGGTCAAATATGGCTGCCTTAATAGCTTTTCTCTCTTTTTGTTATTTCTTTGATGTCCCCTCACGATACCAGATCTTTGTTTATAACTGTTTTGGTAAGTTGAAATGAGTGTTAAGGAACAGGAGCCTGGTGACATGGTTATACATTGGACTACTATGAAACCACCAGATGTCCTGCAGGAAAAAAGATGAGACTTTCTACTCCCGTAAAGAGGTACAATCTTGGAAACCCACAGGGGCAGTTCTACTCTGTCCTGTAGGGTCTGTGAGCTGGACTTGACTCGAGAGCAGTGAGTTTGGCTTTTTGGATGCTATGGGTCCCTATGAGCTGGAGTTGACTTCATAACTGAATTTTTTAGTTAGGCTAGAAATATCATCATATTGAAGTACAAAGGGACTTTACACTCTTCAGAAATTAATTAAAAAGTCCATTAGAAATTAGAGTCCGAACTAATAGTTCTTAAGTTGGAGCTGGGATTTAATGTGAGCACAAAAACCATTCCTGGATCTGTGGGGCTTTTTGTTTGTATTTTCCTGGTCTTTCAATTTATCGGACTTGAGAATTAACCCAAGTGTCATGTCATTGCATCGTTCAGACTCATCAAGGAGAATTGTACCATTGCTATCCCTATAGGTTCATCAGCCCTGGGTTTTATTTACTGAAAAACAAGAAAAACTGATTTCACAACTTCAAGAAGGTAATCCCCAACTCCACAGCACCTCTGAGATATACCCTGATATGAACAAACAAAAACCAAATACATCAGAATGATCATCCCAGGTTTGCCAGAATAATACATATCTTAATGCAACATATAAGGCATTGATGTATCAAAACCTTTTTTGTCCACCTACCAATAGCCCTCCAAGATTGAAGCAGCTGTCCTCTGCTTCCTCTAGTCACCTTGTATTTTCTGGCTTAAGTGTTCAAGTTCTGGTGCATCTGAGGTAGAGTCCAAAGCACCCCGTGGAATTCTCATGGGGGATCTCATCGGTGCAGCCTCTGGAGCATGCTGTGCACCTTGAAGATCCAGCAGATTCCCTCTAGGATGCATGCTGGACCTGATCTGGTTTCCAAAATCTTATGTATTGGGGGGTTGTGTTGTTTGGTTTGGTTTTTGATTGTACATATTAGAGGATATCTCAGGAGTGCTATGTCATTGGGGGCTGCCCTCTTGAAGTTGCGGTATATGTTTCTTTGGGGTGTGAAAACCAGGACTGGTGAACCTATAGAGCCAGCAAGCGGAATAAGGATTTGGGGGGAGGGAAACGCAGAGGTGGTGGTGGGGAAAAAGGGTAACGTCAAGGGGGGTCCATAGAGAATATGTTTGGAAACTGATTGTGGGAGCCAGTGTACAATTCTGCTGGATGTGATTGAACTGTGAAATAGTGTGATCTATGTATTAATCCCAATTACTAAAGTGAAATATCTAATAAAAAATAATAGAGGCAGTATAAAATTACCAAATTGAACTTGGTTCCTATGTAAAGTGTAGTTGTGAGACTATTTTAAACTTTAGAAGGGAATGGAGGAGGAAACACAAACACGCCCAACCTCCCCGCCCCCAAACCACTGCTACTTTTCTACTCCACAGTGCAAGGGGGTAGAAACTGATGAAAAACATTTTAATTCTAGAAGCCTTAACCATGTTTTTCTTCAGTGTAGCAGCTCACATAAGATATTTATCAGTAGCTTTAAATAAATGAGTCTTTTGCAACATTGGAAAATAATAAAAAGTATTCCTTTAAATTTTCCCATGACAGACTGATTTGTTGAGTTGTTTGCAGATTATGAAATTCATCCTTTTAACATGTACAGTTCTTTGGCTCCGAATACTGTATTCCCACAGTTGTATAACTGTCACTGTTATCTAATTGCAGAACATTGCTATTACCTCAAAAAAAACTGCATCCTTCTCCCCTTTTTAAGTTGAATTATTAGGGCCAGTATTTGTATTAGAAGTTAAAGGTAATTTTTCTGTGTTAAGGAATGTTTTGTAATGATCAAATCTATTGGCTCTGAACACAGTTTGTTTTATTGCCCTCAGTATAAAGTAGGATTTCTTAGGTCCAGGAAACAATGGAGACACTAATATGTAGTTTCATTTAGAGTTTTCCTACTTTCCAGGGACTGCTGTAAACACACGGCTATTGAAGTGCTTGATTCCTACAACTCTCATATCAGGAGATTCCGTGGTTAAGGCTGTCTCTTGGCTTTGTGTCGGCAAGTGTTCAGGTAGCATCAAGGTAATCATTTTAAGTACTTTGATGATAAGTTCTTCAGAACCACTTAAGGGCTGGCTAGGAAGAGCCACTTACAGAATAATGGCAGTGACCTTTTGTGCAAAGCCTGTAGTTTTGGAACATTATTACTGAATGCAGGAACTCTGCTCAAATAGTTTATTGAAAAGTAAAATCTATTATCCTAGTTTACGCTACAGGCTTCTAAGTTTAAGTGATTTTGGACAGCCTCGATGTCAGGGAGTAAGGTGAGGGGGATTACACTCTTCTGTGCTATTTGCATTTCTCTAAACAAAAATATTTTTGTCTCAACAGGTACTTTTCTTTCGTTGGCTCATTGCAATGTTTGACTTCATTGATCAGAAAGACCAAGTTAACTTGCTCTATGGCTTCTTTTTTGCTTCGTTGCAAGATGACATGCTGGTAAGTAGCAATTGGACCGCATCAGACATAGATCAGATAGTGCTTGTGTGTGTTTGTGGCACCCTAGGTGCTTCAAGTGCCACGTAATGAAAAGATAGTGATCATATAGAACAAAAATAACAAATGGCGTAACAAGGATTAACTCTCAGATTTAACACATGTAAACAATTTTTTACCATGTTTGTTTTATATCTTCTTTTAAGGGAGTAAACTGTTACAGACCATAATTGAATCTCGAATGCAGACCCTTGGCTGATCTAGTGATTGCCATCTTTTCCTCGTAAGCCACTTCCCCAGAATCCTTTGGGTCACTTACTGTGCGTATTTGTGATTAACACTGCACAAACCTCATCAAAGTTAATGAGAAGATTACTTTTCCTGAGATGCCAATGGACCGATTTTGATTGAATGGCAATAATTATCCTCCCGTTAAAAATAGTTGTCATGCCAAGAAAGCCTTTTCCTGTCCAGCCAGACACATTGAAGGACTGTCAGTAGTTCGCAGACCACATGAGCCACTCGTCATAGATGAATTCTTCTTGCCTTTAGGAAGGGAAGTTAGTCATTGATTTCATTTTTAAAAGTCGTGTTTCTAAATTAACTACATTGTGCTAAACATTGTAGAGGACTGAACATTTAACACAGGTTACTGTACTCTAGTTGGGACTATTAAGGGGAAAAAAACAGCCACTGAATCAATTCTGACCCATAGCAACCCTATTGGACAGAATAGAACTATTCCTTAGGGTTTCTGAGACTAAATATTTATGGCAGGAGATAGCCTCATCTTTGTCCCATGGCAGACTTGAATTGCCAACCATGCAGCCCAATGTGTAATCCCCTATGCCACCAAAATCCCAAACCAAACTTGCTGCCATTAACTCATAGCTACTCTACAGGAACAGGGTAAAATTTTCCTGTTGGTTTCCAAAATTATTTGGGGCAGTAGAAAGCCTTGTCTTTCGTGGAGTAGCTGGTGGTTTTGAACTGCTGGCCTTGTGTTTAGCATCCCAAAACGTAACCTACTATGGCACCTGAGATTGTGTCACCAGAGCTCCATAAAATTAAACAAAAGTTAAGTCATCAGAAGATAGTCAGATGTGATGGTGAGAGGATAGCAATGCTGCAGGATTTCTGGAAAGGGAACAGTAAACCTTTTTTCAGTTCATACTGATAGTGGAAATTGCCACTGCAGACCTACATGGGCTGGGTTGTGTGTACAAATTCTGCGGGGAAAGATTTAATTTTCCTTTCTCTAAACCCCAGGGTGAAGCCAGGCAACTTTATTGGCAATCCTGTTTAGCACAGTGGGAGGTGTTTTAGTTGCACACCCCTACACCCCATGGGTTCTGTAACAGAATCCCTGCTTAGTCCTTTACTCGAGGCACTTCCAACTCTCCGTGACCCTATTTAGGGTTTCCTAGAATGTAAACTTTACTGGAGTAGACAGTCTGGGCTTTCTCCTGCAGAGTGACTGGTGATTTGAACTCTTAGCTTGTGGACCAATGCATATCCCCCAGTTCCACCGGGCTCCTTCTTAAAAGTCCAGTCAACAAATATTTTAGATTTGAAGACTATACTATCACAACTGAATCAACTCTGCTGGTAAGTGTGGAAAACAGCTGCAGGCAGTACTTAAATGGATGGGTGTGGTTGTGTACCAATAAAACTGTTTATACTAAATCACGAGCTGAATTAGGCTCCCAGGCTTACCTATCTCTGCTATCAAGTATTTCCCTGTCTGATCAGCTGATAATTTTTTTCTTAAGTTTTCTACACTTTAATTGAAGTAGTAATGTGATGCTACTACACCACCAGGGAGCCTTAAGATTCCTGTAGACCAGCAGTTCTCAACCTGTGGGTCGCAACCCCTTTGGGATTCGAACGATCCTTTCACAAGGGTCACCCGGTTCATAACAGTAGCAAAATTACAGTTATGAAGTAGCAATGAAAATAATTTTATGGTTGGGTGGTCACCACAACATGAGGAACTGTATTTAAAGGGTCACAGCATTAGGAAGGTTGAGAAACACTGCTGTAGACTCTAAGAAGTTATCTTTCTGTAATGTAATCTTTCTATAATAATCTCAAATACCAATAAAACTGTAAAAAAGCTATACTCCAAAAAACTACAAATAAGTTGAAATTGAATTTTCAAAAGAATTCTATTAATAGGAAAGCAGGAGAGAGTGAATAGAGAGATGGAAACGAACATACAACAAAAAATAAAATGGCATACTTAGCCTTAGCCAAGTCAAACAAAACGCACTGCCATCACGTCGATGTCAGCTCATAGTGACCCTGTAAGGCCAGGTAGAAAGCTCCAGCTTCCTCCTGAGGAGCGGCTGGTAGTTTTGAACTGCTAACCTTGCAGTTCGCAGCCCAGTGCTTCTTACTTAAGTATTAACATCTTAATAATTACATTAAGGATAAATGATATTTAAGGGTAAATACTATTTAAGGTGTAGAGATGGTCAGAGTGCACAAAAATACATGACCCAATGACATAAATACTTCTATAAGAAACTGAGATACCTTGGTGGCATAGTGGAGTACAGGATGGCCTGCTAACTGCAGTCACAAGTTTGAACCCACCAACTCTTGCAATAGATAACTTTGAACTTTTTGTTTGCTTTATTTTGTGGCTATTATGTTTTCCCTTTATGAAAGAAAGAAAAAAAAAACTATCATCCCATGGTCACGAACACATTCGTTTTCTTTAAGAAGTGTCAGCAAGGTTTTCTATAAAGATTCAGATAGTAAATATCTTAGGTTTGCAGTTCCATACTACTTGTTGCAACTACGAACAAACAGTCCCTGGCTTACAAATGAGATCTATTCTTCACTGTATTTTTAAATCTTTAAGTACAATTTGTAGGTAGGTAGGAATTGGTACATATGGTTCTTATTTAACCTTACTGTAGTGTAAGAGGGAGCGCTAGTAGCGCTGTCAGGCAAGCATTGGGCTGCTAAGTGCAAGGCTGGTGGTTTGAAGCCACCAGCCACTCCATGTGAGAAAGATGAAGCTGTCTGCGCCCTTAAAGATTTACAGCCTCAAAAACCCTTTACAAGGCCAATATGAATTAGAATCGACTCAGTGGTAGGGGTGGGGTTTGTGCACGAGAAGGATCCTTGGTGGCTTGTGGCACTGTGTGCTAAATATTGGACTGCTATCTGCAAGGTTGACAGTTTGCCGCCCCGCCCCTCCCAGCTCTGCTCAGCTGCATGATTAGGTGATCTGTAAACATTTACAGTCGCAGAAACCCTCCAGAGCCATCTCTGTCCTATAGGGTTGCTATGAATTTGTAATCGATGGGACAGAAGTGGGTGGTTGGGTTAAATGCAAGAAACCGTTTCAGTGATTTTTAAAAGCTGAACATGCAGCAAGTAAAGGTAAATATGATGAATTTGTAGATTCAGTCATTTCAAAGTAAGGGCAAATTTATATAACATAGAAGAGGAAATAGTTATCTATACATCATACATAGTAACCCAGGGACTACCTGTACTTGTCTGTTGTACTGAGAAAGCAGGTATCGATTTATAAAAGCAAGGAAGCCCTAGTTTGCTGACCTCTGACCTAGATTAAAGGAGCCCTGGTGGTGTTATAGGTTAAACATTGAGCTGCTAACCAGTTGCAAGGTTGGTGGGTCAAGCCCACCAGCTGCTCTGAGGTTAAACGATGAGGCTGTCTGCTATATATATTGACATAATTGGAACCCAAATGTCTAGACTATAAAAAGCCCATAAAATCATCAATACCAGCTGACATCGCATGCATCACCAAAGAGCAGCAGTTTCAGCCATCACCTTCAAACTCACTGTCATCGAGTAGATTCTGACTTATTAGTTACTCTATAGTAGAGTGTAGAACTGCCCTTGTGGTTTTCTTAGGCCTCATCTCTCTCCCTAGCTGTCTCATTAGCGGTGAATTAATTTTTTGATCAAATATAGTAGACTAATTTTTTTAATCATATTATTGGCTTGTACAACGCTTGTCACAATCCATACACGTATCCATTGTGTCAAGCACATGTGTACATTTGTTGCCATCATCATTCTCAAAACATTTGCTTTCTACTTGAGCCCCTGGCATCAGTTCCTCATTTTTCCCCTCCCTCCCCGTTCCCTCCTCCCTCGTGAACCCTTGATAATTTACAAGTCATTATTATTTTATCATATCTTACACTGTCTGACGTCTCCCTTCATCCATTTTTATGTTGTCCATCCTCCAGAGAGGAGGTTATATGTAGATCCTTGCTCTCGGTTCCCCCTTTCTACCCTAGCTTTGCTCCACCCTCCCGGTATCACCACTCTCACCACTGGTCCTGAAGAAATCATCTGTCTTGGATTCCCTGTGTTTCCAGTTCCCATCTGTACCAGTGTACATCCTCCTTAAGAACTAGAGGAAAGTTGCATCTTTCATCGTTGTTACACTGTCCCTTGACCGGCTCGTCTCCTCCCCACAACCCTTCTGTAAGGGGATGTCCAGTTGCCCACAAGTGGCCTTTGGGTCCCCATTCTGTAATCCCCCTCATTCACAGTGATGTGATTTTTGTTCCTTGGTGCTTGATACCTGATCCCTTTGACACCTCATGATCACAGGCTGGTGTGCTTCTTTCTTTTTTTTAAATCATTTTATTGGGGGCTCGTACAATTCTTATCACAATTCATACATACATCCATTGTGTCAAGCACATATGTACATTTGTTGCCATCATCATTCTCAAAACATTTGCCTTCTACTTGAGCCCTTAATATCAGCTGCTCATTTTCTCCCTTTCTTCCACACTCCCCCCTGATACGGTTTCTTGAGCAGGGAGAATGATCATAGAACCAAACAGACAAACACACACACACAGACAATACAGGACTGCAGCACAAAATCGACACAGACAGAGACGGTACAAACTGCAGCCCTGATGGAGCACAGCGCTTTATTCCTATCTACTAAATACTGGCAGTGTTCCCAGACAAGTTCCCTATTCCCACGCTTCAGTTTCTCATAGCCTTGAGAGTTTCGTATCTCAGCCCGTATTGCTGTTATTTACTGTTCCCAGGGAACACTGTATGCAGCTGTTCCCCAAATTCCTTACTGTTTGCAGTAAGGAAGCAGTTTGTGAGAACCAGCTAGGACAGACATTTGCACACTGCCCTAGACAGATACATGACACGAGCCACAGCCCTCCTTAAATGGCTTCTTCATCCCCCTCCCTCATGAACCCTTCATAATTCATAAATTATTATATTTTTGTCATATGTTACATTCTATGACGTCTCCCCCCTCTCCCCCGCCCTCTTCTCTGCTGTCCATCCCCCAGGGAGGAGGCCATAGGTAGATTCCACCCCACATTCTCTCCACCCTCCAGGCATCGCCACTCTCACCACTGGTCCTGAAGGAGTCATCTGTCCTGGATTCCCTGTGTTTCCAGTTGCTATCGGTACCAATGTACATCCTCTGGACTAGCCAGATTTTTAAGGTAGAATTGGGATCATGATAGTCGGGGGGTAGGAAACATTTAAGAACTAGAGGAAAGTTGTATGTTTCATTGTTGCTACCTTGCACCCTGACTGACTTATCTCCTCCCCACAACCCTTCAGTAAGGGGGTGTCCAGTTGCCTACCAATGGGCTTTGAGTCTCCACTCTGCACTCACCCACATTTACAATGATATAATTTTATTGTTCTTTGATGC
>NW_022103942.1:1930616-1939585 GCF_000313985.2 Echinops telfairi | reverse complement strand
TGGTCCCGTTGTTTTCTCCTCTAGACAATTCATCCAGTCTATCTTATCTAGATAGATCTGTAGAGATAATAATATGCACCAAAAATCAAGCCATAGCAAGATAGGCGATGAATGAGAACACAGCTATGACAACAAAAAAGAAAACCAATTACTCATAGAAGAATAAATTAAAAGAAAAAAAATTTTAAAGAAAGAAAAATCTGTAAATAGATCAAGGTCTGCTTTTTGATCTCTAGGCATGTCCTTCAGTCAGGTCCGATGGGGTACCATACTCTGGCCCCAGAGTCTGTCCTTTGTACTCCCTCGGGCTCCCTGCTCTGCTCCCATGGTTGCTCTGCCGCACGCTTTTTGTGGTTTGCCTCGGTGTCACAGGGTCAGTCTGGGCTGGTCCCGACACTGGGTCTCCAGTGTTGTTCCCCTTAGGACCCTTGGCCATCAAGGGACGGCGTGTCTCATACAGGGATCAGCCATATTGTCCACTCTGTGCATTGGCTGTTCAGAGCGGGGATATTGTCCTCCAGGCCTGGTGGGTCAGGATGTGCTCCTCTCTCTCTTCCTCCACCTTCATTTGCTCCCATTTGCTCTGATCAAACATGCCGCTCTCCCCTAGCTGCAGCTTCAGTGCCAGTCCGTCCTCTCAAGCAAATTCTTCGGGGTGGGGGGGTGGGGGGGGCAGATGTCCACATAGCTGGTATGGGGGTTGTGCTTCTTGTATGTGGGCTTTGATGCTTCTGTGCTAGATGGCCGCTTGTGTACCTTCAAGCCTTAATGATCCCAGACGCTATATCTTTTGATAGCCAGGCACCATCAGCTTTCTTCACCACACTTGCTTATGCCCCCATTTGTCCTCAGCGATCATATCAGGAAGGTGAGCACACAATGACACAATTTTTTCTTCTTTGATGTCTGAAACCTGATCCCTTTGACACCTCGTGATCACAAAGGCTGATGTGCTTCTTTCATGTGGGCTTGGTTGCTTCTCAGCTAGATGGCCGCTTGTTTATCTTCAAGCCTTTAAGACCCCAGGTGTTCTATTTTTTAATAGCTGGGCACCATCAACTTTCTTCATCACATTTGCTTATGCACCCATTTGTCTTCAGTGATCGTATCGGGAAGGTGAGCATCATGGGATGCCAGTTTAATAGAACAAAGTGTTCTTGCATTGAGGGACTACTTGAGTGGATGCCCAATGTCCATCTCCTACCTTAGTACTAAACCTATAAATGTACGCGCATTGATTTATTTCCTTATCATCATAAATAAATGTATTTACATATGCACAAGTCTGTATTTAGACCTCTATAAATGCCTTTTGCCCCCTAGTTCTTCCCTCTATTTCCTTTTGCTTTCCTCTTGTCCCACTATCATACTCAGCCTTCATTTGGGTTTCAGCATTTCCTCTTAATTACATATTCCTTGCTCAAGCCCTACCAGGCCTCCTACACCCTCCTTGCTGCCGATTTTGGATCACTTGTGTTCCCTTGTCCCTGAGTTTAACACCACTTCCTTCACCACAACCACCACCCTCACTCCCCCTCTCCCTTGTCCCCCTGAACAGTCAGCCTGGTTGTTTTATCCTCCAGATTGTTTATCCAGATATGCGCCCTTCTTGATTTATTCCGGTTTGGGGGGTTCAGACCACTCTGTTTCCCCACCATGTGATCCCAGAAATGTCCTCTGTCACAGTCTGCTCCAATAAGGGGACAGCGTGACACGTGCTGTTGTCATTTGCCCAGTCCCCTCTATGTCCCGTTAGCTCCCAGCAGGGACATCATCCTCTGAGTATCGTGTGCCAGCGTTGGGTCAAGTCCAACTCTCTTTCTCTTCTTCCCTCCCGGCCTGCCTCCATGTGGGTGAGGCATGCTGGCCCCTCTCCCCAAGTAGACTAATTTTTAAGTTGATACTTCTGTGTGGCCTGGGAATGATGTTATAAAAATTCAAATGGCCTGTGGCAGAAAAAAAGTTCCCCACCTCTACCATATAGAGTCCCTGTGAATCAGAATTTATTTCAGGGGGAAAGAATCTAGAATAAGAAGACCTCAAAAAATGGACACTTTGAAATTGCGTAGGATATTATAGTAGTAGTATATCAGTCAGTAATTTACTTAACTAGTTTATTGAGTGAGTGATAACTTGCCAAACTGGAGACCAAGTGGTTTAGTAAATTACGGTATGTCTACACTGGAATTTTAAGCATATTCTTCAAAGACTTCGAATTTTGTGTGGGAGCACTAATGTGGATGAAAATTCCCCTTGGAGATTGGTAGGGCTGTCTGTAACCAGAATTTCAGGATTTTGAGACATCTGACTGTCCGAATTGGGCTGCTAACCAAAAGGTCAGCAGTTTAAAACTACCAGCAGCTCCTCAGGAGAAAGATGAGGCTTCCTGATCCCATACAGATTTACAGCTTGGAAAACTCACAGGGGTGGTTAGACCCTACCCTAAAGGGTCACTAAGAGTCAGAATTAACTTGATGGTAGTTTTTTTTTCCCTTTGTTTGTATGCTTCCTTTAATTCTCCTTTTGCCTTTAAAAAATCATTTCATTGGAAGCTTTTATAGCTCTTAAAACATTTCATACATCAATTGTATTTTGTACATATGTTCCTATTATTTTCTAGACATTTACTTTCTGTTTGAACCTTGGTATCAGCTCCTCCCCCCCCTTCCCTCACCCCTTGAGACCCCTTGATAAATTATAAATTATTATTGTTTTCATTCCTTATACTGACCACTGTCTCCCTTCACCCATGGTTCTGTTCTTCCCTTGGGTAAACCTTTACAGGAGTAGAAAGCCTCATCTTTTTTCAGTGGAATACCAAACAACTGACCTAGCAAATTTCAGCCCAGTACATACCCACTACCCCTCAGGGCTCCTGGCTCCGTGACAGTGGGGTTTATGTAGTATGGAAAAGAGAAACTTCTAAAAATGTTGCTCAGGGAAATCCTGAAGCGATTTTACTTAATCAGTGTAGAATTGTCATTTGAGGAAAATGTGTTGTTATTCTGTTCAAGCTATATTGCCATTTCTCTTTGTAATGTTGGTGGGTTTTTTTGTATTTTAACAGTGCCCATATGTCTGCCACTTGCTGTATTTACTAACCAAAAAAGAAAATGGTGAGTGTTTTCATTTTAGTTGTATTATGTTTACTTTGTGGAATTAGCATCTGCCTTAGCCTTTGTACAGTTAAGCTAACTGAGCATTAGTTATTTATTAGGCGTTGATTTATGGAAATTGCTTTTTAATATTTTTAAGAACATCTGCTTAATGGCTTAACTGAACAGAGTGTCTGTAATCTTGTTGTAAGAAGCGGAAAAATGAACTATAGGGTGGTTAGTTGTAGCCAGTTTATTTTTTTCATTCTGAACTAAACGTATGGTATCCATTTTCTTTGCCTTTTCTAGTCAAACCGTTTCGCATACGAACACTGCTTAACATTCAGGCCAAGATGGTGAGTACAAAAAGACTGTGTGCTAGGTACTGAGCTTGGCTTTAGGAATATAAATGCATCCTACTCTCATTCTCATCATAGAACTTACTGTCTAGGAACTTGGTCAACAGAATAAGAAATCAAACTCTGATTCAGGGTCAAAGAGGAGTGGTAATACTTGAGGAAAATGTTAAAGGAAAAATAGGATTTAATTGGGAAAGAAGGGAGAGGACACTCCAGGAGATGGAGCAGCCTGTGCAGAGACATAGCAGGTGGCAAACAGCAAAACTGCTCTTTAGGGAACTGTTTGGGTATGGCTGCACCAGTGATTGCCAGGAAGTGGTCAGACATGAGAGAGAGACAGACAGACAGACAGATTGACCAATCAATCGATCAATCCAAGAAGGCTTTTAAGGAGACTCTCTTCTGGATACCTAAACTTCAATATAATATTCTCTGTTATATATTCTCAATATACCTGTTGTTTTTACAGCTCTCTTGTGTGGACATTTACATTGTAGTAGTTAATTCCTATGCCTAACTGAAACCTACACAAAGACATTCAAATGTGTGGACAAGTAAAAACATTAACAATCCCACTGCCCTGGCATGAGATTTCTTCTTAGACATTTTGTGGGGGTATATGCTGTCCTTGGGTGAGCTCTCTAAATGGCTTTTAGTACCACCTGCATGCTGATGCATGGTGGCCTGGTGGTCCTTCTGGATAAGCTTGGACTGCTAACTGAGAGTCAGTGGTTCAAATCCACCAGCTGCTCCATGGGAGAGAGTTGAGGCTGTCTGCTCCCATGAAGATCTTAGCTTTGGCAACCCTATTTAGGGTTGGTATGCGTCAGAAATGACGTAACTGTAGTGTGTTTGGTCTGCCACTGTGTTTATTGACTGCATTTTCACCTGGGTATTTGATTGACACGTCACACCTGACAGATCCCAAACTGAACTCATAAACTTTTTTCTCACCCCACTGCCTTTTCTTATGCATTATTTCTTTATCTTGGATAAACATCTACACTGGAAACCTAGGAATCATTCTAAAGTCTTTCCCAGTTGGCTCCCAGATCTTCTCATTGCATTTCCTGAACACAAATTAATTTTTATCTTCTACCTCTCCATTCAGGAGAAAGATGGGGCTTTGTACTCCTTTAAAAGTTTCACAGTCCAGAAAATCCTGTCCTATAGGGTCACTATGAGTTGGCATCGAATCGATGGCAGTGAGTTGAGTTGACCTCTCCATTGCAGGTCAGGAACTCTTTTTGCTCTTCTAGCCTTCTCAGTGGTATCACCATCTTCCTCACCCTCCATATCCATCTACTACTAAGTCTTGTCTGTTATAAAAAAACAAACAAACCCAATGCCATGGAGTTAGTTCTGCCTCATGGCTAACCCTATAGGACAGGGTAAAACTGTGGGTTTCCAAGATTGTAACTCTTTATGGCAGTAGAAAGCCACATCTTTCTCCCAAGGCACAGCTGGTGGTTTTGAACTGCTGACTTTGTAGTTAGCAGCCCAACGTGTAACCACTACGCTACCAGGGTTCCTCATCTTGTCTATTGGGTATCTTAAATATGACACCAGTTCCTCTTTCTTTATTCTCGTTGGCCCTACTTTAGTCCAGTCATCCTCCTCCTTTGGTTTACAGCTACCACCCCCAACCAAGGTCTCTACTGTTTTATAATGTCTTTCTAGTGGTCACTTCACATGAGTTCTTGTTCTCAACTTCAAAGATGAGTCCCTTTGTGTGGAACAGTAGGTGCTCCATAGTCTCTACAGTTCTAGTTTATCACCCTCCCTGTACAATCTGGCACCTCTCCCTTTCTCCCCTCCCATTTCTAAGGCTTCAGCTGTGAGTCAGAATCACCCACGGGGCTTTTGTATCGCAGTTTGACGAACCCAGATCCCAGTGTTTCTGATACAGTACTGGGATCATTTCTTTTGAAGCTCATATTGTCTTCTATTGACAGTGACAGAAAAAATAGAAAGGCCACCCCATCAAATACCACCCAGAAAAACATGGCCGTTTTGGTTGAGTTTGGGCTCTCACATTGCACTGTACAATTTAGTTGACAGAAATTTCACCCTTTTCAAGTATGTAATCAGTAGTGGGTTTTTGGTAGACTTCCAAAATTGTCTAACCATCACCACTATCCCATTCCTGACCATTTTCATCCCTCCTTTTGAAAACCTGTGTCTGCTTGAAGTTACTCCCCAGTCCCCCATCTCCTTCCCTCAAGCCCTAAATACACTGTTTAGTTGATTACAACACACAGGGGAACCTACGAGGGGAAACCCAAAAAAACTGGAATTTTTTTTCAAAGCTATGTATTCAAAAATTTTTTTTACAAAATAACCTTATCACCTTCAAAGGACTCTCCATTACACTTAGGGCAGTTGTCAAATCTGCCATTCCATTCTTGGAAACATTTTTCACACTCATCTATTTGGATGACTGACGCACCTCCCTTGTTTTTTTCTTCACCTCTTCTAAGTCTTCAAATCCCTGCCCTCTCATGCCCTTCTTCATTCATGGAAACAAAAAGATGTCGCACGGAGTGAGGTCAGGTGCATGGGACAAGAGAGGCGTGCTGATTTTTGCCGGAAACTGGCACACTGAGATGGCTTGCATGTCACACACTATTACAGAATCTTTTCAGAACCACTAAATAGAATGCTTGATTAAGAGTCTCACCTGGTGGAATGAGCTCCAAATGCACGATCCCCCTCACATCAAAAAACAAATGAGCATCATCTTGATCTTTGATTTTGCTTGACAAGCTTATTTGGGCAAGGTGAAGATGGCATCTTCCACTGGCTTGATTTATGTTTGCTTTCGGGGGTCTTAAGAGTAGCACCATGTCTTATCACCGATAATGACCTTGGGGGGAAAAGTCTGGGTTGCTTCAGGGCTGTTCTTTAGAAGCACGACATGTTTCCACTCGAAGTTCTTTTTCCCAGTCAGAACCTGAGGCATAAATTTCACAGTGACCCTGCTCATTCCCAAATCTTTGGTTAAAATTTGCTGAACCGAGCTCCAAGATAGTCCAGATAACTTCTTCATCTCTTCAATGGTCTGTTGTTGATCTTTGAGCACAAGTGCATGAGTTTTGTTGACATTTTAGTCTGTTAATTGGTGGACGTCCAGAACAAGGTTTGTCATCAATTGACATTTCACATTTTTTGAGACAAGAAAAGCACTTGTATACTTTAGTTTTTCCCAAAGCACTGTCCTTGTAATCTGTGTTCGATATCACAACAGTTCCTGCATCATTTTTCCCAAGCAGGAAACAAGATTTCACAGATGCACGCTGGTTTCTTAAATCGGCCATCACAAAAAACAAGGTTTGAGTGAAACAGCTCTTACAAAAAAATTCACTGTGACCAGAGAGAACCTTCCCAGGTGACACCACTTAATGCACTAACTCAGAGCAAGTTGCTAGATGCTTGCGTGTACGAAAGCTCTGCCCAGCAGAACTTTGTCCTTGTTTTATTAATTTGGTGGGGGGGTACCGTCTCATATATAAGTGTTTTGGTTTTAAAAATACTCGGAGAGGCTGATGGTTTGAACCTCCAGTCTTGTAGGTAGCAGTCCGAAGCTTACCTGACATCACCACCAGGAGCCCTAGGTACCTATTAATCTACTTATTGTCTCTATGCATTTGCCTATTCAATGTAATCCATATTTCATCATATAATATCTACCTTTTGTGTCTGATTCATTGTACTGAGCATAATGTTTTCAGGGTTCATCCATGCCCTAGCACATATTAGAACTTCAGTTCTACTTATCAAATAATATTTCTTGGAACTGTAAATGCATATAAACCAAATGTATAAATTTTCTTTATCCATTCATCAATTTTATCTTTTATCACTCTAGCGAGTATTTTTTCTTATTTTGTTGATTGTTTCTTTTAGTTTTCTGTTTCATATATTTCTCTTCTGATCTTTATTTCATGTCTTCTGGTAGCTTTGGTTTTCTTTTACTCTTTTCAAGTCATTCATTTATGGTAATTGATTTTGAATCTTCTCTTTTAAATATATATTTTAAAAAACCTCATTGCCATTGATTCGATTCTGATTTATAGCAACCCTATACAATAGAGTAGAACTGCCCCTGTGGGTCTTTGAGGCTATAAATTTCTATGGGAGCCAAAAACCTCTACTTTCTCCCACAGAGTGGCTGGTGGGCTTGAACTGCTGATGTTGTGGTTAGCAACCCAACACTTAACCCACTATATCACCAGGTTTCCTTTTTTCATATGGAAATCTGTTAGTGTGAATTTCCCTCTAAGCATTTCTTTGCTGTGCCCAAAAGGTTTTTATATTTCACTTTTCATTTTTACTTGAGTTTAAGAATTTCATTTCACTCGATTTCTTCTATGATTCTGTAGGTTTTTTTCTCTAGTAGTGTGTTATTTAGTTTTCATGTATTTTTTTTTCTTGTTCACTTGGAGCTTATGGTCAGAGGTGATGCTTTGTATAATTTCAGTCTTTTAAAGTTTGTTGAGACTTGTTTTGTTGTTTAGCATACAGTCCCTTCTGGAAAATTATCAGTGTGCAATGAAGAAAAATGTCTTCCTTCTATGGTGATGTATGATTATGTCCTATATATGTCCATTAGGTCAAATGACAGTTTTATTTAAATCCTCTCTGCCCCGGCTGTTCTTGTGTTTACGTGTTCTCTCTAGAACAGCAAGTGGTGTGTTGAAGCCCTCAACTATTAGGTATTTTGTTGGAGATAATCCATTTCTCCTTTCAGATTAGTCAGCATTTCATGTGTTTTAGAACATTGACATTACGTCCATGTATTTATAGTTTTTAATGTCTTCTTGGTGGACTATAAAATGTCCTTTGTGTCTTGTAATAGAATTTGATTTAAAGCATGTTTTAGCTGATATAAGTAAGGCCATCCTTGCTATTTTTTGTTTACTGGTTACATGGTATATATTTTTTAATTCATTTTATTTTCAGCTTGATTGTGTCCTTACATGTAAGATGTGTTTCTTATAGGCCGCAAAACAATGGATCAAGGTGTTTTTTTTATCTATTCTGCTCTGAGCTTTTTTTGTGGGAAAATTAGATCATTTACACTTAAGATTACTTCTAAAAATGAAGTATCAATTTCACTCATCTTGCTAGTTGATTTTTTAGGGTGTGGTGGTGCAGTGTGATAAGCATTGAACTTCAAACCACAAGGTCAGTCGTTCAAACCTACAAGGCCCCCTCTCCCCCTCCCAGAGAGTGATGAGGCTGTCTGTTCCTATAAAGATTTACAGTCTGAAAAACCCACGTGACCAGTTTTACACTGCCCTATAGGGTCACTATTAGATGAAATCAACTTGATGACTGAGTTTTGGTTTTTGTATGTCTTCTTTGTCTTTTTTTTCCTCTCTTTGTTCTTTAAAAAAAAATCATTTTATGGGGGGCTGGTATAACTCTTATCACAATCCATACATACATCCATTGTGTCAAGCACATTTGTACATTTGTTGCCATCATCATTCTTAAAACATTTGCTTTCTCC
>NW_022103942.1:1895358-1929761 GCF_000313985.2 Echinops telfairi | reverse complement strand
TGGGTTAATGTTGGACTTGTGGGCTTGGGCAGCACTGGGTTGGGATGTTTTCTTGATGCTCACTTAACCTTTATATAAAACTCTCTCTTATACATGAATTTCTGTGAATTTGTTTCTCTGAAGTACCCAGACTAACACAGGTGTTTTCTGAGTAGCTACCCCAGATACTACAGTAAACCAGATTTACTGTAGTAACATCTGCAATTAACAACATATAACATACCCAAAACACAAACATTACCACACTAAAACAATTCTGGTTTTACTCCTCCCTCCACTTTTTCTGTTGGGCATTTTTCACTGATGTAGTTGTAAATTCTATATCAGATAGGTTTAATTTGTATGTATTTCTCATGCACTACATGTCGCCTTGCTTGTAGAGCTTAATTATTGATTTTTTACCCTGACGATATATAGTTTTATATTTACCCATTGTGTTATATTTTTTTAATTATTTTAAAAAAATCATTTTATTAGGGGCTCTTACCCTTCTTTTTTATCATTTTATTGGGGGCTTGTACAGCCCTTACAATAACCCATACATCCATCCATTGTGTCGAGCACATTTGTACATATGTTGTCATCATCATTTTCAAAACATTTTCTTTATACTTGAGCCTTTGGTATCATCTCATTTTTTCCCTCCCTCCCCCTTCCTCCTTCATGAACCCTTAATAATTTATAATTTTTTTTTCATGTCTTACAGTGACCGATGTCGGCCTTCACCTACTTTTCTGTGGTGCATCCCCCTGGGAGGGGGCTATTTATGTCAGTCATTACGATCGGTTTCTCCTTTCTCCCCCAACCTTCCCCTTTCCCTCCTGATATCACTACTTTCATTGTGGTTCCTGAGGGTTTTATCTGTCCTGGTTTCCCTGTGTTGCCAGCTTTTATGTGTACCCATATACATGCTCTCGTCTAGCGGGACTTGTAAGGTAGAATTGGGGTCATGATAGTGGGGTGGGGCGGGGGAAGAAGCATTAAAGAACTAGAGGAAAGTTGTATTTTTCATCGGTGCTGTATTACACCCTGACTGGCTTGTCTCTTCCTTGTGACCCTTCTGTAAAGGGGATGTCCAGTTGTCTACAGATGGGCTTTGGGTCTCTACTCTGCACTCCCCCTCATTCACAATGATATGACTTTGTTCTGGATCTTTGATGCGTGATACCTGATCCCATTAACACCTCAGATCATACAGCTGGTGTGCTTCTTCCATGTGGGTTTGGTTGCTTCTCAGCTAGATGGCTACTTGTTTATCTTCAAGCCTTTAAGACCCCAGACACTATATCTTTTGATAGCCAGGCACCATCAGTTTTCTTCATCACATTTGCTTATGCACACATTTGACTTCAGTGATCTTGTTTGGAAGGTGAGCATCACAGAATGCCAGGTTATTAGAACAAAGTGTTCTTGTGTTGAGGGAGTACTTGAGTAGAGACCCAATGTCCGTCTGCTACCTTAATACTTAACAAATAAGTATATGTACATAGATCTTTTCCCCTATCCTTATATATAAATATATTTACAAAAGTACATACCTGTATTTAGACCTCTATAAATATCCTTTGTCTCCTAGTTCTTTCCTCTATTTTCTTTTACTTTCCTCTTGTCCCACTATCATGTTCGGCCTTCATTTGGATTTCAGTAATTCCTCTCGGCAACATTGCCCTTGACCACGCCTCCCCAGGTATCCTTTCCCTTCCTCGACATCAATTTTAGATCACTTATTGTTCCCTTGTCCTTGAGTTGGTTGACATTCCCCTGTTTTTCCCCCTCCTTCCTCTCTCCCATGTCCCACCCGAGTCCATTGTTTTCTTATCCGGATTGTTTATCTCCCCCCCCTATTTTATCTAGATAAACATGCAGAGCATGCAGAGACGATAATAAGCACAGAAACAAGACAGCAAAACAAAGCCACAGAAAACAAAACAACAACCAACAAAAACCAAAACCAATGACAACAACAATAACAAAAGCCTATAAATATAGTTCCTGGTCTGTGTGTTGATCTTTAGGAGTCTTTTCCTGTCCAGTCTGATGAGGTCCCTTGCCCTGGCCCTACAGTCTATTTTTGGTATTCCCTGGGAACTTCGTTGCTCTGTGCCCCTTGCTGCTCTGTTGTATGCCCTTAGCGTTTCACCCGGTGTGGTAGGGTCAGATGGAGCACAGTTGCCGCACTGTCTCCAGTGTTGTCCCCCTTAGTGCTATGGGTCAGTGAGGGACGTCGTGTCTCGTGGTGGGGCCGGCCCTGTGGTACTCTCTGTGCATTGGCTGTTCTGAGCAGGAATATTGTCCTTGGCTTTATGGGCCAGGATGTGTTCCACTCTCTCTCCTTCCCTCTTTGTTTGTTCCTGTGTGCTCTGATCAGACGTGCCCCTCTCCCTGAGCTGTCGCTTCACTGCCGTCCTCTGAAGTGAATTCTTCTACGGGGAGGAGGGGGCTGTCCACATAGTTGGGATTGGGGCTGGCCCTGCAGATCTCTCTGTTGGTTCCCTGCTTCTTGCCAGTGTGTTGCATTCATGTCTTGGCCCACCAGGTTGAAGTCTGTTCCCTTTCTCCCTCTATTGTGAAGATATAAACAGTACCCTCCACTTGGATGGGTTAATGCCTCATTCCCCCACTGTCCATGTCTTTTTTTTCTTTCTTTCCCCCTCTTTATTTGGCTATCCTATGTATCTCTGGATTAGGTCTGGCCCCTGCCATAGTACCTGGACTTCACCCAGTAGCTTTTCCTATAACATTCCAGACATCAGTCCTATTGAGCATAGTTGTACTAGGTTGCCATCATCATTTTCTCAACATTTACTTTCTGTTTGAGCCCTTGGCATAGTGACGTTTTGTAGTGATCTCTTTCTCTTTTGTGTTTTAGTATCCCAGGTGTGTGGATTCAAATGAATGCTTAATGTTCTTTCCCTTCCATTTGCAAAACTCCTTTAAGTAGTATACCAGCGCTTCTATTTATTTGTCATTGCCTTGACATCCCTTCATTTTTGAATGACAGTTTTACTGTATAAGGAATTATTGATGGGCTATTGTTTATATGTAACTCTATTGTCTTCTGGTCACTAGGTTTCTGGGGAGAAATCTGTATTAGCACTTTGGATGGGCCCTTGGTGTGCTATATGGTAATGTTCACTTCCTGTTTTCAGAATTGGTTGCCGCAAGTTTTATTACAATGTCTCATGGAATGGACCTCTTTGTTTTTCTCTGTTTGGAATTTGTGTAGTATTTGCAAGTGTGGTTCCTTATTTAGGCCTGGGAAATTCTGAGTATCTCTTAGAAAAGTTTTCCTATGTCATTATTTTATTATCACAAAGCTCCGGAATTCCAAAAATTCTAATGTTAGATTTTTTTAAACTGAGTAGCACATTTCCATTTGGCTTTTTTTTCTTTGTTCTCCTGTTTCTTTTGAGAAGGAGTTTAGTTACTGTCTCCTAGTTCCCTTATTCTATCTTTTGTCTGTTCATGTCAGTTTTGAATGTTGCTCTTGCTTCTAGTTCACTTAAGACATTCTTCAATTCCAGTATTTCTTTGTTTTTATTAAATGCTCCCCATCTCCTTACTGAGTTTCTCATTTTGTTTCCTGGTCTCCACGAATTTGTTTACTCTGTTTTTTGCTGCCTTTAAACATTCTTACTACTATTGTTTGGGAGTCTTTTCTTTTTCTCATTATAGTGGCCTCCATAAGAGAACTGTCTGCATCATATTTTTCTTTTGTGATTTCGTGTGTCTCTTTTTTTTCTGAATGTGAGGTATTTTAACATTTTCTGGTGATATTCAGAAATTGGATGATTTCCGTGTTTCAAGGAATTATTTTCAGGTTGAACCTCTACTGTTTTCGAAGTTCCACTAGAGGGCACTGAAGCCCTTTGGTTCTTTCAGTGCTGCGGCAGCAGTTCTGTGTTAGGCTTCATCTTTGTTATACATGGGTTCTAGTCTCCACGGCTTTTAGGCATTTTGAAAAGTTGTAATCCACTTCCTGTGTATGAATTTGCTGGTGTTTGAGATCCCACTCTCTTCTGGATTTCTTCCCTTCCCTTTCTAAAGGCCTTGCTTTCCCTCTGTGACTAATTTTCACATTCATGGGACTTTTTACTGGGTCAGGTGGATGTAGTAGAAGCTGGCTTTCCTAAGATGAAGTTGGCGAGCATTTTATGTCCTTCCCTCAGAAGCGACCCCAAGCAAGTTGTGTGTAAGAAGCCAGTCATTTCTCCCTGTGTTGCCTGTTAGGTGTATTTTTCTCACCCTGGCATAAATGTGGTTCTAGAGACTTTTCTGTGGCCCAGAGTTCTTGTGGCCACTTGCTTCTGGGGTTGGTGAGATTTAATAGCACTCACTCACAGTATCTTGGCTTTCCAGTGCCCTGTCCCAAGTGTGTGACTTAGGAATTCCCACAGCCAGTCTGCACCACCTTTGTCAAACTATACTTTGTTAGTTTAGCTCCCATCTGGTGCTACTTTTTCAGTGTTGCCTATTCCCTTTCCAACATGATTGCAGTGAGCCAAGTCCTCTGTAGCTTTGGCCAGAAATTCCCAGCTTCTCTGTCAACCCTATTCTTCCTGGTCCTTGTTTGGGGCTCACCTTAACTCTCCAACACTTTAACTGCCACCAGAATCTTTGAGATCCCACTTTATTTGTTCAGTGGGTTTGTTGCAGGGGGATAAAATTGTTCACTCCCCCATCTTGTGTCTCCTGCTCACCTCTCCAATGATCATGCTTTTCTGAACCTCTTTTTGTATGGAAGTATATTTCACGTCTCTTGATTATATGTCTAGGAGGAGAATTGCTGGGTCATATGTTAACTTCGAGGACCCTGGGTGGTGCAAACATTTTGCGCTTGACTCCTAATCTAAAGGTTGGTGGTTCAAAGCCATCTACCGGCACTGTGATAGGAAGGCAGGGCTTTTTTTCTGTAAATATTACAGCTAAGAAAATCCTAATGGGCAGTTCTGTTTTGTAACACATGAGGTTGCCGTGACTCAGAATTGACTTGACAGCCAAGGGTTTGGTTTGGTTATAGTAATTATTATTATTTTTGTTGTCAGTTAGATGGAGATTTACATTTCAGCTCACAATTTGGTTGTGTTTTTTTTAAATTTTTTGTTACTTCAGTGGGAGCTTACATTTCTGCTCATCGTTTTTATACTCAACAATTTGAATGACTAATCAACCCCCCTAACAGCTTTCCATGCTCCTTCCCCTCTTCTTTCCCCCATCACTTCTTGCATATTATTTGCCCCTTCACCTCGTGTTCTACCCCCATAAAGAGGGGCAGTTCTACTTTGTCCCGTAGGTTCACTATGATTCAGAATTGACTCCGTGGCAGAGAGTGGGACCTTCTAGCTTATTGCTCCCTGTCCTTCCCACTCCAGGTAGGCATCAAAGCCTGTTTCTCTCGGTATAGAAAACATCTTGGGTTTTTTTTTCCTTTCACAGCAATGGTCTCACTTAATATTTGTCCTTTCGTTACTGACTGGCATCCGTCAGAATAATGTCCCCCAAATCATCTGTATCCTGAGGTATTTCCGTTTCTTCATGATTCTTTAGTTATACATAGTATTTGATTTAGATTTTTGACCAACTGCAAAACTTTTTCACAGCAGCGTGTACCATTTTACATCCTCAGTCTCTGTTTTATCTTTTCTCTTTCTTGATTATTTCCAATGAAGCAAAAGCATTTTTAAATTTTAAAACAGTGTTGCTGAAAATCTATACACAGAAAATACAGTCCACATTTTCTGTATGTCTAATTCAGTGATATTGGTTACATTCTTCATATTGTATCCTCATTCTGTCTCCATCCAAATTATTTAACTTCCATTAATTCAGATGTACCACCCGCTAAAGTTCTCACTGGGATTTAGAGTTACTGTTGTTAATTTGATCTTATGGATAGTTCTTTAAAAGAATGCAGTATTCAGGGAAATGTTTTTTGACAATTGGTCTAAGTTGTTCTTGGATTTAACACTAGGTTTAAGTACATTTCTTATGTACCTATCTCTATGGACATGCATCAAATTGACACGTGATAGAAAGCACACATTTTCTTGAGAAAATAACCTATTTTATTTACAAACAACATAGTTATACACTACTCAATTATAAATGAAACTATGTAATACTGTATATTTCTATAAAATGTATAATATTTAACATTATACAATATTTAAGATATTGGCTTTGGCGTGTCATCAAGGTCGCTTGGGTCCATCAGTATGACAAGCTCAGCTATATTACTTGTCTTTACTTTTGATGTTGACTTTCTAAGAACTTCTTGACTATGTTTATATTTATTATTGCAATGATGCTTTCATGAGTAAAGCCTATTTATTGGGATTAATATTCATTTCACGTTCACATCAAAGTGCTGTGTTTCTGTAGAGGTAGGTATACATACCATACAGAGACTTTCTAGATTAGAAGGCTTAAAACAAAATACATTTGCACATATATTTATCTCGTTCAATGGATAAACGTCAGCATAAATGGTAGGAGGTAAATGTAAATGATTTCTGTGATTTTCATTGAAGAAATTGAAATATCAAGACGACGCATCCTGTAAACCTAGTGTTAAAGATGACTTACAGGGATAGCTTTTGTTCAGTGCTTAAGATTAAAGCAGGACAATGGATTCAAAGCTCCTGCCAGTCTCACTGGTTGTGTCCATGAAATCTTGAGGCCATGTTGTGGTTACTAGGTGTCGTTGGTTCTGACTCCTAGCAACCCCCCTATGCACAACAGAACGGAACACTGTCCAGTCCTGCACCATCCTCACAGTTCTTATGTTTGAGCCCATTGTTGCAGCCATCTGGTTCTGGGGCTTCCTTTATTATTTTGCTGACTCTCTGCTTTACCAAACATGATGTCCTTCCTTGTGAAATTATCTCTCCTGACAACATGTCCAAAGTACATGAGACAAAGTCTCGCCATCCTTGCTTCTAAGGAGCATTCTGGCTGTACTTCTAAGACAGACTTTTTGGTTCTGTGGGCATCCATGGTACTAGTTTACCAAAAATTCGGTTGGTGTTAGGGCAAAACTTTCAATAACACTCATTCACAAAGGCAAAAGCGTGTCTTCCAGCCTAATATATGTCATAAGAAAGCAGGGATGGCATTAAAATAGTAAATATATGGTGGTCCTGGGCCTCCGTTCATTAGGCACCCACGTTGGACTTTGGTCCAGCTGTTTCTTTGTTTTGTTTTGTTTGTCTTGATCTTTTACACCAAAACTGGGCTGATTTCAACTATTAAGTCTACAGACTTTCATGTGGAGTCTTTGGGACTTTCTACATATAGGATCATGTCATTTGTAAATACTGCTTTTCCCCCTAATTTGGATACCTTTTCTTTTTCATGCCTCATTGCTCTAGCTTGGACTTCCAGTATAACAGTGAATGAATGATAAGAGGGCATCCTTGTCTTGCTCTTGTTCTCAAGAGGATTCTTGGTCTTTCTCCATTGAGTACAGTACTAGCTGTTTGTTTTGTTTGTAATAGATACTTTGATTTAAGGACCTTTTCTTTTTTAACTTTCAATTAAGTGGTTTATATAGCAGATCATTTTACATTCAATAATCCATACACATTATTTCAACTCATCTACTGTAATTTTCTCCATGTATTTTCATTTACTCATTTCTTCCCTGCTTTCTGTTTCCATTCCTTCTTTTTTTATATAGCGTTCTGAAAGTTGTCCTTGGGTAAATGCTGCGCTTTTCATTTTAAATAGTTTATTCTTTTAACGTGAGGGTGAGACATTCCTTTATCCTCCAACCTTCGTTTACCCTATCCCAACACCAATATTCCCTTCCATGGCACTGCTCTTCTCTGCTGCGTTTGATATTCCCTTGCAACGACCACATAGAACTCACAGACAATATAATACTCATGATTACGGGGTTTCTTAGGGAAACTAATAGTTCGCAAATTGGTATCAGAAATGGTCAGGGTCTAGCAGCTCTTAGAATAATTAACCATTTGAGATAAAAAAGAATAGCATTTACCCAAGAACAAAATTCAGAGGGTTAGGGAAGAAGGAGGATTGGAAACAGGACACAGAGAGAATGTGGGCTAAGTGATGATACGATGTGAATTAGGTGAGGGTCACTGCTCAGGTATCAGTTTTATATTTAGCAGTGCACGTACATTCTGTTTCATCCATTTCAATCCCCTCAGTGTAATACCACGTAGTCCCACCTCCTGCCTGTGTTTCCTATTTTCATTCCTCCTCCTTTCTTAATTTTCTGAACTTTGTCCGTGGGTAAGTGCTGTCCTTTTGAACTCAGATGGTTGCATATTCTAAGGTTTTCTGTGTGTTCATTAGCATGACCGTTCCCCTGATAGACATATCCCCTGTTTGACAGAAAGTTGAGCCACAGAGACGAGTTCACTTCCAGACCTGAAGGATAACCAAGAGACCATAGTCTCAGAGCTTCTACCAGTCTCAGTTTAATCAGTAAGCCTTGTCTCTTGCATGATTTTGAGTTTTGCTCCACATTTTTCTCCCAGTCGAACTTGCACCTTCAAAGGTGATCGATCCTTTTTAGAGCAATTGGTAGTGGTGGCCTGACCCCATCTTCTTCTGGTCTCAGGACTGTGAAGACTGATGTTTACATGGTCTGTTAGTCCACTGAACTACTCATTGACATGTATTTTCCAATTTCTTCCCCTTTGGATGTGGAGAAAACAATACTTGCAATTTAAGATATGCAACCGCGTGTTTGTGTTTGTATCCCGTTTTCTGCTAAAGATAGCCCTGTCCCTATAGTTTGTAAATCCTTACAGTGACTTATGGTACCTAAGTATCGGAGTAAAGGCCTATATCTGTTGACCTATCCCTGGGTAAATGGGGATGGATGAGAAAGGGCTTTGTGTTAACAGTTGGGGGTCTGGTCTGGCCAGGGCTGGGAGCTGGCATTTCTTTGGACTGGTTTGATAGAATTGGTATGGCAAACAGGACTAGCTTCAGAAATCCTGGCTGCTCAGAATGAAGGAGGAGATGAGAAGGTGGAGCGCCTGAGATTTTCAGGGCACTAAAATATTCTGTGGGATACTGTGATAGTGGACATGTGATTCCCATTTGTTGCCATCCTTATTTCATACTGTATTTGTTTAAACAGTTTTCATATATTGAAGCAACTTAGGAACAACAGAATTGTGTGTGAATGGATATATTGGATGGTGTAAGACTTATCTGCACAGCCAGATGTAGCAAACACAGCAGTGAATGGCATCTTTCACCGTAAAACTATTGTTTTGATAAACCTTATTTCATTTACATAAAGCTACTTGACACTGTACTGCATCATGCCATTTGTCAGATTTTTCTAGTAAATTTCCCAGGACTAATGATAATCAGATCTGAATATTTCCTTTGCCTTGTTTTCTTGCCCCTCCCCATTTGTCTTAACCCTTGATGGCTAAATTAAAGACGAATTAACTCTTTGAAAGGATGATGGTATAGTAGTTAAGTTCTTAGCTGTTAATAATTAAAAGTTCAGTGATACAGTAGTTACATTCACATTTACTAACCACGGAAAGTTTAGTGGTTTGAACCAACTAGCTACTATGGAAGAGAAAGATGAGGCCGTCGGCTTCTATAAAGGTGACAGTCTTGGAAAATCTATGGGGCGGGTCTACAGAGTCACTGTGAGTCAGTCAACTTGATGGTAAACAGTAACAACACATTCGGAAGCCAGGGGTGGTTCAATGGTAGAATTCTCACTTTCAAGGTAAGGAAACCTAGCCTTGATTCCTAGCCAGCATACCTGAAGCATACCCACCATCCATCCGTCCGTGGAGGTTGTGTGTCTCTATGATGATGGATAGACGTTAGTGATGTTTTTGGACTAGGAAGAAAGGCCTGATAATCAACTTCAGAAAACCAGCCATGTAAAACCTATAGATCACAACAGTTCAGTCCTATTTTGCAAGCAACTCTTTGAGTCCCGAGTACCCCCACAGTGAGAGTACGCTGTGTTAGCTAGACTGGTAAGCTTTTGACATGGCAGAGAAGATTAAACTAGCAAGAGAAGAGAGAAAATACAAGGGAGAAGTAACACAGGCAAAAGGTCATAAAAGAGGTTGTAAGAATTCTAACATGATGAATGTAATTAATGTCACTGAACTGTACACTTAAAGTGGTTAAAATCGCAAAATTTTTGTTAAGTATATTTTACTACCATAAGATTAAAAGAAAAGAAAGGTTGTAGGTTGAAGAATTTGTTTTACTGTGGTTGATTTAAAGGTCAGGTTATTCATTCTTTGATTTTTAGAAAGTACCTTCCTATAGCAATATTTTATAGTAAAATTAGAGTCTGAATGTATGTGTAGTTTCAGTTTGTTTTTTAATTACATTTTTTTTCATGCTTCTCTTCCTCCCCTCCCAGCCAGTTTCTAATGAGTATGAATTGAAAATTCTTATTTTATTTCAGGGCATGCAGCCTCATCTCCAAGCTTTGCTGTCTTTGTATAAATTATATGCTCCTAATTTGATTTCTGTCTCTTTGCCTACAAGGAAGAAGGTAAGGAAGTAAGGACAGAAATCATCTTGAGATTGATGTTATTTTTCATAAGATTATTTTTTATGTATTTTGACTGAATTTTTTTGTGTACTATTTTAAGATCTAGTATTGTACTACTTGGAGTCCTGGTCGCATGGTGGTTAAGTGTTGGGCCAGTAACTGTTAGATATGCAGTTCGAAACCACCAGCTGCTCCGATGGAGAAAGATGAGGCTTTCTACTTCCATAAAAAGTTACAGTATCATTTCTGACCTGTGAACGTTACTTGGAATTGACTCATTGGCAGTCAGTTGAAGTTCTAGTTATTCTACTATTGTTGGAATGTATTGGCAGGGGTCACTGGCATTTTGTTTTAATTATATTTGATGTGTAAGGGTGGGTCAAAAAGTATTGCTTTAAGGTCATAGACACATGTATTACATTTAAAAAAACATCAAAATGTGAAGCTGTTGTTTCTTGGCCTATCCTCCATCTAAGTCTATTTACTTCTGAAGGTGACAGTTACATACATCTCTCTAACCTTTCCCTGAAGACATCTGCACTCTTTGATTTACACCAGTCAAAATGGTAGTTTTGGGCATCCTCAAAAGACTCACATACCACATTTTCAAAGTTCTTTGAGTTTGAGGAGCAAAAAGAAGTCTGTAGGGTGGATGGGATAAGGCTTACCAATGAAATTTTCATAGGACAATCCTTACTGCGCTTGAAGAAAGAGCAGATATATTGTCATGATGGGAAATCTTTCCTCAGTGCAATGTTCTTGGCACTTTTCTCACCAAGGCAATTTTCAATTTTAAAACTTTTTTCCAAATAATTGCCTCTGTGATTGTTCTGTGTCCTCTGAGAAAATTTTTCAAGATTGCCCCCTTGAAATTCTCCCAGTCCCATAAACAGAGCCAACTTCTCTGCCTTGAATATAAACTGATCAGTAGATCTCCCCAGCAGCCACAGTTTTGGTTGGACCTTTTAGTTTTGGGAGGCACTCTGCTGGCACTAAGATTTGTTTGCAGCCATCCCACTGATAATGCAGAAGTAGGAGTACTTTTAGACTCATCTTCATATTTTAGTCAGTTTGATTTTTTTTCTGTGTCTATTTTTTTCTTTTACTGACCATTTTATTAGGAGTTAATCCAGACAGCATACTATTCCACAGTTCAATTACATCAAGCAGTATTGTACAATTGCTACCACAATCAGTTTCAAAACATTTTCTTCCTTCTTGGGTTCTTTTATCTTTCCCCCTCCCCCTCCCCCACCGTACCTCCCAGGAACCCTTACTCTACTTGCTGTCTCTATAGGTTCATCAATCCTGGGTTTCACAGACTGAAAAGCAAAAAAACATATAACAAAGATTCGAGAAAACTGCCCACAATGACAAAATCCATCAGAGATAAACCCTAATATGACCGAAAAAACACAAAGAAAATATTGAAAACCAGATCGAGCCCAAAGTGTATACATTTGTAATCAGAAAGGAAAAACTCTAGTTGTATTTGAGTGGATGTAAGATCTTTCATAGTTGATGTATTTCAGTTAATGGAAAGTTTAGATTTATGTTTCTCTAACTTTGGGGTGCCTCTCATGTACTTTATATCTAAATTTATAGATCTGTTTTAAGAATTCAGGAAGTTTGTGGCAGGTGGCTCTGAATGCTGTGAGGCAAAGAAACACGGAACCGTCTCCAGTGTCCTTGAAGCTGACATTGCATTCAGCTAAAATTCGCCCTATAAAACGAGTGAGTATTTAACACTCCACAGTTTTCCTCATCTTCTTTCATTGGAAGCCATTCGGATGTTGGAGGATAGTTTAGGTATTTAAATACTTTTTAATTATTCAGGATTTCATGTAAATCATATTCAGACCTGTGTAGTTAACCCACCTTAATAATTCCTTCTGCATTTTTAATGTATAATATGTTTAGTGAACTGAATTATTTTCTCTTTTCTTTAGAAATGTAAATCTGACTCAATTATACCGGAGTCAAAGTCCACTAATTATGGCAAAGAATGTGGACAGAAAGAAATGAGCCTTCCTGATTTCCTCAGTAACATTTGTGCATTTCCAATAGAAAAGCTTCAAAGCTTCCCTCAACTCTTAAAAAACATCCATTGCTTAGAGGTATGTGACAGCCATAAGCCTATGTACATTTTCTGTTTGGCATTCATTTTTCTCATGTAGGTCCTGTACAGTGATTTCCTTGTTGCTCTGACTCAAATTTTATATGCTTATGATTGATCGTTTATCCTGTCTTTGCAGCTGCCTGGCCAGCTGGGCTCGATACTCAACAATTCTCTACTCCTTCACTATATCAACTGTGTCAAAGACGAGTCCATCTCATTGAGATTCTATCACTGGCTAAGTCAAACATTACAAGAAGGTAAGAATTTACTCCTTTAAAAACATTGGATGAATAAGAAAGGCAGAAGATAGTTTAGATCATAAGGACAGCAATTTCTAGACAGGAGGAGGCTTATATGCTGTAGTTATTTCCTATATTTAAGCATGAATCCTTTATTGAAATTTTCAAGGACAACAAGAAAGGACAGCTGGTGTTTTGACCTCCAAACTATTCACTGGGTGGCATACTTTAATGTTAGTCACCATTCAAGGCTTCTCCATCTTTGTATGTCCAAAAACTTGCCTATTTTGTGTTTAAAGTCCATCAAATGCTAAGCAAACTCAAAAGAGGCTATTGCGTGAGCCGGAATGTTAACTTGGTGTTTTGTAATAGAAGTTATTCTTTTCTGATGACAAAATATTTCATGTCTGGCAAGTGGCACATCCCGTCTCTGCTATTGGTACATGTAGGAACCCAATTAGCCACTAGGAGGTTTCTTAATTATAGAAGTAAAGGAAAGGGCCAGTGGGGCTTTCTTCCAGGCCATGCATGTCACTCCAGTTCCTCCAAGGTGATTTTGCTAGAGATGGTATTTCTCTTGACCGGGTGTAATGTATCTTCCCCGGACAAACAACTCTTGGCTCTTAAAGTCGTTTCCACTTTTGATTCTAATACTGTGTAGTCCTGCCACTCTTAGATGACACCATGCTTGCTTGCTTATCCTAATTAAAATTTGAGCTATTCTCAAACCTGTTTCTTTTAGTTGTTGCAAAATATTCTTAAACTTTTAGCTCACATATTTATAATCTCGGGTTATTATGTGACAAAAGTCTAATCACGTGCATTATATGTGAACGTTACCTGTTGACTTTTTCAGTTTAACATTTCCCCTCTATTACCAAGTTCTTGAGCAACCAGCTCACCCCACATAACTGTTAGCCATCTACAATATGAGGTACTCATGATGTATGAAGCTCACAGTTTGTTTATATTCGTCAGTTATTTCTCATGTTAGACTTAGTAATTATGCTTTGTGTGGCTTTCCAACCAACAGCTTGTGTTTAATATTTCTGCTCTAGAATGTCTCTGGTACAAGTTGAATAAATTGGAGTATAAAACACATTTTACCAGCATACTGGACTCTGTCATCAGGGCACAGCACTTCCTACAAGTAAGATTCCATTTGTTTCCAACACACTCCACATTCTGCACTGAAATGTACTGAGATGTCCATTGGAAAGGCCTTTTTATTAGTGCTGCAGCATCTTTTTAAAACCATATTTACCCAATTTGAAACTTACTAGAAACAGAGCTGAGATCTCCTTTGTAATTTGTACTGTTAGATTTGAGGAAAGAATTCATTAAATTGTGACAACAAGGGAGCAATGTCTAATGTAGAAAATGAACCAAAGATGCGATTGAATGCATTCAATTAGTTGCAGAAAGCAGGGAAGTAAATCTCGTAGTGTCACTACTTGTGTTCTTATATTCCACAAACAATTTTTTAAAAAACATTTTGTCGAGGGCTCTTACAGCTCCTGTAACAATCCATATATCAGTTGTATCAAGCACATGTATACATATGTTGCCATCATTCTTTTCTATTAAGCCCTTAGTGTCAGCTCCTCTCTATCCCCCCTCACCCTTGTGGCCCCGTGATAAATTATAAATTATTATTTTCATATCTTACACCGACCACTGTCTTCCTTCCCCAATTGTTTCTGTTGTTCGTCCCCCTGGAGTGGGGATGCGGTCAATCATCATGATTATGTGTCGGTCATCACGATCAGTTCCCCCTTCCTCCCCTCCTCTCTCCACCTACTCCCTGCCCTCCTGGTATTGCTACTTCCATTCCTGTCCCTGGATTCCGTGTGTCATGAGCTCTTATGTCTTAATCCAAACCTGTACGTGTGCTCCAGTCTAGCCTGCAGCAAAAGGCAGTACTTGGATCATGATAGTGGGGGGTGAGGAAGCCTGAAGGAACCAGAGGAATAATGTGTGTTTCATCCGTGCTTTACTGCACCCTGACTGACTCATCACTTCCTTGTGACCCCTCTGTTAGAGGCTGTCCTATTGTCTACAGATGGGCTTTGGATCTCTGCTCCAACCCACCTCGTTCTCAACAATATGTTTTTGTTTGTTTGTTTGTTTGTTTGCTTTGGGTCTTCTGATACCCGTTACCTGATCCCAGTGACGCCTCATGATTGTGCAGGCTGGTGTACTTCTTCCATGTGGGCTTTGTTGCTTCTCTACTAGATGACCACTTGTTTAACTTCAAGCCTTTAAGACCCCAGATGCTATATCCTTTGATAGCCGGGCAACATCCTCTTCCTTCACCACATTTGTTCATGCGCCTATTTTGTCTCCAGCGATTATGGCAGAAGGGTGAGCATCACAGAATTCCAGGTTGGCAAACAGTTTTTGAAGGACAAATGTGTTCCAGCCACTGTACTCTGCCCAGGGTAACCCTGAGTTGTACTTCAAGCTGCAGTTCCAGTATCAATACTTTCAAGAAACTTTCACTCCTCACCCCCAGTCTGGATTCATTACCTGTCCTGTGTCTTCCTATGGTTCTCGGGCTTCCCTCTAGCATGGCATGTTCAGCATTTTTTTTACACACATTATGAGCTCCTGGAAGGCAGGAACTATGTGGAGTACAGTTACTCAGTTTGGTATCTGTGATAAAAACTAATGTTTAATACATGTTAATTGAATAAATCTTAGGGAGTTAGTGTAAAACCACTGATTTAGAAGTTAGATGTGGATCATAGTAATGAGGATGAAGTGAAGAATCTGGATTTCTTGCTCTGGCAGATCATGGTGGCTTTCACTGAGAAAGGGAATATAGGAGGAGAACTTTTAGAAGAAAAGATAAATTTTAAAAAAAGATAAATTTGAAGTAAAATATGTTGATTTTGAGATGCCTGTGAGGTATTTAATAGAAGGTAGCCAGTTGACAGCTAGATAAATGAGTCTAAACTCAAAAGATATTTGGACTAGAGTTAAAAATGTAAGTGGTATATTCAGATATTAATCATTTGATCCTTCTGATGAGGAAATCTGGCAGCTAATTCAAGGCTTCTATTATATTTATGACCAAAAGGGGTCTAAGAGTATAAAAACTCTTAACAAAAATGCAGCTGAATGGAGAGTTCCTTATGTGGAACTGATAGTACTCTTGACTTATGTTACAGGAGGGCTTTTATTCCTGCGAAGTATTCCTGTATAAGAGCCTTCCTCTTTGGGATGGCAACTGTTGTCGGTTACAGTTCCTTCAACTTGTGAGCTGGATTCCTTTTAGTAACTTCTCTGGTATGTACCATGAACATTTGAGATCATTTACTATAATGTAATAGTTATTAAAATATTAAAAAGCATTTATAATATTTTTTTTATTCCTAGAGTTGAAGCCACTTATTTTTGACCACCTATCACGGCTCTTCTTTACATCAACTATGTATTTCAAGGTAACAACAAATAGTTATCTTGATTAGATTCAAATAGGAAGTTCCTGAACTCTTTTGTCCGTGTTCTCTGATTCCAAACCCATGTTACAGCAGTGGGTTCCTAATAGGATTCTCCTGGAGTTGGCCTGTGAAGCATTCTGCTTCGCATTGCTGTAAACCAGAACTACCTAAATAGCACTGAACACCCTCAAATGAAATATTGGTGGGGTTGTGTGTATTTGCTTTCCACATCCCTCTAAGAATGAATGGACAAAATGTTTTTAAAATGTATAAAACATTTGGTTTTTTCCCTAGTCAGTTAGCCTGAACTTTTCCCACTGGTAACAGATGATAAAGTGAATGAACAAGTGGCAAACATGTATTAATACAAACAAATCAGGAAATACTTAGCCAGTTCATGGTTATAATTGTAATTGTTTCATTTGATTGTTATAATTTATGTTTCTGTGTACATTAAAATGTTTATTGAGTATGCACTGTATGATAGGCACTCGTGGCACTGGTAATACAATAGTAACCAAAGCACACAAAGCTCCCTGTGATTTTCATATTATATGTATTCATTTATTATGTACATGTGTACATTTATTATGTACACACATACAATAATGATTTTCTGTTCTACTCTTATATGATAGAAGTGTGTTACAATTTTATGGTATTTTCCAAAAGGAAAATCCATTTTCCACAATGGATTCTAGGCGTTCTATTTGAATGAATTTGAGGATTACTTTCTCATAGAATAATTTTTCTTATTACAATAGAATTGCAACATTCTAAGAAGCAATATTTTCTTATCTATTTTAAAATAGTTTTATTGGTGGCATATACATCACATACTCAGGTTAATCTGTCAGTTAAATTAAGAGTTGTACAATCATTATCACAATCAATTTCAGAACATTTTCTTCTCCTACTTGTTGTTTGCTTCCCTTTTCCCTCTATCTTCCCTGGCCATGCCGAGAATTATTAATCCAATTACTCTCTCTCTAGATTTACCTATCCTGGGATGCATATACAGAAAAGAATAGAAAGCACACACTGGGAGCAAACAGCACCCAACAACAATGACTAGGCAAAACAGAATAGCCTCAATTGAAAATAAAGAAAATATTAAAAACTGAAACAACTTTATATATTTATGAAGGAAGGGGGCTTCAAAAAGTTCATGGGAAAATTCCATTATCTTTTCCATTGTTCCACGAAGTTTTTGAAGCCTCCCTAGACAAACATTTAACTGCTTAACTTTAGATATAAACCATACTTAACTTTTCTGACTTACATCCAAATTCAGTCTAATGATAATCTTATGACTGGAACATGTTCATCAACCTGGGACCACCTATATATTGATTTTGGTTTTCTATATAATTACCAAGATAGTGAACATAATTTTTAAAATCCTAATACAAAATTACATTGTATTAACCACATTTATGTTTCCATATACACTTCGTAATGTTATTTTTAAGAGAAGATACACAGCAAAACAGGCCCTAATTTAACAATTTCCACATGTACTATGCAGTGACGTGATTGCATTCTTCACGTTGTACAACCATTCTCATCCTTTTTTGCTGAATTACTCCTCCCTATTATCATCAACTGACTGCCCCCTTTGGTTCCTATATAATCTTTTGACTTGCTGTTCTCAGTTGGATCCCATATAGATGGTTTTAACAAGAGCATAATGCTCAAGGCAGACATATTTTATTAGCTCAAGCTAAACTATTATTTGGTTTTAAAACTTCAGAGGATTTATTTTTTTCAAGCTTTATTGTAAACGAGGTGAGAGCTTATGTATCAGATCATCATTTTTCCATTCAACAACTTAAAACAACAGCTTATCGACATCTCAGTGCCTTACTTACCCTGTTTCTCCTCCCTCCCTCCCCCGATTTCCCTCTTGGAGTATATTATTTTCTCCATGACACAAGTTAGCGCATGCCTCCCCTCGAGCTCATTGCTTCCCCTTCCTTTCCTCGTGAATGACTCAGGAGGAAGTCTTGCCAGTCTAACGAGCATTCTGGCTGTACTTCTCCAAGACACATTTGTTGGTTCTTCTGGCAGTCCATGGTGCTTTTAATATTCTTCACCAGCACCGTCATTCAGATCTATTGATTCTTCTTTGATCTTCCTTTTTCAGTGTCTATCGACCAACTCTGGTAACCATCAAAATCTGTTTCTACAGATATGAAAGCCTTTATCTTGATTGCGTTGTTTTATTTTAAAACTGTTTTATTGGCACATAATCCACATATCGTACAATTCAGTAGTTTAGTCATATCCAAATAGCTTTATTTCTTTTAAACAATAACTAACTGCTATCAAGTCAAATCCATATAAGACAAGGTAGAACTGCCCACTGTGGGTTTCTAAGACTGTAATTCTTTCCAGGCGTAGAAAGTCTTGTCTTTCTCCTGTGAAGTAGCTCTGGTGGTTGCCAAACTGCTCAAGCAATATTTATCCTTTTGTGTTTGACTAAATTGGCTCAGCATAACATCTTCCAAATCCATTTATGTCATGAGATGTCTCACAGGTTCGTCATTTTTAACAATACACAGAATTTCGTTGTGTATAGGTAACAAAGTTTATCTATTCTTCCACCATTGAGCACTTAGGTGCTTTCCGTCTTCTTGCTATTGTGAATAGTGCTGCAATAACCATGAGTGTGTGAGGAAACTGGCTCAGAGGCCATATTTGACCCAAGGGAGGAGAATCCAGTTCCTCTCCAGCCCAAGGGCTATTGCCACGAGGCAGAAGTCAGGCATTCCTCTCCCCTCCATCCTTCTTTCCTATTCTGATACAAACTGTACCTCCCATATTTGTTGGGGTGCATTCCTTCATAGTATTGTATTTTTAAAAATCATTTTATTGAGGGCTCGCACAACTCTATCACAATCCATCCATCCATCCATTGTGTCAAGCACATTTGTACATTTGTTACCATCATCATTTTCAAAATATTTTCTTCCTACTTGAGTCCTTGGTATCAGCTCCTCATTTTTTCCCTCCCTCCCTCACAAACCCTGGATAATTTATAAAAAATTTTTTTTCATGTCTCACACTGACCAATGTCTTCCTTCACCCACTTTTCCTGTTGTCAGTTCCCCTGGGAGTGGGGGTATATGTAGATCATTGAGGTCAGTTCGCTCTTTCTTCCCCAAACATCCCCTTACCCTTCTGGTATTGCTACTCTCATTATTGGTCCTGAGGGATTTATCAGTCCTGAATTCCCTGTGTTTCCAGCTCTTATCTGTACCCGTGTATATGCTCTGGTCTAGTCAGATTCGTAAGGTAGAACTGGGGTCATGATAGTGGGGGCGGGGAGGGAAGAAGCATTAAAGCATAGTATTAATCTTTTTTTGTTCAGTGGATTCATTTGTGATGTTGCATATTTCATTTCATATTCATGATATTTGCATCATTTATTATATTTACTAGTGATTTTTCAGATACACTTGATCTTTGCCAAAAGGCCGAGAAGCAATTATTAGTGATTTTTCAATGTTGTTAATCCTTTCAGAGAACCAGCCTCTTTATTGATTCTATTTTTTTTATTCATTTTTTTCTACTCTAATCTTTATTTTGTTTCTTCTAGGAGCTGAAGGTTTATTTTGCTGTTCTTGTTATAATTATTAGAGATTTTTATTGTGTTGATTTTGGATCTTCCTTCATTTTTGATGCATGCTTTTCCCCCTTTTCTGTTAATTGCCCTCAAAATACTGCTTGTGCTTGCACCAGAGGTTTTCATTCTCATTTCCTCATTTCATTTCATTTCCTTATTTCTTCAATTACCCAGTAGTTATTAGGGTATTTTTCAATTTTTATATTTTTTTATTTGTTTCCCTTTTGCTTCCTCTTGATGGTTTCTAATTTTATAGCGTTGCAATCTGAGATGATTCACTATATCTCATTGTTTTAAAATTTCTTGATACTAGCTTCATGGCCACATACATGATCTATTCTGGGAAATGTTCCAGGTATGCTAGAAAAAAGTATATATTGTGTTGTTGTGAGGAATGCTTTGTATATGTCTATGGGGTCATGTTGATTGTGTCTCTGTTAAACTTCTTTCTAGTTCTGTCCTTTCTCAGTAGTGGTGTATTGACATCTTCCGTGTCCTGGTGGTGTGGTGGTTACAAGTTGGACTGTTAGCCACCAGCTGTTCTGTGGGAGAAAGATGAGGCATCCTACTCCTGTAAAACAGTTATAGTTTGGAAGCCCCAAGGGCAGTTTTACCTCTCCTCTAGGGTCACTGTCAGTCGGAATTGGCTTAATGGCCATGAGTAGTTGTATGATTATTGGGGTTTTGTCTACTTCTCTCTTCAAATCTACAAGAGTTTGCTTAATATGCTTTGAAGGTCTTTCATTGAGTAAATAAATATTTATTATGTCTGCTCTTTTTCAGCTGTCCCTTCGTGAATTTTGTCTTGAAGTCTATTTTATCAGCAATTACTATGGATACGCCTGCTTTTTTTGATTACCACTAGCTTGATAGAATTTTTTTAGCCTCTGATTTTTATTTTCATTTTGTCATTGGATCTAAGCTGTGTTTCTTGTAAGCAGCATATTCATAAATCTTATATTCTTATATTTATTTAGTTATGTCTCTTGACTGATGCATTTAATCCATTGATTTCCAGTATTATAGATAGAAATGTATTTATCATTTTCATTTTGCTGTTAATTTTTTGCGATGGTTTTTTATTTTCCTGTAATTTTATGTCCTGAATTAATTTTGTTTCTAGATATTCTTTTTACTGTTGCTTTTTGTTTTACAGTTTAATGAATTTTTGTTATTTTGCTTTCTAAAAAATTTTAATGAAGTTTACCCATTTTTTTTGGTTGCCTTATTTATTACTTTTTCCCCAAGTTGTAAAACAGTCTATTCTCTCATGAAATCTACTTGACTTCTCTGTTTGAATATTTTATATCTACATTATTTCCTCTATTTATTTTTTAATTATATTTATTGCTGATTGATATTTCTGGCTCTATTTTCAACCATGTAATTTCCCTCTATAACAGAGGCATGAGAATAAAGTGGTTACCAAACAGAGTGCATTGGAGAGATGACTACAGGAGATCAAAATGATAAACCTGACTTGAATGGTTAAAACTTTATGAATTGATCCCCTTCTATTACAAGTTGGGTCTGATCTGGTTTTCAGCATTTTCTCATATTTGGATTTATCTCTGATGTATTTTTTCATTAGGGGGTGCCCTCTTAAATTTCTGTTGTATGTTTTTCAGTATATGAAACCCAGGATTGATGAACCTATAGAGGCAGCAACTAGAATAAGGGTTCCTGGAAGGTGATGGGGCGTGTTGTGCAGTGGCAGAGGGGATGTGTAAAGGGGAGCTCGAAATCAAGGAGTTCAAGGAGGAAGAGAATGTTTTTAAACTGATCGTGGTAGCAATTGTATAATACTGCTTGATGTGATTAAAAACTTTTTATTGTGAATTAGGTGAGGGTTTATAATTCAGATAATTTTGTTATTTAACAAGTTAAACAACTTTCCAAACCTCCAATAGCCTGCCCTGTCCCCATCCCCTTTTTCTTGCCTTTTCTCTCTAGTCAAATACTAACTCTCCCTTCACCTTAGCTAACACCTTGTGGTAGCTGCGTAATCTGGTGTCAATTTGAGAGGTTTACAAGTGAAGGGGTGGAGTCAGTCTGTCAATTGGATCAGAGCCAATGAGGCCTCTGTGTGGGCCTTCTCCTGAAAATTCTGGGAAATCCTGTATTCCCTCTTGGAGGCAGGAGACACACACTGTCTCTCTCTGCTCAGTCCCTGTGAGAAATCCTAGCTGACAATAAACTCTCCCTTGGCTCACTCCCTGAGACACTCTACTGACAAAGACACATGGTGCTATGCCCTGGGAACTGGTGAAGCCACGTGGAGACCCCTGCCAGTGCTGAGATGCTTACAATGCCAATGGATCCAAAGAATTTCTACCCATTGGCCTGTGATCATCCTGCATTCGGCATCATTGCATGTGTTTTATGAGTCTGAAGAGGATTTTATATATTGGTATCGGACATATAGGCTAATACTGGACTTATGGACTTGATCTGGACTGGTGCAGTTGCCTACAGATGGGCTTTGGGTTTCTACTCCGCACTCCCCCTCATTCACAATGATGTGGTTTTTTGTTCTTTGATGCCTCGTACCTGATCCCTTCAACACCTTGTGATCACACAGGCTGGTGTGCTTCTTCCATGTGGGCTTTGTTGTTTCTAAGCCAGATGGGCACTTGTTTGACTTCAAGTCTTTTTCAAGTCTTTAAGACCCCAGACAGTATATCTTTTGATAGCCGGACACCATCAGCTTTCTTCACCACATTTGCTTATGCACCCATTTGTCTTCAGCAATCGTGTCGGGAAGGTGAGCATCATGGAATACCAATGTAATCAAACAAAGTGTTCTTGCATTGAGGGAGTACTTGAGTGGAGGCTCAGTGTCCATCTGCAACCTTAATACTAAACCTATCAATATATGCACATAGATCTATTTCCCCATCATCATATATAAATATATTTACATATGTACATGCCTGTATTTAGGCCTCTATAAATGCCCTTTGCCTCCTAGTTCTTTCCTCTCTTTCCTTTTACTTTCCTCTTGTCCCATAGCCCTTCCAGGGGACAACACTGGACACATCCTGTGGGAATTGCGCCCGATCTGACCCCAACACACCCAGGCGAAACACTAATGGGCATGCAACAGACAGCAAGGGGAACAGAGAAAGGAAATCCTGAGGAAGTATCAAAACCAGACTTTGGGGCCAGGGCATGGCACCCCTTCAGATTTGACCAGAAGACACACCTAAAGGTCAACAAACAGACCTTGAACTATTTACAGGCTTTTTTTAATCATTGTTTTTTGTTGTCGTTTTGTTTTCTTTTGTTGCTTGGTTTTGCTGTGTCTTGTTTTTGTGCATATTATTATCTCTAGATCTATCTAGATAAAGATAGGCTGGATAAACAATCTGGAGGAGAAAACAATGGGACCAACGGTTCTGGTGTGACATGGGAGAAGGGGAGGTGGGGGAAAGGAAGTGGTGTTAACAAACCCAGGTGAAAAGGAACAAGTGATCCAAAATCAGTGGCGAGAAGGGTGTAAGAGGCCTGGTAGGGCTTGATCAAGGGCAATGTAACCGAGAGGAATTACTGAAATCCAAATGAAGGCTGAGATGCTTTCTTAATGTACAATTGCCCTTTATACAAAACTCTCTTAAACACCTATGAGTCAAAACTCTCTCTTAAACACCTATGAGTCTCCCTGGATTTGTTTCTCTAGTCTACCTGGACTAACACACACCTAGCTACCATTTAGCTTATTGCTCTCCCTTCCTTCTCCATCCCTGGTAGCCATCAAAGTCTTTCATTTGGCATGAAAAATGTTGTCTTGAGTTTTCTTTTAGAACAATGATCTCATACAATATGTGTCCTTTTGTGACCCACTAACTTTGCTGACTGACTTCATAATGTCATCCATGTCTTGAAGTGTTTCACAGTTTCATCATCATTGTTTAATCATACATAGTATATTCCCTAATGTGTGTGCCAACATCTGTTTATGAGTTCTCCCACTGATCAGCATTTACGTGTTTTCTATCTATTGTGACGAGCACCACAGTTAACATGAGTGTGCATATATCTGTTACCAAATAAAAGGATTGCTGGGCCATATGGTATTTCCATTCCCAGTTGTTCGAAGAAGTGCCCTGCCACTTTTTTGCAGTGGTTGCACAGCTTGACAGCCCCACCAGCAGTGTCCAAGGGTTCTAATCTCTCCACACCCTCTGAGCATTTGTTCTTGTCTGTTGTGTTTTGTTTCCACTTCGTTATCAATGGTGGTGTGAAGTAGTATGTCGCTGATGCTTTGATTTGCATCTCTCAGCTGACTAGTGATTGTGAACATTTCTTCATGTTTGTTGGCTGCCTGGTTGTCTTCTTTGATGAACTGTCTGTTCTTGACCCCTACCTACTTTTTTAATTGGATTATTCATCTTTTTCTTGTTGGAGTGTTGAATTTTCTATAGATTTTGTCCAGTGGATCATTACCAGAAAATTTTTCCCGGTCCGTTATCTTTTTAGTCTTTAGATGAGAAGAAGTCTTTTGATACATCCAAGTGCCTTATTTTTAGAAGGTCCCAGTCATCCATTTTTCTTCTGCATGATTTTTCTTATTTTACCGCTGTGGTTATATTTGATAGTGGGTTTTAAAAAAATAAATACTTCTATTGGGGCTCATACATCTCTTATCACAATCCATACATTCATCCAGTATGTCAAGCACATTTGCACAAATGCCGCCGTCATTTTCAAAGCATTCTCTTCCCACTTGAGTCCCTGATATCACTTCCCCATTTCCTCCTCCTCCCTCCCCCGCCCTCCCTCCCTCATGAACCCTTGATAAGTTATAGATCATTATTTTCATATCTTGCATCATGCTCCGTCACCCCTCACCCACTTTTCTGTTGTTTGTTCCCCTGGGAGGGGTTTATAGTTTTATCCTTGTGATCAATTCCCCTTTTCTCCCCCCACCTTCTCCTAATCCTCCTGGTATCTCTAGTAGCCGCTGTTTTCTCAATGATTATGTGTATAATTCTAAGGATTACATTTATGTTTTTAATCCTTCTTGGGTTTCTTTGTACGAAGTAAGGTGTGGGTTCTGATTCATTCCTCTCCAAGTGGAAATCCAGTTTTGCCAGCATTACTTGTTGAAGAGATTACCTCCTATTTAATGTCTAGCATCCCTTTGTTGAAAATCTGTTGTCTTTACATATTTCTGGGGGCACTGTTTTGTCCATTGGTCTACTTAGCTTTCATTGTACCGGTGAGTACCAGGCTGTTTTGACTGCTATGGCTGTGTAGTAGGTTTTTGAGGCTGAAAAGTGAGAGATACCCTACTTTGTTATTGTTGTTCTTTTTTTTAAACAATTCTGTAAAGTTTATTCCAGCTATAACATAGCAGGTTATTCTGACTGTAAGGTAGCATCATATAGCAAACTTTTGAGTCCATTCCCGAGAGACTCTGTTGTACTAATCTCTGTTTTAGAAATCTGTAAGGTCTCTGGCACTAGGGGGTCATCTGGGTTTGGGTACAATATCAGTAGACAAATGGATAAAAAACCTTTAGAGATAGTTAACAGTAGGAGGCCACGGTGATCTTAGAATAGCAAGACAAATGCTGCCATTACTGTTAATATTTGGATGATAAATTCTTGCTATAAACGCAACCTTAGGTGGTTTGAAGGGGTAGTCTGTACGAAAAGGAATTGTCAAAAAGAATACAACACTTTGATATGGCTGTCATTAGCCATCATTGTGGCTTGCCAAGGAAACATACCAAGTGGACCTCCAAAACATTGTGCTGGAGGATCATGGGCCAAATCACTAAGTTTTTTATTAATCCTTTTCAGCATCATAGTCTGGGTTTTGTCTGGCTCCACCCTATCTCAGTGTACGGAGGAGGAATCCAAGGTCACAACTCAAGGGAAGCCCCAGATCCTCAGCACCTGTGTCTGGCAGAGACGGTGTGTGATGAAGAGCCGATCCTTCCTCACCCCTAGATAATCAAAAGAGTTTTAGCTGGACTGCTGAGCATACACTGAGACATAGTCATAAAATGTCCACTCTTTGTTCTTCTTCTTAAATTAGTACTTTGCTTTATCAGGGAATAATTTTTATTTAGATTTTAAAAATTACCTCAGGGCAATGGTATCTGGGTATTCTCTAGCATCTATGGCTTTAGAGAATTAAGACCACGAGGATTTAAAATCTTTTCTGATCTCCCCCCCCCCCTTATTTTGAGTTTAAATGCCTTTTATTTTTGCACAACCTATACGACATGTTTTTTTCCCCTCTTGAAAAAACAAATGCCTCCACTCCACATAAATCAAGGTCAAAAGTAAATGAAGAGCTCACGATGACATCATTTCCGATGACATCATTTCCGCTTGTCTAAGTCCTGGTGTCGTGTGGATGGACAACAGCCGGTTAGGGTGAGAGGCAGCGGTCGTGAGTTGCCCACTGTGTTAACATGTCTCCATCTCTCAGCCATCCTTAAAGGAGATCATATACAGGGTCGCACCATCCAGCAGAGCAACCACGCCATCTGGATGTGTGTTCTCACCAATAAAGAACCGGTAGTTTTCGAAATGTGCAAGGATGTGCTTGATTTGTTCTGTGGCCCCTGTCATAAAAGGCTTTACTCTTTCTGGTTTCTACTCTTCCAGTTTACTTTTTATTGACTTCGTGTAGTCTTTGATGTACTTGTTGTAGGCTTCTTTTGTGAAGCTGGTTTTCTGCAAGTGATGGTTCATGACAATATCAACACCAGTGATCACTGTGCTTTCTGTTCCGTCGCCATCAGCTGAGACATTGCCACCAATGAGCGAGTCATCGATGTGACCTTCGGTCCTACTGACCATCTTCCTCTCCACTTCCAGACACAGCCCGTCTGCAATCTCCTGGGTCTTGTAGATGTCGGAGAACATCTCTTCTTGGCTGATAAGGTCCCGGTAGAATCTACCGGGTAGATCATGATGGTGGCTATTGGGAGACAGCTGCAGCGCTAGCTTAGTGGGAACCCGGACCTCTGAGCAAGCGGGGTGCAGCCAGAGCGGTGCTTGGGGGAAGGGGGGAACTGGTGGAAAGGCGCATTTTTCGCCTTTTGATGACTAGAAGTCTTATATAGAATCTTGTATCAAAATGTTCAATAAAGTTAGCCAGACACCATCCAACTCTTCTGCCATCATGGCAAAAGATGCAATTATTCATGGAGTCAGCTGGCCACCCATTGCATTCTTTTCCTCTGATTCCAGACTCTCCTGTGTCCGCTATTGCTCTTGACAAATAGAGGCCACTTACTGTGCTTTAGATGGCCATTTACACGCTTTAAGGACCAAGAACTACTCAGTAAACTTGGAGGTAGAACAGAAGCACTAAGTAAGTTTTTAGGCTAGTTGGTAGCTTGTCTTTTCACTTCCGTTGGTAAAGTCTTTTGATGAACAAAACTTTTTAATTTTTACAAAGTCTTATTTATTCTTAATATTTGGAATGATAGCATAATCCATCAATATTGTACCCTAATCTGTTTTCTCATTTGTGATTATTTTAAATTTGTTTCTTTTTTATTTGTGGGTAACTATTGAGCACCCCTATAGTAGAGATTTTTTTCCTTCTGTTGTATTTTCTTGGGATACACTTCCAGGAATATATTATTAGATGAAAGAAAGGGGCTTGAACAGTTTTATGACCTTGATACATAAAGGTACACAAAAAGGTGCTTCAAACAGTTGTGAAAAAATTTCAGTGTCTTTTAAAGGAGAAGGGGTATTTTGAACACTTAGCAAGAGTCTGGCAGCCATGGTGAAATAAGTAGAAATGGGTGGAGGGTGGGTGTAACACTAGAGTAAGGAAGACCAACTAGGATGATAAAGTTAGCTCAAAAATGAATGCCTGGAATATAGGGTAGTTTAGTGTGGTTCAGAAGGAAATGGATAAGTTGGACATTTTGAGGGGAAAAAATGATAGAACTTAGTGACTGGATATAAAATAAAGCATGAAGGACACAAAATAACTTCAAGATTTCTAGCTTGAGATATGAGAAATCAAGAATATTTTGCCTGAAGGAAAAGAGGTTTTCTAGTTCGTTTTTAAATATTACAGGAACGAAGACTCAACATCCATGTAGAAATGCTTCTCTGTAGTAACTTTAAAGGGTAACTGAGCAGGAACAATAAGGAGAGAATGATGCTGTGTTTGATGATGCCAGACATATTATAAAAAAGTGTAATTGAGAGAAATGAAAGTGTTTTTTTTTTTTCAGTTGATAGTTGTGGGTGGCACTATAGAGGTATATCTCTTATAGAAAAACTTAACAAAATAAACATAGCTATATTCATCTATATTTTGGAAACTCATCATACTGGAGCAGTATGTTGTTGAATTCTAAATTGATTGACGTATTCTTTGTGGTCACTTCCATATCTAAGATTCTGATTTAATCTGTTAGCTCTGAACAGCATGTGATATCTGAATGATTTAATGAATGTTGTTTTATTTTGCCCCCTCAGTGTAGCGTTCTTCAGAGTCTGAAAGACCTACTGCAGAATTGGCTATTGTGGTTTTCCATGGATGTCAACATGAAAGTTTTGTCGAACAGTCTTCTGTGAGTTATCTTAGAACCTACCACAAGAAATGTACAAACTATTTCCATATGGAATTGTATAGTGTGATATGAGAACTAGTTATTTCACCAGAATGAATTTTACTTACACGTATATATAAAGCCAATTTTGATAGTGATTAGGGCATCGTTAAGATAATTTTGCTATATAGTTTTGTTTTCTATGATCCTTAAGTATTTAATTTGGTTATATACATATTTTACCTTCTGTGTAAAATAAGAGCCCTAATTTTCTATTAAGTGTTTCTATTATTAAATGTGTGCTTTACACTCAAAATAAAAGAATTTCAAGGAATTGCATAATTAGGTTTTATATATTTTTCCTCTTTACCTAAAATCTTTGACTTCTATATTCTGGTGTCAGCCAAGATTGTTTTGTAGCATTGATTTTTAACTTTATACTATGGAATATTGAAAACATTGAAAAATGAATAGTTTAATATTATTTTCACTTACAGGTCATCTAGCTTCAACAGTTACCAACTTATGCTTACTCTTGTGTCTTTGATAACAGCCACACCTTTTCTTCTATCTTGAGATTATTATTAAGCCAAGCCCATACTTTTCATTTATAAAAAAGGTAACATTCTAACAGCTAAAAATGTATTAGCTCTTAATATCTTCAAATGTCTGATTAATGGTCAGACTCGTTCTCTGTTATCAGCCACACCTTACTTTATAATTACAATTATAAGGATTCCTTAGCTTCAATTGTAAATAGCTGGTAGTTAGCCTAGTTAAAAGATTACTTCAGACTTGTTTTTCCAAAGTTCTCATTTATTTGGTGATCTACTATAGTAGGAGAATGGGGAGTAGAAGCTTTCTAAGAAGGTAGCCTGGAAAATTTCTTTTAATTCTTCCTAGTCATCATTACAATGCTTTTAGGTCTGTCTGTTCACTTTTAGAAGGAAATGGAGAATCAGTGGTCGGGGAAGTATATCTTATAAAGCTGTGGTTCTCAAAGTGTTGTCCCTGACCCAACAGTGCCACTTGAAAATGTGTTCAAAATGCAAATTCTCAGGCCCTGTCCCAGACCTACTGAATTAAACTCTGGAAAACTTCGGGTAATTCTGGTGCAAACTAAACTTTGAGAATCACTTTTATAAAGAAATTCCATTTAAATGTTTAACCTCTTACAAGTGCATTCAATTAAGAAGAATCTGTTTGCATTTATAATCTTTAGACAAATTGGAATTTAAGTCTTTGATATCCCAGAAATAGGTTGCTTTCAATTTTTATTTTTTTGGTTAAAAATTCCTAAGATCATTCTTTTTATTCGTGGAATAATTTTTCTTGGAAGGGGGAAAGAAATTGTAAAAGGAACTGTGCTTTCTAAATGATAAAAATGTAGAAAACTTTGCTGTATGAATATATTATATTAATACTTGGCATTACATAATATAGTTGTTATATTTTCAATAATTCCTTCTATTTCTGAGAGATGATTGTAATGCCATATCTCCCCACAGTGATTCTCCAGGTTGGCACAGCGACTGGGAAGAGAATAACACCCTCATTTCATAAATGTGAGCCAGAGAGGCTATAGATGCTGTAGTGGATGGAGACAAGGAGAGGCAGTCCTGAACAGTGGATTATTTCGTCCAAAATGTAGTTCTGTGAAGAAAAAATGTTAAAAGAGACAACCAGCATGTTTGCATATTATTGCAGATGTATTTGCTAAGTGCTATGAAATATTATAGTTAAAATATAGTTTTGCACATAGCTACCGATTATATGGATGCCCACTTTTTTGATGGTTTCTTAATCCTTCTCTGTATGCTTTGATGCAGAACCTTGATACTAGCGGGTAGTGGTAGAGTCCTCATTCCAAAGCTCTCAAGAATAACTGTAGCTATATATGTATATATATCATTTATTTTCCTTGTTCATAGCCATTGTTAGCTACCTCAATAGAAGGGCAAATTTATGAAAGTAGATAATCATATCTGCAGGTACACCCTTTTCTAGCGCACTTAACAGTGATTTCAAGAAGGATAGGGGTGGATTGAAGGGTGGATAGATTAAGCCAATTGTGCATAGGTCTAGTTAAAAAGACTCAGTCCATTGTATTTTGAAATAATATAAAATATCCAGACCTCATTTTACTTTGAAGAATGAAAGATGCCAAAATTTTCCTAAATCAGTTTTAGGACTGGATTGAATTAAATTTAAAATGCAAGTACGTTAGCATTTTGGGGTTTTTTTTATGTGACTATTTTATCTGAAGAATACAGGTAAAACTGAGTTTTGGTTCGTGTGCTTTGTTACAATAAATGGGGCTCTAATGTTTTTGGCATAGGAAGTAATTTCCAAATTCATCTAATGGTTTATCCTTTCAACCAGTATGTGGTTTGGTTGAAATTAGTTATAATTTTTTTCTAGTTTATTATTTTTTACCTTTGTAGATTCTATTCTCAGCCCACCCCAGCCCCCAATTTGGCAATGGAATACCCATTTTCTAGTGTTTTTTATATGCCTGCATCACTCCATGGTTTCCATAATTGAGGATTGTTAGAGTTCAGTGCTTATCAATTATTAGATACTAATAATGTGGTGACTGCTATTGTCTCTAGAAGGGCCCCAGAGGCACAGTGGTTAAATGCCTGGCTGCTAACCAAATGGTTAGTGATTTGAACCCACCAGCTGCTCTTGGAGAAAAATATGGCGGTCTGTTTCTGTAACAGTTATAGCCTCTGCAACCCTCTGAGGCACTTCTGCTCTGTCCTACAAGGTCACTATTAGTCAGAATGTAATCGATAGCAGCGGGGATACCTGGGCATTAACATTGTAAATCTGTGTTGAAATTAATTAAAGGATTAATTTCTCCCTCTGATATTTACTAGGAAAATGGGATTGGCAAACATTTTCTTAGACTCAGTCTCTGGTTTCCTAGAGGGCTGAATACAGTTTGAAGCTTACCTCACTGCTGCTTTAAAATAACATTGTGTATTGGCACACTAATAGGAGTTTTCTGCAATACCTCTCAACTCTTTGCTATATCACAGTTTTAGTGAATAATTTTGCTTATATCAATCGGAATGTCATGTGTTCTTCTTACAGAGAGACAACTATAGGTGAATCCGCAAACTCTGTGTTGAAACTGATTCACTATGTAGGGTGGTTGTCCACTAATGGATTGCGCTTGGAGAGGAACCATCCTTTCCTGATGCATTTTATTTTGGATTTCTATGAGAAGGTACTACCTGACCCATTTTCCCCTACTTAGATATTTTTGTGATGACTGTCCATTGTAGTGGCCTATTTAAATTTTATGGGTAGTCATTAAGTTGCCTGTGGCCTTATTAACATATAAAATAAGGTATAGTTAAGGTAATTGTATACCTGCTTGGGTAATTGACTTTCATAAAACAAAGTAGACCAATAATTTTAAAAAAACATATGGTCCATGTACTACTTTAAGGGACATTCACCTATAATAATGTAATAAATCTGATCCTAGATAGAAATCTGTCTTCTGGTGTTAGTTTTTGTTCATCTATTATATATCCCCGGCCCCAGACAAAACCAAAACAATTTTACCATGTTGTCTCTTCAGCTCTCCACTCTCATCTTCCAACTGTCTTCTGTTACCTGGTAACTTAGTGTTTTGTTCCTCTCTACTGTCTTACACTATTCAACCTGGACAGAACTAATATCCAGGAACTACCCACTAATCTCAATTTCCATGGCTACTTCCTTTCACTAATACTTAGTAGCTTACTCCTTTGCTTTTCAGCTGGACTGACATTGTAAATGTTTATACTTTTCTTTTCCTTGTCCCCCTAATTCTAAGCCCTATCCCCAGAAAATAATAAAAGATCTTCATAATGGTCTTTGAGTACTAACGTTCTCTGGTAAAGATTGGTGTTTGGTGAGAGGTGCATGTGTGTTTAAATACATGTTTTGGTGAGGTTCGTTGTATTTACATTTTGAAGGTGTGAAGACATTTTGTTCTGTTGGACTTAGAGTTGCTATGAGTCGGGACTGACTTGATGGCACCTAACAACAGCAACAGCATGTTAGAGGGCCAAGCTAGTCACAGCTCTAGTCAGAGGGCATGAGTGAGGTGGACTTTTAAACAGGTTTCTGACTTTTTTCTGTTTGTGAATTGGGCAGGCCCTAACCTGATGCTCTACTGCTGGTTAACTTACACTTGTGATTCTTTAGGTGAACTTGGTTGGGAGATTCAGGGGAATAATCTGTACTAATGTTACCATTCTTCCCTCAAGGTATGTGACATATATCTAAATTATAATATTCCAATATTGGAAATATTTCCTCTGGGAATTTTCTACCCTGCACTCTTCAGCCTGGATGCCTGTACTTTTAACCAACTCTGTTACATTATGCACAGGTATAAATCCTTTTTTTAAAGCCATTTTATGAATTAGTACATGATAGCTCTATCTTCATTTTTCAACTATAACACAATAAAACTCCCTTTTTATTTTCTGCCAAGATCTATGGAAATAGAAAAGATAGCTTTATTTGAGGATCACTGTATCTTTTATAAAATATCACTATGGGGAATATGGAATAAAAATTTAGTAAAGGATCTTTTGCTGCACTCCGCATCAGTTATTGTAATAATTGTGTGTTATAGAAAATTTTTTTCCAAAGAAAAATTAGTCATTTGCCGGCAACTGATTTAGGTATATATAGCTTCTCTGATAAAATCACTATTTTCTGAGAGATAAGGAAAGCTATTGCCAATCATATAAAATTGTCAGCATTAATTCTGATCCCCTCTAATTCTTAAAATTGTGGACTAAAGTTACTCTTCAGGCCACAAATGTAGATCCCATTGGCATAACTTGTGTGACTATCACAAAGTTAAAATGTTTAAAATCTAATTAGATTATAGTTGGCAGGCAAGAAAACTCGGCATTTCTAAGCTTTCCATTCCTTTCTGCCACACTGCTTTTCTCTCACATAAAGGAATGATGTTCTAGCTAAGTGCATGACTGTTCTTGGGAGTCTTTTGCATTTTTTGCTAAGAAAACATTAAAAGCATTTTCTTCTTTTTTTTTTTGCTTTTGCTTGAAGTATAATTTGCCTATAATCAGGTGCACATTTTAAATGTAGAATGCTGATATGAACCACCGTTAATTTTTGTCCAAAGTGAAAACCTTCATTAGACCGCTGGCTATTTATTTATTTATATATCTAATATTTTCACATGTTTACATTTAAAACAGAAACTTATTTTGTGCACGTTGTAAATTTCAATTTTGTTGTATTTGTTCTTCCTGTTAGGTATCACCAAAACTTGACTGCTGTAAAGAAAAATGAATTTGTAAAGAAGGTAAGGATTTAAATCCCTGTGTTAAATCACCACTGTTTAAAACTTGGGTATAGAAAACCAATCTGTAAGCAGTTGGACATCCCCCTACAGAAGGGTCATGGGGAGAAGATGAGTCAGTCAGGGTGTAGCATAGCATCAGTGAAACATACACCTTTCCTCCAGTTCTTTAATGCTTCCTCCACCACCACCCCCAACTCTCATGACCCTAATTCTACCTTACAAATCTGGCTGGAACAGAGCATGTACATGGGTACAGATCAGAACTTGGCACACAGGGAATACAGGACAGATAAACTCCTCGGGACCAATATTGAGAGTAGCCATACCAAGAGGGTAAGGGGAAAGTGGGGGGAGAAAGGGAGAACCAACCACAATGACCTACCTATAACCCCCTCCCAGGGGGATGGACAACAGACAAGGGGGTTGTATTAGTCTAGGTACTTTGGAGAAACAAATCCACAGCAACTCACGTATGAGAGAGTTTTATGCAAAGAAAATGTGCATCACGAAAACATCCCAACCCAATGCTGCCCAAGCCCACAAGTCCAACATTAACCCATACCCAA
>NW_022103942.1:1891210-1893530 GCF_000313985.2 Echinops telfairi | reverse complement strand
CCACATGTGATTATCAGCCAGGCTGGCACAATTAACTAACTCAGTGGGGAAAAATGAGCTGATGCCAAGGGCTCCAGTAGAAAGAAAATGTTTTGAAAATGATGATGGCAACATATGTACAAATGTGCTTGACAAAATGGATGTATGTATGGATTGTGATAAGAGTTGTACGAGCCCTCAACAAAATGACTTAATGTCAAAACAAAACAAAAACCCAACTTTTATATAAATATACATGACCTATTAGGGATAAGAAGGAAAGGAGAACAATTGATAGTAACAATTTCTTTTTTCTTCCTCCAATAGAAAAAGACCCTGTTCAATTTCAACAAAAAGCCCTATCAAGAATTTAACCGCTATTTGACAGCCATGGTTGGTTGCTTCTGGACATCCAATTCCTCCTACCAGAAAGGTTTCTACCATGAAATCATAGATCTTGACCCTGGGATCCTAGAAGAAGCTAGACTAACAAATTATAGACATGGTTTAAATTTAGCTCATAATCCTGCTCTAATTGGATATGCGGTTTCCTTTCTGCTACAGGTAAGCATATCTAAAGGAATTTCAGAGTTTTGTAGAACACTGTTATGGCAGAACAAGGAACTGCCAAACTGACTGAATTTTGTTCATTCTACTGTGCTCTAGATAACCCTGGTGATTCAGTGTTTAAAGCACTGAGTTGCCCATTGGAAGGTCAGTAGCTCAAACCCACCGACCTTTTTACAGTAGAAAGATGTGGCAGTCTGCCTCTGTAAAGATTGCAGCTTGGAAACCCCATGGGGCAGTTCTTTGCCCCATAGGGTCGCTGTGAGTCAGAATAGTCTTGACGGCAATTGGTTTCCTTTGGGTTTGGCGGTAGGTTCTTGGGGATTGAAAGTTACGTGAAGTGACTGCACCGAGAGCTGGGCCTTGTAGCACAGACAGACTTATAAACAAATACGACAGTACAGTGGGGAAGTGACAAATGTGTAGCTTTAGGAAATATAAGGGAGTGATTAGTTAGGTCCTGGTTGAGAGCCAAGAAAAGGCTTCACGGGGATGCATGTGGCCATAAGATCCTAATAGCCAAGGTGGAAAGTGTAGGTTAGACATTTTTAGAATTAGATTCTTAGCCAAATATTGGGGGAGAAGCTCCTCGGGACTTTATCACCAGCACTGCTATTTTCAACTTTTAGTGGCTTGGGGGAAGAGCTCAAATGGTATGCTTATTAAATGGGTGGATGACATGACGACGTGGGATTACAAATGCCTTGATAGGAGGATGGGGATTCAGAATACTGATAAATATATCAAAATGGAAGACAAACGTCCTATAGGAAGTGTGAGAGATAGTCATTGGATCAATGTTTAATGCATGCAAACAGTAAACTGGGCACTATGGGGAATAAGACAAGTGTTATCTTCACAGAGCTTCAAGTTTAGTTGGAGAGGCCGTCATTGAGCAGGCATCTAGGAATAAAATCTGACTAGTAGTGTAATATGGGGATGTGGAAGGAATGATGAACAAATATACAGAGGGTGCTAACCCAGTTCGGGTTTATTAGAAGTGGTCCTAAAGGGTGAACTTGTACTTACCAGGTGCAGTATTAGTGAAAAGGTGCAAAAGCATAGAGCAAAGATAGGTTAGAGCAGCAGTCAGCCAGGTTTTTCAACAAAGGGCCAGATAGTAAATAGGTTTAGCTGGCAGTATGGTCAAGGCTCTTCAAGTTTGTCATTATAGCTTGAAAGCCTCCATAGATGATGTGTAAACAGCCGTGGCTGTGCTTGAATAAAAATTTTATTTATAGAAATAGACAGTAGGTTAGATCTGACCAATGCACTGTGGTTTTCTCTGACACCTGTGTTAGGGTATGCTATGCTTGAAGCATGTGAAATAGGTTTGTAGTGCTTGATTCAATCCTGAATAAGCAGTAGAATTACTTATGGTGCTTTTCCACAGTATACTTTCTTGGCTGATCACACTCTGAGGTCCTGATTGAATAACCCTGGTGTAATAGGCAGGATCTGCTTTTCTAATATAATGATTGTGATACACAGCAAAGGTGGCAAGCCACTGGGTTAGACTACACTGTGACATGAGAGAGATTTTGAAAAGTAATCAAGATCACACATGTTGGTGTGCTGCTTCCATGTGGGCTTTGTTGCTTCTGGGCTAGATGGCCACTTGTTTACTTTCAAGCCTTTAAGTCCCCAGACGCTATAGGTCTCAATAGCCAGGCACTATCAGCCTTCTTCACCACACTTATGCACACATTCGTCTTCAGTGTTTATGTGGGTAAGGTGGTCACACAATGATGGTTTTTGTTCTTTGGTGTCTGCT
>NW_022103942.1:1883000-1889750 GCF_000313985.2 Echinops telfairi | reverse complement strand
TGATGAGGGCAACAAATGTATAGATGTGCTTTACACAATTGATCTATGTATTGTGATGAATTTTATGAGCCCCAATAAATTGATTTAAAGGGGAAAAAAAGAAAAGTAATCAAGGATCAGGCGGTGAAAAAAATATGCATGCTTTTAAAGTCACTGATCTTCATAGCCGAATAAAAAACCACATTTTTAACTCCACAGATTGACTTTAGGTCATATAGATTAGTGATTTTTTTATTGTCTTTCCTCTCATCTTTTTACTTGCCTTTTTAGTTTTCTGATTTATTGTACATTATACAATATTCCTTCAAGTTAATAATATTACTACTAATAAAGGGATGACTAGATGAAATTTTTAAAGGTATTTAGTTCTTTATGTAATAGGACTACATCCTATTAAGACTGAGCAGTATACATACTGTGTTTTACATAGATTGTTTTCATGTTTTGAAGATTGCTCTTTTCTTTAATTTTGTTCATGATATATAAAATAGTTATGATGTTGTTCGGTGCTATTGAGTTGGTTCCAACTCATACTGACCGTATTTACAATAGAATGAATCAGTCATCCTTAAAGTCTTTCCTGTGTTTGAGCCCATTGTTGCAGCCATGTGTCAATCTATGCCATTGAGGATATTTATTTTTCATGAAACCTCTACTTTACCAACCCTGATGTCCTTCTCCAGGGACTGGTCCCCCTGCTAACATGACCATAAGTGAGAGGAAATCTCACCATCTTCACTTCCAAGGATCGTTCTATCTGTACATCTTTTAAGACAGATTCATTTGTTCTTCTGATAATATATTCAATAGTCTTGACAAACGCCATGATTCAAAGGCATCAATCTTTCTTCGAATTTCTTGTTCACTATCCAGCTTTCACATGTATGTGAGGTGATTGAAAATAACCATTGTGTGGATCAGATATACTTTAGTCCTCAAAGTAAAATCTTTACTCTTTAACATTTTAAACAATTTGTGTAATACCAAATTGTAAACTATGTGTGTTAGGCTGTATTCTCAATGGAAGTAAAACTAGTCACACCTAGACATGAATATATAGAGAGAAGTTTATATCAAGAAAAAGTGGCTCACAGAGTTGAAGTGATTAAGTCCAGTTTGGTTCAAAGTCGTGTGACAGATAATAATCTAGAGGTTTTTCCTGACTTGTGTGGCTGCATGGGCTTGGGAAGCTGGAAGATCGCTGTCTGGTGTAGGCAATCCGTTTGGTTAAATCAGATGTTATTGCAGACTGATGATAGCTCCTTGGATTGGCAGGAAAATGGTGAGCCATGACCCAAGTTCAGTGAACCAGAGGTGGATATGACAGATGCAAGATCCACACTAACAAGAAGGGGGGGAAAGTTCTTTTTGGCATCTCATTTTGTGGCTGTCAAATAGCCACACCCCTAGGGAGACATCATCAGGGTGTGACTTGGTTGAGAGATTGTACTTCACTGGTGTGTTCTAATGCTTGCAGCCACGTAACACAAAATCTCTGGAAATCTCGTTTTTATCCTTTCCTACTTAACCTAGTCTCATCTTCTGTCTATCGAAACCATTTGTGTGCGTTTAATCCATCGAATGTTTCCCTTCCAAATCAGAAAGTATATACAGGTATGCATCGCTTAACATCCATGATGTATTCTGTAAAATGAGATGTGTGATTTGTGTGAACACAGTATGTGAGCCTCCTTGCAGTTATTCTTGTCACTGCTCCTGTTTTGAGGAATGGGCATTTGGCAGTGTCAATGGTTGAGAGGGCAACTTCAGGAATTAAGGAGATGGGGCGGTGCACACCCAGCTCCGCCTTGCCTGCTGTTCCACTCACCTTAGCAGCAGAAGTAGCCTCTACCATTGCCTTCCGGGTAGACGGAGCCCAAGCGCGTGTCCAGTCCTGTGTCATCCCCTTGACCCATAGCAAATCAGACCATTGTGATCCACAGGATTTTCATTGGCTGATTTTCAGAAGTAAATCATCAGATCTTTCTTCCTAGTCTTTATCTAGAAGCTCCACTGAAGCCAGTTCAGCATCATAGCAACACGTAAGCCTTCATTGACAGATGGGTGGTGGCTATGCATTAGGTACCTTGACCAGGAATTAAACCCAGGTCTTTTGCATGGAAGGCAAAAACTCACCGCTGTCCCCTACTTAGAAGTGAGCACACTTAATGATATTTTTTAGTGTTTTCTCAATTTGTCCCCCTTTCTTTCCTTTCTTCTTCCCTCCTTATTCCCCTCCTTCCATTTCTCTTCCTCCCTTTTTTGTTTTCTCAATATGTCTTGGAAATCATTACATATTTTTTTTATCATTACACATTTAGAGATCGTTCTCATTTCAGTTTTTAGATCATTATTTCTAGTTATCCACCAAAAGTTTCAAAGTTAGTTTTTATTTGATTAGACTCAGTTAACCTTGTTGAATAAGCATTCCAATATCCGAATGTTTTGTAGGTTTCTTTCTGCTGCCTGCTTTTCCTGTTGCTGTCTCCTCACGCTCAGTTTCCTCGTGTGCCGGACACTTAGCATATCATTTATGGGAGTAATGTGATGACTAAAGTGATGTCCTCTGCTTAGCAGATTTTTACTGCCCTGTCTCAGGTTCCTAGGTGGTATAAACAGTTAAACACTTATCTACTTTTCTACTAACTGAAAGATGGGTAGTTAAAAAGAGCCCCCCCCCCCCTCAGGCACACTTCCGGTGGGAAGACAGGCTTGGAGATCAATGTCTGAAGGGCACAGCCTTAAAAACCCCAGGAGCAGTTAAACTCCTCTCCTCGTGTGAAGTCTCCATGAGTAGGAATTAACTCAGTGACAACTGACAGTTGTCACCCGACTCCAAGTGCTGTGTCTGAGATTCACTGGGCCTAGGAAGTCAGACTGCAACCTGGGAGAGGCCTAACTTACTTCTGCTTAACTCTTTCTTAAAATTATTGTCAAAGCATACGTAACATAACAGTTGTCATTTGGACGATTTTAAGTGTAGATTGTAGTGGCATTAATTAACATTAAATCACCACTGTATTCAAAACAAGTAGTGGTGACCCATGGGGCTGCTAAGATCAGCAGTTCGAAACCACCAGCCACTGGCTTTGAACTCTCAGCTTCAAGATTTGCGTTTGGTAATTCCTTACCAAGCTTTTGTGTGCTTAAAAAAATAGAAAAGTTTTATTATAAAGAGTTTCAAATATACTAAAGTAGAGAGAACAGTTTAATTAACTTCCACACATCCCATTACACAGTATATCTCTACTCCCACTAGTTTTACACAACCTCCAATTATTTTGAAGCAAACACTAAATGTTATGTTATGTAATTTTATGTAAACCTCAGTATAGACCTCTAAAAGACATTGGTAATTTTTAAACAGTTTCTTATTCAATTTGGATTATGAAATACATGAAGAGGCTTTTAAAAGTTCACATAAAATGGAAATAAAAATGGGATTTTTACATGAACTTTTTGAAGCCCATTTGTATGTAGCAAAACAGTTCAACTGTTTTTTAACATGTACACTTCAGGGACATTACAGTCACCATCTTGTACAACAAGAACCACATTTGTTTCCGTATTTTCTAATATCCATAAAAGTTCTAGACCACTTGCGTAATACTGGCTCCTCCGTACTTCTCCCACTCTTGCAGCAGGTCACCACTAATGGACTTTAGTTCTAAAATTTGAACACCATATAATTAGCCCATTTTAAGTGCACATTGGCTTGTAGTGTGTTCACAGTGCATTCATCATCACAATCAACGTTTTCATTATCCAAAAGGGAAATTCTGAACCTTTGCCAACACTCTCCAATCTCCCTCAGTTCTAAGCAAACCCTAAAATATTCTCTGTCTCTGTAGATAGGCCTGATGTGAACATTTCATACAAATGGGTTCATATAACATGTGACACTTTGTGGCTGACATCCATGAGCACTGGTGGCAAAGTGAGTTAGTTGTGCATTGGGCTACTAACCGCAAAGATAGAGGTTTGAAACCACCAGCCATTCCGAGGGAGAAAGATGGGGCTTTCTAAGCCTGTAAAGAGGTACAATCTCAGAAATCCATAGGGCAGTTCTACTCTGTTCTATAAGGTCACTATAAGTCAGAATCACCTTAATGACAGTGATGTGAGTCAGCACTGACTCGAGGGCGGTGAGTTTGGCTTCTTTGGTGAGTATGTGAACATATGTGTTTATTTATTTTGGAATGAAATTATCTAGGAGAGAAATTCCTTATGGGAACTCAATGGGGAACTCATTGAGGAACTACCAAATTGTTTCCCACAAGGGATGTACAACTCGACATTACCACCAGCAGTATAGAGGGTTCTATCTTACCCCTCTTTTTGTATTATAGCTAATGACCTAGTGAGTGGGAAAGGAGCCCTAGTAGCACAGTGGTTAAAAAATGGTATTTGCTAACTGAAAGGTTGGTGGCTAGAACTCCACCAGTAACTCTGCCGGAGAAAAACGTGGAAGTCTATTCTGTAACAGTTAACTCACTGCCACCAAGTCAATTCTGGATTATAGGGATCCTAAAGGACAGACTAGAATTGGCCCTGTAGGTTTCTTGGAGAGTATGTATATCTTTATAGGAATAGAAAGCCTCTTCTTTATCCCACGAAGCAGTTGGTAGTTTTGAACTACTGACCTTGTGGTTAGTTCAACATGTAACCAACCTACTATGTCACCAGAGCTCTAAAGATTACAACCTTGTGGAACCACTCTAGCCTATCCTGTAGGATTAGCGATGAGTCAGAATTCATTCCAATGGCAATGGGTTACAGGTCAGTCAATGAGTGAAGTAGAATCTCATTGTGGTTTTTATTTTGCATTTCCCTAATAAATAATCATAGTGGACATCTTTTCTTTTTTTTATAGTGGGCATATTTTCATATGCCTCTTGGTCATTTGTATATCTTCTTTGGAGAAAAGTTTATGCAAGTCTTTTGCCCAAGTTTTAATTGGTACATTTGTCATTTTCTTTTTGAATTATAAAGAATCTTTCTATATTCTAGATGTTTAGTCCCTTAATACATAAATTATTCTGTGGATTATCTTTCTACTTTTTTGTTATCTTTTGAAGTGCAAGCATTTTAAATTTTGATAAAATACTACTAATTGTTTTATTTGTTGCTTATGTTTTTATTGTCATAGCCAAGAAACAACTGCCTAGCCTAGAATCAGGAACATTTACTCTTATGTTAATTTTATTGTTTCAACTTTTACCTTTAGGTTTTTTAATTCATTTTTAGTTAATTTTTAGACATGGTGTGATGTTCTTGTCCTATGTAGTGCGTATGGCTATAGAATTATCCCAGCAACAATTGTTGAAAAATGACTCATACCCTATTAAACTGTCTTAGCATCCTGTTAAAAATGAGTTCACTAAGTAAATCCAAAGAGACAAATACAAATGACCAGTCGCCAGGGAACTGTGTGGAGAGGGGCATGGAGAACATCTGCTAATTGGCATCGGCTTTCTTCTTCGGGTGCTGGAAAAGAAGTTCTAGTACTAGAGAGAGGTGGTGGATGCACAGAATTGTAAATGTGTTCAATGCCTCTAAGTGGTGTACCTGATAATGGCTAGTTTTTTCTTGGGGGAATCTTTTAAATTTAATTCTGGAGGTGGCTGGCAGTGAGTAGGGAATAGGATAATGTGATTTGGTGTAAGTTGATAACTGTTGCATCTGAGTGAGGATCATTCATGAGTATTCTTCCAGAAACATTTCTGTGTACATTACCTTTTTCAACATTATATGTACTTTACTTACTTGGCTTTTTTCCCCCTCATGTTTGTACATATAGGTCTGCCTCGTTCTTTTTGACACTTGTATATTTTTCCATTGTATACAAGCATTTTTTTTCATCTTGTTATTAAATTGTACTCTAATACATGTCCTTGAGCTATATACATCATTTCACACATATATAAGGATGTCTGTTTGGTAAAAATGTCCAGAGTGGAATTCTTTCAAAGAATTTAACTTTTTAATTGCTGGGTATTGCTATCTGGCTTTCAGCAGAAATTGTGCCAATTTACATTGGGGTTTCTTAATAAATAAAACCCATGCCATCGAATTGATTCTGATTTACAGCAGCTTTGTAGGACAAATAACAACCCCATACAGTTCCCAAAGCTGTAATCTGTATGGAAGCAGGCGATCACATCTTTCTTCTAAGTAGTGGGTGATGGGTTTGAACTGATGACAATTTGGTTAACAGCTGAGTGCTTCACCACTGTGCCTTCAGGGCTTCTTAGCAAGGAATAAGTGCCCATTTCACCATTGTACTAAGAGTTACATCTTTCACAAATCTTAGTGGATAAAGCATATAGCTTAGTTACCTAATGCTGCTTTAACAGAAACACTACATGTGGGTGACTTTAAGGAACCCATAATTATGTTCACTATAATACAGAACACAGAAAGTCCAAATTTAGGGTTTGACTTTCGAGAAAGGGTGAAATCTTTCTTTGTTCATTTCAGCTTTCAGTAGCTTACAATCCCCGGGGTTCCTGGCCTTTTAGATCTACTGATAGTGGACCTCAACTGATGGATTGATTGTTTAGATTGCATTGCATTATATTAGAAAGTATTCTAGAAAGTGATTACCGTATGTACTCTAAGCGAAGTTTTTTCAGCACATTTTAATGCATTTTTTTGTGGTAAAATTCTGTGTCTTTTTTTTTTTTTTAACATTTTATTAGGGGCTCATACAACTGTTATCCCAATCCATACACACATCAATTGTGTAAA
>NW_022103942.1:1878574-1879873 GCF_000313985.2 Echinops telfairi | reverse complement strand
TCCCTGCCATATTACCTGGTCCTCACCCCAGGAATGTTTGTATACAGTAGCTTTGAGAAAACACATTTTAATCCGTAACAGAAAGTACTGAATCATAAATAGACTAGAATTTATTTTTAGAAGTCTTTTTTTGTTACAATCTCTAAAGTAGTAAATACTGTCAATTTAGACATAGGTAAGCAAACTTGTTTTGGATGATCAGGAATTTATTTTCTTTTAGTCAAAAGCTAGACTTTGAGGTGTTTAGGGAAGATTGGTTCTGTAGAGTTAAATTCTAGCAGCAAAGAGCAGAAGAGAACATTGTTCTTTAGCAAATTGTGAAACTGTCGTTTTTTAATAATCAGTGGTATTTCTATGTTTCAGGCTTTGATGGAATTTTTAAGACTGATTTTGAACTCTAATCACTGTGCACTAAGTACACTACCCTCTAGGTATAGTACCATTAACCTCTGATACCATGGTGGTGGTGGTGTGTGTCACCTACTCAGTTCCATCTCGTAGACACCCTATAGAAGACTTCTATAGAACAGAGTAGAGGTTCTGCATAGGGTTTCCTAAGCTGTAGCCTTACTGACAGGGAGCCTTGGTGTCACCATTGATAAAATGTTGGTTTATGGTTCAAGCCCCCCAGCCATTCTGTGAGAGAAAATTAAGGCAGTTTGTTTCCGTAAAGACTGACAGCCTCCAGTGATACAAGATGGCAGCCACCATGGGCTTGAACAATTTATGAAAACCAGATACACAGCCAAATAGATTGTGACCCTAAATACTTAGAAGCACACATCCCTTTTTGAGATTTGTAACAAAAATTAATATGAATGGAATTAATAGTTCTAATGGAATGGTCGACCCAAGAGCCCTAGCAGTGCTAGCAAAATGGCAGAATTCCTACAGCATCAAAGTTGTCCCGCAAGAGCTCCGTTGCTTCATGATGTCTGAAGAAAATATGAAACTCCCTCAGCCGCGTGAAAGACAGTGTCATAGCAATTAGTCACCAAGGAAAACCATAACCCCACTGCTCTCCCCATTTGATTTTAAGCAGTCTTCATTTTCCACAGTAGTACATATTTTTTTACACTTTTTGTGATTTTTTTATTTAAAAAGTCTTGTAATGTGTGTGGTTTTTTTTTTTCATTTAATTTAATTAATTTATTTTTAATAGTTTTATTAGGGGCTCATACAAATCTTATCACAACCTACATCAATTGTGTAAAGCATATCTGTACATTCATTTCCCTCATCATTCTCAAAACATTTGCTCTCCACTTAAGCCCCTGGCACCAGGTCCTCTTTTTTTTT
>NW_022103942.1:1855989-1876791 GCF_000313985.2 Echinops telfairi | reverse complement strand
GAGTCTGATGGGGTGCCACGTCCTGGCCCCAAAGTCCATCATTTGTACTCCCTCAGCCCCAAAGTCCATCATTTGTACTCCCTCGGGACTTCCTTGCTTTGCTTCCCTGCCGCTCCATTGAACACCCCCAGTGTTTTGCCTCAGTGTGGTGGCGTCAGCTCTGTCACAGATCCCACACTGTGTCTCCGGTGCTGTCCCGTCTTAGGGCCATGGGTCAGTTCAGGGTGTTGCATCTCGCTGTGGGGGTGGCTATATGGTCCTGTCTGTACATTGGGCCCTCTGAGCCGGGCTATCGTCTCTGAGCTTGGGGGGCCCAGGTGTGCTCCGCTCCGTTCTGCCTCCTTCCTTTGCTTCAGCTTCCTTCTGCGTGTGGTGTGGTAGTATATTTTTAAGATACATCTTGTAGACCTCAGAGTACTGGAAAGAAAGCTCCTATTCAAAGGCAAGTTATCATAATATACTTTACATACTACCAATTTTTTGTCCATTTTGAAATATATAAGTTGTGTTATAACTGCCACAACCCAAAAGATTTACCATCTCAGAAACCCTATGAAGTAGTTCTACTTTGCCTTGTGGAGCTGCTACGAGTCTGAATCAGCCAAATAGCAGTGGGTTTGGGTGTTTGGAATCTCTCCTAGAACAGATTGCTAGGTAGGTCTTTTTTTTCTGTGGAACCTCTGGTGGGCTTGAACTGCAGCACTTTTGGTTCTAGCCAAATGCTTAATGTGCAATCAGGGCTCTTTGATACCTTGGTGTGTGTGTATATATATACATATATACATAAAATATATATTTTAAACCTACTGCCATAAAATTGATTTGAATCCATAGCAACCCTCTAAAACTGAATCAAACTGCCCCCATAGGGAGTCCAAGCCTGTAAATCTTTGCAGAAGCAGACTGCCACATCTTTATTTCACAGAGCATCTGGTGAGTTTGAACCGCCAACCTTTTTAGTTAGCTGCTGAGTTCTTCATGATTGCGCCATCAGGGTTCCTGAATACCATGGAAAACCAAAATCCCACTGTCAGTGAGTCACAATTCATAAGGATCCTATAAACGACAGAATAGAACTACGTATGGTTTTCAAGACTAAATCTTTTCGGGAGTAGGAAGCTTCGTGTTTCTCTCGTTCAGCAGCTGTTGGATTTGAACTACCAGTTTTGTGGATAGTAGCCCAATGCCTAACCCACAACCTTAGATGCCATTTAGTATAAATTAATTTTTGCAATTTTATTTTGCTAGATTATCACATTGTAAACATTTATCACGTTGTAAGAATTAGCCATGATCATTAGAGGTAATTGAGTACATTTAATTTAGCCAGTCAGTTGTGAGTATCAAAAAGCTCAGATCACTTAATGAATTAGAATATTTTGAACTTTTGCAAAGCCTACATTTTAGGAAATTTTGTAGCTATGTTTTCTTATCATAAGCTGCCTTTGAATTAATAGCTAGTTATTTATTTATTCATCTAACAAATATTTGTTTTACTCCGATAAAGAATTATAGTCTCTTAAAGCCACAGGGCCAGTTCTACCCTATCCTATAGAGGGTCTCTTTGAGTCAGAAGTAACTTGATAGCAGTGAGGCAGTGAGGTGTTTTGTTTTTGTTTTTTAGGCTGAAAGTACTGAGGGTACAGTGATGAAAGACACAGAATAAGTTTATATTCTTAGGAGGGAAATGATACGTAATAAAATAACTAACTATGGTAATTTAAAATTTTGATAGATTCTTAATAAGTGGCTAAGGCAATAAACGGGGGGTGGGGGGGATAAGAGAGAGTGACTAGGAAGTTTCAGGAGTGTATGGTTATTATGGATTTAATTGTGCACGCGCCCCCCCCCCCCAAAAAAAAATGTGCCAACTTGGTGAGGCCATGATTCTTAGAGATTTATGTAAGTATCCTCCGTTTTGTCATCTGATGTGGCATAGTGGATACAGCGTCAGCAGTTTGAAGCCACCAGCTACTCCAGAGGCAGAAAGATGGGACTTTGTACTCCCATAGACAGTGTCAGTCTCGGAAACTCAGAGGGACAGTTCTACTCTGCCTCTATAGGTCGCCTGTGAGTCGCCATTGACTCGTGGCAGTGAGTTTGGTTTTTTGGTTGTGAGGCAGGATTGAAGGCAGTTATGATCATGGGGACAGATTCAATCTACAGGTTTAGGTTGTACCTTGAGTCAGTCTCTGTTGAGATATAAGAGAGATTTAAAAAGAGTGAGCAGAGATCAGAAAGACCTCAGTAACTCCAAGAAAGAAGACCCTTTAGATTCAGGATCCCTGCACTGAAAATCTAGACCCAGAGGAAGATTGATGCCAAGACACACAGAGATTTCCAAGGAATGCTATGCCAGCAGATGTAGAAAGGAGACAAGACTTCTTCCAGAGCCAACAGAGAACGCCTTCCTTATAAAGCTGGCATGCTGAATCTGGACCTCTAGCCTATGAGAGAATAAATGTGTTTGTTAAAGCTATAAACTTGTGGTATTTCTATTATTAGTACTAGGTAACTAAGAAAGGCCTCTTTGAGGAGGTGACATTTGAACTAAGAATTTCGTCTCCGAGATGACAATGAGCTTGAGAATAAACAAAGAAAGCATGCTAGGGGATTCACAGAAAACAGAGAGAGGCTAATGTGATTTAAGGAGTCCTGATGGCACTGTGGGTTAGGTGTTGGTCTGCTAATTATAAGGTTGGCAGTTCAAACTCTTCAGGAGAAAGATAAGGTCGGCTGTTTCCATAGAGATTGACAACCTTGGAAATTCTACATAAGCTTACTATGAGTCAAAATACCGACTCTATGGGAGTGGTTGGTTTGGATTGGGTTGGATTGTTTGTTTGTTGAAATGTGGCTTAGAGCTTAAAGAACAAGATGGGGAATGGAATGAAGTGAGGTTAGAAAAACACAGAGGCCTTATATCTGTCAGATCTGGTGGAAAGTACAGTGGGAAACAATTGAAATATTTTTTAAGATAATGTTAATTGGGGGTTCTTACAACTCTTGTTACAATCCATACATCAATTGTATCAGACATATTAGTACATATATTGTCATCGTTCTTTTCTAGACATTTACTTTATTTTTTTTAATATGGAAGGCTTCACGAATTTGCGTGTCATCCTTGCGCAGGGGCTATGCTAATCTTCTCTCGTTCCAATTTTAGTATATGTGCTGCCGAAGCGAGCACGACATTTACTTTCTATTGAGACCTTGGGATCAACGCCTCTTTATCCCTCATCCTCCTCCCCCCACCCTCTTGGCCCCTTGATAGATTATAGATTGTTATTATTTACATCTCTCAAACTGACTGCTGTCTCCCTTCCCCTCTGGTTTCTGTTGTTCTTCCCCCTGGAGGGGTGTGTGTGTGGTTCTGTGTCATTCATTGTGTTTGGTACTCCCTCCACAGCTCTCCCCTGCTTCCCCTACCCTTTTGGTATCGCTATTCCCATTCCTGTTCCTGGATTCTGTGTGTCATGAGTTTAATCTCTTGCCTGTACCTGTGCACATGTTCCACTCCAGAGTGGGAAGCAACACTGGTGTCATGATAGTGGGGGATGAGGAAGCCTCAAGGAACCAGAGGTATATCACGTGATCCATTGGTACTCTACTGCACCCTGATTGACTCGTCCTTCCCTGCGGCCCCTCTGTGGGGAGATGTTCCGTTGTCTATAGATGGGCCTTGGGTCTCTGCTCTGACACCCCTTATGCTCACTAACACGTTTTTGTTTGTTGTTTGTTATGAATCTTCTGGTGCCTGTTACCTGGTCCTGATGACCCCCCATGATTGCACCAGCTGGTGTGCTTCTTCCATGTGGGCTTGTTGCTTCACTGTTGGATGGCCGCTTGTTTAACTTCAAGCCTTTAAGACCCCAGGCGCTATATCTTTTAATAGTGGGGCACCATCCTCTGTCTTCACCACATCTGCGTATGCACCCAGTTTGTCATCAGTGATTGTGTGGGGCGGAGGGTTAGCATCACAAAATGCCATTTTGTTAGAACAAAGTGTTCTTATATTGTGGGAGGGTATGAGCTGAGGCCCAAGGCCTGTACACAGCCTCAGTGTATTGCCTTATGAATATATGTACATAGGCCAGTACCTCTGTTTTTATGGATTGATCTATTTACATAAGTACAGACCTCTGTTAATGCCTCTAGCTGTAGTTTTGCTTCGTAGAGCTTTCCTCTGTTTCCCTTTGCCTCCTGCCCCACCATCATGTTACCCCATCTTCCACCTCTTAGTACTTCCTCTCAGCTACATTGTTGTTGCTGTAATACCCACAGGATCTCTACAACCTCCTAGATGTTGGTTTTAATTCCCTAGTTGTTCCCTTGTCTATTGCGTTGTTTGCTCACCACACTCTCCCACGTCCCTGTCCACCCCCGTCCCCGCCACCATCTCCCCCGAAGACCCTCAGGGTGCATTGGCCCCGTTGCTTTCTCCCCAGGCTTATTTCCTACGTCTGTCTTATATAAGTAAGCAAACCAGCAATGTCCTAGCCCAAACAATAAGAAAACAAAAGGTTTCAAAAAGAAAAAACAAATGAAAAAAAAAAAACTATACCTAGTTCCAGGTCTGTCCACTAGCCTTTATGAGTCTCTCCGCTAGGTCTTGGGGGAGCTCTGGGGGCTGCCCCTCCTAGCCTGAAGTCTATTTGGGGGGCTCCTTAGGGGCTTTGTGAATTGACTGCTCCAGTGGCTGATCTATTATGCTCCCTTCTTGGTTTGTCCTGCTGCGGGGGATTCAGAGCGCACTATATCTCCACCATGTGTCCCCATTATTGTCCTCCGTTGCAGTATGCTCCAGTTAAGGGACATGTCGAGTTGTTGGCAGTCCTTCAGTCTTTTCTCTGTGTCAGCAGCTCCGTCAGGGACATCGTCCTCTGGGCTTGGTGTGCCAATACAGAGTCTAGGCTAACTGTCCCTTTCTCTTTGTCCTTCTTGGTTTGCTTCCGTGTGGGCATGGTAAATCGGCAACTTTCCCCCACCTGAAGGTTTAGTGTTGTTCTCTGTAGCACATACTTCTAGGGAGGGGTCAAATTGGCTCTGTTTGGAGCTGGCCCTGTAGCCCAATCTTTTCATGCAATCCTCCACGTGGTCATGTTGTCCTCCTGGTTTGGTGAGTCATGGTGGGGTCTGTATGCACACTCCCAATTCTGTGGCGATATAACCAGTACTCTCCCCCGGGGTGGGTTAGTGCCATGTTCCCCCCATGCCATCATCTCAGTTCCTCCCCCACTTATCTCTCTCCTCCTTTCCCCTTTATGTTGGACACATGTATCTCCTTGGATTTGGTCTGACCTCCACCAACTGCCTGTGCCTCCACTCGTATACTGTGAGATAAGTGGCTTTCCTTCTATACCTACTGTGCTGATTATAGTTACCTGAGGGGACTCATGTTATACTTGCCCTTTTGTGATTGGCTGACCTCGCTTAGCAAAATTTCCTCCAACTCTTCCCATGAAACGAAGTGTTTCATGTAATCGTCCATGCTTTTTAGTGCTGCGTAGTACTCCATTATATGTATGTACCAGAGTTTACTAATCCACTCATCTAATGATAAGAATTTAGGTTGTTTCCAACTCTTTTCGGTTGTGAATTGCATAGCAATAAACATTGGGGCACAGATGACTGGTCGTGTTTTATTTCTTACTCTTCTGGGTATAGAGGGATAGCTGGGTCATTAGTTAGATTGATTTCCATTTTCTTTAAATATTGCCAGATTGCTTTCCATAGTTACTATATATCTACAAGACCACTGGCAGTGGAAAAGAGTTCCTATTTGGCCACATCCCCTCCAACATTTGTTGCTCTCATTTTCTGATTTGGGTTAACCTCAAGGGTGCTAGGTGGTATCTCATGGTTGTTTGAATTTGGATTTCTCTTATAGCGGATGATCAGGAGCACTTTCTCATGTGTTTATTGGCCATACTGGTCTCCCTAGTGAAATTTTTTTTCATTTATCTTGCCCACTTCCTCAGGGGGTTAACTGTTTTCCTCTTTTTGCAGGCCACGGGGATATTGTAAATTTTAGTAATAAGCCCTTTGTCTGATGTATCACTGCTAAATATCCTCTCCCAGTCTTTGGATTGCCTTGTTGCCCTCTTGGTGAGGTCTTTCAACATGCACAGGTGTTTATTCATTTTTTGTTTTTTTATAAATCATTTTATTGTGGGCTCATACAACTCTTACCACAATCTTTACATACATCTATTGTGTCAAGCATATATTTATGTTTGTTGCCATCGTCATTCTCAAAACATTTATACTTGAGCCCTTGGTAGCAGCTCCTCATTTTCCCTACCCTCCCCCACCCTCCCTCCCTCACAAACCCTTAATAATTTATAAATTATTACTCCATGTCTTACAATGTCTGATGTCTCCACCCACTTTTCTGTTGTCTGTCCCCCAGGGAGGGGGATATATGTAGATCAGTGTGATCATTTCCCCCCTTTTCCCTACATTCCCCTTAACCCTCCTGATATCTCTGCTCTCATTATTGGTCCTGAGGGGTTTATCTGTCTTGGATTCCCTGTGTTTCCAGCTCTGATCTGTACCAGTGTACATCCTCTGGTCTAGCCAGATTTGTTAGGTAGAATTGGGTCACGATGGGGTTGGGAAGCATTAAAGAACTTGAAGAACGTGTATTTTTCATTGTTGCTATACTGCACCCTGACTGGCTCGTCTCCTCCCTGTGACCCTTCTGTAAGGGGATGTCCAGTTGCCTACAGATGGGCTTTAGGTCGCCACTCCGCACTCCCCATCATTCACAGTGATATGATTTTTTGTTCTTTGATGCCTGATACCTGATCCCATTGACACCTCGTGATCACACAGGCTAGTGTGCTTCTTCGATGTGAGCTTTGTTGCTTCTCAGCTAGATTGTCACTTGTTTATCTTTAAGACCCCAGACGCTGTATCTTTTCATAGCCGGACACCATCGGCTTTCTTTACCATATTTACTTATGTACCCACTTTGTCTTCAGTGACCAAGTCCGGAAGGTGAACATCATGCAATGCTAGTTTAATAGAACAAAGTGTTCTTGCATTGAGGGAGTACTTGAGTCGAGGCCGAATGTCCATTTTCTACCTTAATGCTAAGCCTGTAAATATATGCACATAGATCAATTTCCCGATCCTCATATAGAAATATATTTACATATATATATATATATCCCTGCATTTAGACCTCTATAAATGCCCATTGCCTCCTAGTTCCTTCCTCTATTTCCTTTTATTTTCCTCTTGTCACACTATTGTGTTCAGCCTTCATTTGGGTTTCATTGATTCCTTTCAGTGACATTGCCTTTGATCAAGCTTTTGCTTGGTGGATGTTGGTCCTCTGACCATAGCGAGTCAGCAGTATCTTCTATAAGGTTGGGTGTCTTGTTGTATATTCTTTGAGTTTTTCCCTGTTCTGGAAAACTCTTACCTCCCCATCTATATTAACGGATAATTTGACAGGGTAGAGGATTCTTGGGCAGGCGTTTTTCTTCCCCCAGCTTTTGGAAGGTGTTGCTCCACTCTCTCCCCCTTTTCATGGTTTCTGCTGATAGATCTAAGCATATTCTTACCTGAGCTCCCTTATATGTGACCATGTTCTTTCGCTGCTCTTAAAATTTTCTTTTTCCTCAACATTGGATATTTTGACTACTATATGTCTTGGTGGGTTCTTCATAAGGTTAAGTCCAGTTGGCGTCCTCTCTGCTCCCTGTATGAGTGTTTGATTCTCATTCATTAAGGTGGGAATGTTTGCTTCCAGAAATTCCTTCGCTGTTTTAGTTGTAGACATTTTTGTATGCCCTGCTCCAGTAGACCAATTATTTGAATATTATTCCTCTTCATAGCATCTATCATTGATCTCAGATTATCTTCTGTCTCTCTTATTATCCTATTTGTGTGTGTTTCTCATTTACTGAGGTCTGCCCAAGTGTCTTTGAGATCACTGATATGGTTCTCTGCCTCCTCTAGTCTAAACATCAATTCTGTGATTTTGTGTTAGCTTCTGCTACCTCATCCATTAGTCACTGTATGTCCCTTTGGTGCATGGACTTCATCCCCTTTATCTTTGAGTTCATCCCCTCAATTGTAGACTTCATCTCCTCTAGCATTGCTTCCCTTTTTTTGCGTTGTTTCCCTCAACTCCTGCATTAATCCAAGCAGCCTTATGACGATTTCTTTTTGTGACAGATCCACATCGGATTCTTCTATGAGTGTAATTAATTCTGCTATTATGTTTTGTCTCTCTGGTTTTTTTGTTGAGAGTGATGTGTTTTGCTGATGTTTTCTTAACCCCTTTGTGGAGGTGGACTCCCTGTTTCTGGGAGACCAGGGGGCCTGAGTTCTTTCTTTGTGTTACTGATAAGGGTGTTTTGGGGGGTTGCCTGTGGCCTACTATAGAGGTGGGTCAGACTTCTGTGTAGGCAGGGTTCCACAGTGATTCAGTGGCCAACAGTGGTAAGGAGTTTCAGTGACTGGAGTGAGGTGGACCCTGTATATATGCCCCTGGGCTGCTTTGAACTGGGTTGTCAGGCCATGATTCGCAGCCTTTTTCTTGTTTAATTTTTAATTTTCTTTTTTTTAAAGACGCATTATAGAAGGCAAAGGTAGGGGAGACCTCACTGCCATGGGAAGGGGTGTTGGTCAAGGGTGAAAACAACCCCACTGCCCTGGTGCAGGTGCCTGGGGAGGGCTTCCGCAGGGTGTCGGTGCTTGGCATTACAAGTACAATAGTTAGTGTGGTAGAGTGGGGTAGACAAATAGATGTGGGGGCTGCTGTCCATCCATGGGCAGGAAGCGTCATGCTGGCCTGGGACAGCTATGTGTACAAGATGCCCCATGTGCAACGATAAGGCTGAGGCGGCCATTTGATGGGTATTGGCCACGTTGGGGTCTGAGGTATTTTGTCTGGGACGCCCTTGTGCCCTGATTGCTTATCCCCTGGGCTCTGGAGCCAGGCTATGTGTGGGGAATGTATGCTCTTTAGACCAAGGATGCACTCCCCTCTGCTCCTTGTGGGCCTGGGATGCTAGGGGAGTGCTGAGCCAGTGTGGGCATGAGCAGTGCCAGTGGGAGTGGGAAGGGAGCAGTTGGGGGGAGATCACGGAGTAGTGCGCAGTAGTGGCATGGGTCAGCGGGAGCGTCTGGGAGCTGCTTGGCAGAAGCGGGCAGGCACAGAGGCATGGGTATAGGGGTCTCAGGCAGTGATGGGTGGGGGTGGGCAGTCGCAGGTCACCTAACCTGCTAAAGGTAGACTGCAGACCAGTTCCTGGGGCCCTGGGTGAATGGAAGGAGAGACCCGAGCTCAGCTGCAGATCACTGCCACATGGAGAGGGGGGAACCATGGAAGCAGAGGGCAGCTCTCCTAGGGGAGTGCTATAAGTGGGCAGCTGCTACAAGGGAGTCCCAACACAGCTGTGTGGGTCTCAGCAGGGCAACTAAGCAGCTCCTCATGTGGCGACCAGGCCTGGTGGTGGGGTGGAGTAATTGGCGGTGGTGGCATGCAGGAGCAGCCCAGCTGGCTGGGATGAGATGTTCCAAGGATCAGATCTCAGATCTCTGAGGGCTCCAGCTCAGAGCAGATGCGTTACGGGGCTTGCCTCGTGGCCGGGGGAGGCCCCCAGGGTTGTCCTAGGGGTCCTCTCACTCACCAGCAGTCCTCCTAGACACCAGACCTGCCTTGCACGAAATAGCTCTCAGTATGTGCTGCTTACCTGGACACCATCTTGATTCCTCTCACAATTGAAAGATTTGTAAGCAAGTCTGTGTTAACATTTAAGAGATCACTTTGGCTTCTGTGGGGTAGATGGAGTTCTCAGATAAATTCTAGTAAAGCATGAACACCAGTGTTGCAGAAGCAGAGTAAATGAGACTTGTTGATTATCACTCAAAATCCAAAACAACTCCCTGATGTGGAGTCAATTCCGACTCACAGGACAATTCTGATCTTATAGGACAGGGCAGAATTGCCCCTGTGGGTGTCTGTAACTGTGAGACTATAATTCAAAGAGAGTGGAAAGCCCCATCTTTCTCCCGTGAAGGTGTTTTGAACTTCTGACCTTGTGGTTAGCAGCTCAGTGCATAAGCACTACACCACCAGAGCTCCAAGGACTTGGAGATTTTTTTTCACTTGAGCAACCGAGTTGATCATGGTTCTCTTTAGTAGTGGGGGAAGAGAGATTATTTGGTTGTTTTTTGAAAGTGAGGTAAGTTAAGAATCAAGTTCTCTTTTGATCTACTTAAGTTTGAGGGCCCTGTTAGGCATCAAAGAAATATTGGTTTGGTGTTCAGGAGAGTGGTTAGAGCTAGAGAAATAAATGTGTAAATCATCAGCTTGTACTGCATTCCATGAGTTATGTAGCATCCGTATTTTGCATTTAAAGTTTTGTAGATCCGGATGCATTTTAATAAGATTGCCGTAAGCCAGGTAGCAGTCATGATATAGGTGTCAATTGCTGCTCAAGCTTGCATGGCCAGATTGCCAGAATCAGACCTTGAAGAATAGATGACAGCAGCTTAGGAAAATTGTTTGAAGGCACTGTTGGAGTACGGTTTTAACCCCCCAAAGCCACATTCATTGGGAAGCCCAAGTAACTTAGTTGTTTTAAGAAATGAGCAATCACAAGCACTCTGTGGCACAGGCAGTGATAGTGTGTGGGGAGAAAAACCATGTACCTCACTACTACTCTGGAGTAGAAGAGTTATTCTGAAGAGTTGGTCTCTGAGAGTGGGGAAGAAAAAGAAGAATTTATAAATTATGAAGGGGCCATGGGGGAGGGAGTGTCGGGGAGGGAGGGGGGAAATGAGGAGCTGATTCCAGGAGCTCAAGTAGAAAGAAAATGTTTTGAAAAAAATGCTAACATATGTACAGATGTGTTTGACAAAATGGAGATATATATATATATATATATGGATTATGATAACTGTAAGAGCCCCCAATAAAATAAAATTTAAATGAAAAGATTACCTTCATAAGTTTGTTTATATTTATGTTTCTACAGAAACCATATAGGATTAAACATCCACCTGCCTCTAAGATGGCTCTTTTAACCATAAAAATTCAGAATGCTGAAAAAGTACTATGTTATACTTACTTTAATAAGAAATGATTTTTGTAGTGGTAAAAAAGTGTTTCTTAGACTCAATGGCTCTTAGATTCAAAGAAATAAAATAGGGGATACTTACCGTCAGGGAATAGCTAGCATTCCCTACCTCTGAGCTTACATACCGATTTACAGGGCTTTATAGACTATAGCATATCTGCAGACTGCCTTACTTAGACTTCTTCCTCATCTTTCAAGATTCAAAGGGTCATATTTCTATAGAAAACCTTCTCTGAGACCTCTCCCCAACCTATTGGCTAAGTATACAATTTTAATAATAATTAAGTCCTGATAAATTGGTGTTAACTTTATCTACTGTGCTTGTTAACTGGCAAAATGGTGTTAACTTTATCTACTGTGAGTTTATTTCCTCACTGTTTGGGCTTCTAGGGAGAAAAGTGTGGAGGGTTTTAGTGAGTGCCTATTCAAAAGGCATCTATGAATATTAGTAGGAGTACAACTTAGCAAATGAATCAGACAATGAATTTTCATTTTATTTTCTGGTGATTCCTACTTACCAAGTATTTCCATCCCCATATCTCTCCTATACCCCGTACCTCCTCCCTTTTTTGTTTGTTTTAAGGATTGGCCAGAAGCAAGGAGTATAAAAGTACGCTCTATTCAGGTAAATAAACATACTTTTATCATGTTCTGGGATTTAATATGGCTTAATTTTAGTAAGATAATAGACACTTTTACCTTTTTCCAATTCTTAAGTGAACTGGTTCCATAAAGTCCAAGAGAAGTGTTTACCTTATGAATTCATTCCAGTAACTTTTATGTGTATTAATTGGCTCATACCTTCTAGAGCAGTGATTCTCAACCTTCCTAATGCCGTGACCCTTTAATACAGTTCCTCATGTTGTGATGACCCCCCCAAACAATAAAATTATTTTTTTTGCTACTTCGTAACTGTAATTTTGCTGCTGTTATGAATCGGGCAACCCCTGTGAACAGGTTGTTCAACCCCCAAAGGGGTTGTGACCCACAGGTTGAGAACCACTGATTTGGAGTCTTCTTTATAATTATTTATTGTTTGGTCTTGATGTAATAGTTACACATCAGCTCATTTTACAGTACAGTTGCATCTATACAAAGTGTGTAATGAGACTGCTTTAATAGAACTATACAAAATTATCTCATTATTATAGAAACTCTAGCTTTATACATACTTGATATGAGTAGTAATAGAATATATACTCCTATGTCATATTTTGTTTTTGTTGAGAATATACTCAGAAAAACATACACCAATTCAACAATGTCTACATGTACAACTCATCAACATTGATGCGTTCTTCAAGTTGTTCAGCCATTCTCACTTGTCTTTCTGAATTATTTATTTCTTCCCCATTAATATAAACTCACTGCCCCCTAAGATTGTGATAATCATGAACTCTTTCCAGTCCACAGTGTTCATTTGATCAGCTAAAACATGATGGTGGGACAAACAAAAAGAAAGTAAAAACGAAATAGAGGAAAGAACCAGGAGGCAAAGGACATTTATAAAGGCCTAAATACAGACATGTACACATGTAAATATATATATATAATGAGAGGGGAATAGAACTATGTACTCATTATCTATATGTTAAGAATTAAGGTTGCAGATGGACATTGGGCCTCGACTCAAGTACTCCCCGCAACACAGGAAACACTTTGTTCTAACACTCCAGCATTCTGTGATGCTCACCTTCCCAACACATTCACTGAAGACAAAATGGGTGCATAAGCAAATGTAGTGAAGGAAGCTGATGGCTCCCGACTATCAAAAGATATGATGTCTGGGGTCTTAAAGGCTTGAAGATAAACAAGCAGCCATTTAGCTAGCTGAGAACCAACAAAGTCCACATGGAAGAAGCACAACAAGCCTGTGTGGTCATGAGGTGTCAATGGGATCAGGTGTCAGGCATCTAAGACCCAAAATAAAATCACACCCAAGGTGAATGGTGGGGAGGGCATGGAGTAGAGACCCAATGCCCATCTGTAGACAATTGGACATCCCCTCACAGAGGGGTCACAGGGAAGAGATGAGCTAGTCAGGGTGCAGAATAACACCAATGAAACACACAACTTTCCTATAGCTTTTTGATGCTTCCTTCCCCCCACTATCATGACCTCAATTCTACCTAACAAATCAGATTAGACCAGAACATGCACACAGCTACAGATAAGAGCACACAACACAGGAAATCCCGGATAGATAAACCCCTCAGGGCCAACAAAGAGAGTAGAGATACCAGGAGGATTGGGGGTGGGTGGGCGAGAAAGGGGAAATCTATCACAAGGATCAAACTAGAACCCCTTCCCAGGGGGACGAATAACAGAAAAGTGGGGGAGGGGCGAAGGAGGACTATGTAAGATATGGAAAAAGTAATCTATAACTTATCAAGGGTTTGTGAGAGGGGGACAGGCGGGGGAAGAGATGGGGAGCTGATCTCAGGGGCTCAAGTGGGAAGAGAATGCTTTGAAAATGCTGATGGTGGCAAATGTGCTTGACACATTGGATGAATGTATGGATTGTGATAAGAGATGTAAGAGCCCCCAATAAAAGTATTAAAAAAAAAGTTTTGCCAGTATAATCAAAGGGATCTTTAACCCTAGGACCTTGAATGCTTTTTGGTATAAATATTCCTTTGATTGAGTGCCCATTATGAACCTGTCCCCTCTGAGTAAACACTTGCTGAGTATATCTAGGATGGTCTGAACTTTTCATAGGTAAAAACAAAGATTTACATTTCCTAGGTAAAAACTGCAAATTTACATTTTGGCTGCTAACCCAAAGGTCAGCAGTTCGAATCCACCAGCTGCTCCTTGGAAGACAGATGTGGCAGTCTGCTTCCCTAAAGATTTACAGTCTTGAAACTCTACAGAGCAGTTCTACTCTGTCCTAAAGGGTCCTTACAAAGAAATAAAGGAAGTAGAGAATCAGCATAGTAAAATAAATTTTCTTTTTCTGTGCCTACAGGGAAAGAAATGGAACCGGTATATGGACTATTTATTTTCGGAGGGATTGCAAGGCCTGAAACTTTTCATAACAAACAGTATTCGTCCTTCGACCAGGAACAAAAATCCCAATGATGAACGTGAAATGTTGACATAAACAAACAGCATATAAGACTGAATTCCATCTTTGGTGTTACAGTGGCCACATTTGGCTCAATTTAGTTTTCAGTATTTTGTCTTGTCCACAGATTGCATCCTACAGGAATATTTGGGCTGGCCCTCCCTTCACCCATGGCCCAGGAGAGCCTTGGTGTGGCTAACTTTTGTTTTTCAGAAACTTGATTTCGTGACCCAATAATGAAAAGTCACCTCTTCATCACGAGGCTCTACTTTCTACCCAATTATGTATAAGGAGACGTGTTCTGTGGTAGAATTTTTCAGAGTCTTGTGTATTGTAAGCCGCTATGTGAAGAGTGGTACTTAACACAGAGACATACACATGCAAACAATCTGCTCAATCAGGGAAGCATTTTGTGCCGGTCACTTTTTCAGTTCTCTTCTCTTGGGAACAACAGCACTAGCAAAAGTGAGATACATACTGCTCTAAAGGCTGGCTCTAAGCGTGACACCGCTGCTGGCGCCTGTACTGGCAGCACTCTGATGAAACGAAGAAGGGGAGAGGGCTGTGGCGGCAATCGGGACATTGCCGACTTCAGAAAATGGCTCTTGGTGTGTGACACATTTGAGTAGATATGTACAGTTTTAAAATGTTCAGGCCCAAATAAAACTGAACTCTAAATTTCCTGGGTAATTCTGAAGCTTCCCTTTTATTTCAAAAGAGCTAGAACACATTGCTGCAAATTTAATGTAATTTTACTTCACTGGATAGCTTGTTCCTGGATAGCTTTCCTTTTGAGAAAATGGCGTGGGGTCGGGGTACATCTGACTTCCTCTGGCTACCCAAAGGAAAAGCAGCTCCTCATCAGCCCAAGGCTAATTACCGTAAGACAGAAATCACCTGCACTTCTACCCTCCATCCTTCTTTACCCTGTTTTGACAAGAACCATCCCTCCCTCAGCACTCTTGCTTCCCTGGTGGGTTCGATAATTACCTCACAATCCCAGTGCTGGCCTTCTGCTCTGCCTCATGGTCTTTGGTGCTGATTCTCGCTGTACATCCTGGTCTCGGCGTGGTTCTTCTCTGCTCTCTTGGTGTTGTGACCTCTGCTGCCTCTGTCAATTCAAAAAGGGATCTTGTACACATTGGTGGCTCTTCTTTCTTCGTGGTCACAGGATTCGCTCTTTCTGAGATGACTCACATATATCCAGTGGAATAGCAAAACTCACTAATCCCCTCTATTGGTCTTTTACACACCATATTTGCATGATCTCACTCAATCACTTGGTGAGAGGTATAAAGACATGAGTAGAAGAACCATACCAAGTAATTTCATTTCACCACACCCTTTATAATTCATGTCATTTACGGAAACCAAGTTGAATTTCTTGGTGTTTGAGGGACACATGGTTGTGGTCCGGTCCTCCTCCCCCCTCCCAGGCAGAGCTTGCACCCTGGACGTTATCAGGAGAAACCAGTTGCTGGAGAAGGACATCATGCTTGGTAAAGCAATTCTACTGTTCTATAAAGTCCCAATGAATTGAAATCAACGTCACACAGCAGTGGGTAAAGAGACTGACAAAATAGCCTATAACAACTTGAGAAACATTTATTCAACAAAGCCCACAGAACTCAATCGTAATAGTGGGAGATCGTAGGGCTGCACCCATCCCCTCCACCCGACTCCATGTTATGGAAGAGCTATTCCAGTGGACTTTCCCCCTGAGTGGCAGCTGCCAACACCCCCAGATGCTGCTCCCTAGTACAGAAAATAAGTCCAGGAGGGGGTCAGAATAAGCCAAAAACCTGGCAACATTCTGGAAAGGATTGGACTACGTTTGGATTATAGAGCATTTTTTTGTCTGCAGGACATTGTCAAAAATAATAATCAGCATTCAGTGGAGGCTGAGAACAGACCATTCCAAAGTTTCGCAGAGAGGCCAGAGAAAGGGACAAGGAAGGCCTGGCTAGTTGTTTTCAGGAACAACTGCACAACTACTGAACAGTTCGTCCCTGACTAAATACAAGGCAGGAGTCTCCCCAAACCCATGCCAAACTCATTGCCATCGAGTCGTTTCCGCGACTGTAGGGCAGAGTACAACTGTCCTCGCGTGTTTTCTAGACTATAAATCCTTACCAGGGTAGACAACTTTTGTTTTTATCCCACAACGAGTCTGGGTGGTGCAAACGATTAGCAATTTGGTTGCTAACTGGAAAGGTAGATTCAGATGAGTCTACCTGGACATGCTACGGATGAAAGATTTGGCGATCTGCTTCTGAAAAATCAGCCATTAAAAAACCTATGTAGCATAGTTGCACTATGATACCCTGTAGATAACCCTATGTATCTACAGGGTATCATGAGTGGAATTGACTCAGTAAGAACAGATAAATGGAGGACAACCTTATAAACTACGTGGAGTGTGAAAGCCATTTTCAAGCCACAAAATTCCAACAGTAAATTGTGGAAGCCTTATTATATCAGAGGACTTAAACACAAACTCTGACCAGTCAATGGCTAACTGCAAAAATGACCCAGGAGTGAGCCCTAGGAAGCCAGGTTTAAAGATTAAAAACAAAAACTATCAGGCAACCAACTATGCAAAGTGTCAGCTAAGTCCGTATAGAAGCACACTAGCCTATGTGATCCAAGGATTGTAAATAATAAAATTCAAATCTTAAGAGAGGAAATGGTGTCAGATCTTAAATTGTGAATCCCTGTTTGGCAGAAAGCTATGAATGAGAGTAGAAGCCCAAAATCCATTTGCAGGGTCCACACATGGATTAAGCCTCCAGTGAATCCCCTCTGACCATAGCCGAGGGATGTGAATAGCCTTGTTAGCAGACAGAGAGCATTGTAAATTTGATTATGGCAGATGTAGTTTAGTTAGAATGTAATATCTTATTTTATCTCCCTTTTTACCCAATTCTAAAGTTTTTTCATTGATGAAAACAACCTATAGATTCAGAGAAAATATTTGGTAAACCTAAATCTGAGAAGCATTTAACATCCAAGATAGATGCAGGTAAGTCAAACAATATTTCTACTAGGGTTCTAGTTCGTACAGGTATGAGTTCATTCCAAATGATGAATATGTTTAAACATGTTTCTATAACCAGTGCATGACTGAAGACCAGTTCTCTCAGTAAATTATACAATCAAAACTGACTTCTGAGAGGGTCTGCTGAGCCACTTAAAGACAGAAGTCAGCTGAGGTTATACCAGCTGGGTTTGGGGACTCCAAAGGTATGCTCTTGGTAGATGTTCTCAAGACACAAGACTAGCAAGAAGGCTTATAAGAAAATATAAAAATTGCATTGGTAAGGAAAAAGGCCAAAAATGTTGGTGCTGAGGAAGTTTTTTCCCCATTAAGACAGTGTACCTGCTCATTCTTCAAGGTTAGCAAGGGCTATCCTAGAAGAATTTCATTCGGAACCTTACTCTACCCACCCTGAAGCCCTGATCTTCCCACTCAGGATTCTTTTTCTCAAAATGCAAAGAACATCTCCCAAGCATGCAATCTGAGCCCCTCAGGGTGGCCCAAACTGCCATTTTGACGTGATAATAAAACAAAATTCTTTGAAAAGAGTATAGATGAACTAAAGACAATGGATTAAAAAGGCATATAAAAATTATACACACACACACACACACACGCAAAGTAATTCCACTTCATCATAAGTGGAATGTTCTCTATGCTTGTTAGTAGGCCTATTTGTTTGACAGTGTTTTTCAAGTTTTCAACATTCTTTTCTCTATAATTGTTCACTGCATTGTTAAAATTGGAATATCAAAGTCTCCACCTATTATGATTAAATGATCAATTTATCCGTTGTCAATTTTTTTTTTGAGTTCTGTTGCTAGGTGTGTGTTTATCATTATTATATTTTTGACAGATTACCCGTTCATCTTTATATCTTTATCTATTAATTTGGGACCTTAAATTTTATTTCATAGCAGGGATCAACAATTATTTGCCTTTTCTGATAACAGTAAAACTAGGGGGCATAAAGTGGTATCTCATTGCGGTGGCGATTTGCCTTTCACTGATGACTCATGTCATTGATCATCTTTTTATGACCTTGAGTGGCCATTTGTGGATCTTTGCAGCAATGTCTCACATTTTTGCCCATTATTTGATTGGGCTGTTTGTCTTTTTGAGCTTTATGAGTTCTTTATTCGAGGGTAAGTCAAAAAATATTGCTATAAAATAACCTAATCAAAATGTGACAGCATTGCTTCTCAACATATACTCCTGATGCCATATTCTTCATATACTCCATCTTCTCAGATTGCTTGCTCAGCATATTGATTAAGTACAATGGCAGGAATACATATACCCTGTTTCCTCGAAAGTAAGACACCCCCCGAAAATAAGACCTACTTATAGTTTTGCCTCTTGCTGAAATATAAGGCATCCCCCCAAAAATAAGGGTTTGGGTTGTTATGATGATGTTCCAGAAGATGATGACATGGCTGTCATTGAGTAAATGAGTGAATGTACCATAGATTGTTGTACATGGAAATAATGGTAGTAACAAGAAATTTTTGATACTGTATAATTCACAGTTTGTCTGGTTATGCTGGTTTGTGATGACAACTACTGTACCGTATACAGGTAATAAATTTCCCTTTTTTTCCAACAATAAATATACCCTATTTCCTCGAAAGTAAGACACCCCCGAAAATAAGACCTACTTACGTAAGACCTACCTACATATTCTTCATGGAAAAAAAATACATCCCCTGAAAATAAGAGCTAGCGCATCTTTGGGAGCAAAAATTAATATAAGACACTGTCTTATTTTCGGGGAAACAGGGTAGTTACTGTACCAAAAAGAATTTCTTGATGCTCTACCAGTTCGGGAGGTAACAGATAATCAAGAATTGACCCAAGATCCGAGGAGGGAATTGTATTAGAACATAAATTCTGAGCACCTGCTTTTTTCCCCAACAGTTTTATTGTCACATAGTTTGCATAACATACAATTCAATAGTTCAATCATTCAGTCATATTAAGGAGAATTGTACAATCATTACAACATCAATTTTAGAGCATCTCCCACCCCATGGTTAAATTGCCTTTAAGTTTTACAATCACAATCCATTCTAGTGCTCCCTCCCCCCTCCCGCCTTCATTATTTACTCCCTAAATCCCCTTTTCCTCCATATCACCCACCTCTCACCCCTGTATTGCCTATATCCCTTTTTATCCATAATTAACATTATGCATCCACTCCTCCGGTGCTTCAAACTGGGAAAACCAACAGAAGACCAATCGCACTAAGGCAGTAAGGATAAAATTATAATAGCACAGAGACAAAAATAGAAATAATGCGTAAGAAAGAAAATACCCCCAACAATATTCAAAAACCAATGGAAGAAATTCTGTCATGGAACAAGTAAGAGATACTTGGACCCAGAATAAATTCAGGTCGCATCTATAGGAAAGTCAACTATCTGGCCAAATACCTAGTTCAATCCAGCATAATCAAGATTACAATGGTCTTGGCCTGATAGCAAAGCTGTTTGAGATTCTTGTCTATGGCTAGAGCAGATCTGCCAGTGACTCAGTCTGACTAGATACTCTGCAGATGGGCTTGGGGCCCCACCCCAATCTCCCTCCACAAATTGGGTTTTCTTAATTTTTGCTCTGATGCTTTTCCCTTCACTGTATTCAAATTTTGTAATTGTCATCTTCGGATCACACAAGCTGGTGTGCTGCTTCCCTGTGGACTTGATTGACTCCTCGCTTAGATGACTGCTTCTTTAAATACAAGCCTTTTAAGACCCCAGATACTATTCCGATTGATAGCTGGGCACCATCTGCTTTCTCAGCACCCTTATCTTCAGTGATCATTTCATGAAGGTGAGTAAGTAGCAGGGCCATGATGTAAGAACTGATTATTTGTAAGTTGGAGCGAAGATTTAGTGCAAGCCCAAAACCCGTTTTTGGTTCTATGCTTTTATTATAATTATAATGTAATTTTCTGTAACTTGGGAGTTAGTGCAAATGTCATATCATTCAGTAGTTCAATCACGTCAAGCATAATTGCTTCCATAATCAGTCTCCAAACATTTTTCCTTCCTGAACTTATTGACATCATCTCCTTATCTCCATTACCCCTCTATATCCCCCTTCCCCCCCAAACCCTTGTTCTGTTTATTTCTCTATTGGCTCAACGTCCCTGGATTTCATTTACCGAAAAACAAAGATTCAAATAACACAGCTTTAAGAGGGTGAGCCTTAATGGTGACGCACCTCTGAGATACACCCTAATATAAACGGACATAAGCAGAATCCAACAAGATTGCCAGAATAATATGTATCTTACTACAGCATACAGGGATTCGATGTAGCAAGACTTTCTGTGTTCACCAACCAACCGTACACTGCTCGGTACGGTTGTCTTCTGCTTCCTTAGACACCATTTGTTTTCTGGCTGAAGTCCTCAGGTTACACAGTGTGTCTGAGGTAGAGTCCAGTTTACCCAGTAGAGTTCCCATATGGGGTATTACCCATGCAACCTCTGGAGCATTCTGTGTGCCCTGAAGCTCCAGGATTCTGTGTCCCAGGGTTCCATGACCCCTGGTCTGTGTTCCCTAGATACCCCCAAATGCCCTAGGCCAATT
>NW_022103942.1:1819276-1855889 GCF_000313985.2 Echinops telfairi | reverse complement strand
CTGGAGGTCAGCCCTCCTCCCGTCCCCTCAACAGACATGCACCTATGTTCCCTCAAACTTGACCATTCCCTCTCCCCTCTCCTGTGCTGCCCATCCCATCAGTAAGCGTCATCCCTCTGACAGGGCCGCCTCCCTCTCCAGGGGGCTTCCGCCCAGGTCCACATGGCTACCACTGCAGACTGCATCCCACCTTCTCTCCCTGACCATTTGCGCCCAGCTGTTGTGAGGTGCCCTCCAGCCAAGTGACCTATATACTACACTAACCTGAAGCAGATGATGTGCGGTCCAGTGGCACTGGTTCAGCTCATTACCACCAGGCTGTCTGGTCCCCAGCCTGAAGACTGGGTGGCCTGCAAGCTTGAGCTTGTGCCCATTCTGCTGCTTGTTCCTACTGCAGTGGACTTGAGCACCTGGTTTACTGAAGGTTCTGGATGACAGTAAATGACCAAAATCCACTTACAGGGTCCCCACCAGGATTATGCCTCCATTGAATTCCCTTTGACCATTGACCAAGGATGTGAATAGCCTTAATCTCCAGAGTGCTTCAGAAAGTGAATTAATGCAGATATAATTGGGTTAAAATTCAACATCTTATCATTTATTTGCCCTCACGTTTAATTTGTTCTGGTTCTTATGATTTTCTGCCTTAAAATTTTTTTTTCTGTTTTATTTTGCTATTTTTACTGGACTTTGGGGGGGGGGTTGTATGATTTACTTTATATGGCATCCAGGATGGGTAAATCTATACAGATAGTAACTAGATTACTAGTTTCTTAGGATTGTGGCAGAGGAGGTTAGGGTCAAATGGGACTAATAACAATGAGTACAAAAATGAAGAAAATGTTCTAAAATTGATTATGATAATGATCACACAAATTTTTTTAATATCTTTAAACCATTGAACTATGTGGTACGTGAACTATATGTCAAAAAACTGTTTTTAAACTTTGATGGTACTGAAGGAAGAAATCCAAACTGGACTGAAGGCATTCAACAAATGAATGCAACCCTGGATCTTAACCATATCTTTTGATAATTTCTGTATTCTGCTGGATCAACTTTCTTTCGAATGGACATAAGTACCATCTGTTCTAGTCAGTTAGTCAGGTAGCATCTTCCAAAGTTTTGAGCCAGTCTGTGGCTTGCCTTTTCACTTTCTTCACAATGTCATCTGCAGAGCAGGAGTTATTTTTTTCTCTCTAGCTTTTATTGATTTTGTTGTGGTTGAGAATATACACAGCAAAGCCTACACCCATTCACCAGTTCACTGACAGTGATGACATTCTGCAAGTTGTGCAACCATTTGCATCTTCCTTTTCTGAGTTGATCCTCCTCCACTTAACAAAAACTCAACTGTCCTCAAAGCTTCCTGTCCAATCATATACGCTGCTGTTGTCAAGTTTATCCTATATATGCATAGATTTTAAAAGAGCATAATACACAAAGCGGAAATTTATTACAAGTTCCATTAAACAATGTTTGATTTTAAGAAGATTCCAGGGAATATTTTTCGTTTATGGCTTATAGATGATCTCATTGCAATAGTGTCAGGGGTTCAACTAGCCTCCAAGGCACCAGAAAATCTGGAGTCCGTGAGAATTTTCATTTCTTTTCTGCATGGTTCTCCTTTTTATCAGGACTCGTCTATGGAATCTTTGATCAAAATGTTCAGTGATGGTAGCTGAGCACCAGCCAGTTGTGGTCTCGTGGCAAAGGAAGCAGTTATCCATAAAGCAATTGGCCCCACATGCCATATCCTCCTCCTGTTCCTATCTTTTTTCCTCTGTTGCTCCAGGAGAATAGAAAGCAATTGTGCCTTGGATGGATGCTTAACACAAAGTTCTTTTTGAAATTTTCTTTTATGATTAAGGGGCTTTATTAAGGAAGTTAACAACCAAAAGTCGGAACCAGGAAACAGGTCTCTCTTTGGTCCTCAACCTCAGCCCTGTGGTCTCTGGACCTCTACCTTCCTAGACCAGGAAGCCTGCCTGTCACTCTGTTTCACAGTCCCCTGGTCTCAGTGCTGCTCCTCTTGCTCTATCTCATAGTCTCCATTCCAGTCTCTAGTTCCTCTGGCCTCGGCCACCACCACTCTTCAAACAAATCTGGAATGTAAATGCAAACACCTTCCCATTTCTACTACCACTATCCCAGATACAGCTCTCATTTTTGCCTAGACATATGCTATTATTATTAGCTGCCATCTAGTTTCCCTGACTCAATCACAATGGAACTAAATGCTGTCTGGTCCTGTGCCATTCACATGATCAATTTGGGATGAGACCATTGTGGTCCATAGGACTCCATAGGCTGATTTTGGGAACTAGATTCCTAATCCATTTTAGTCTGCAAACTCCAGCTGAAACCTATTCAGCATCCTACCAACAGGTGATGGCTGTGCACGAGGGAAGTGCATTGGTTGGGAATCAAATCAGGATCTCTTAAATGGAAGGCAAGAATTCTACCACCAAACCACCTATGCCTCACAGGATTTTTCTAGATTCTTCTAAATGTTTTCCTGGCTGTTGTTTTTTAACTGCCTTCACCCATCAGGCTTCTGTATATCCTCCAGAGGGTTCTTCTAAATGTTGGTTGAATTGTGTCTCAACTATTTAAAACACCCCATTGCCTGGAGTAGTAAGCCCAACTTCCTTTATGTGACTTTGTTTTGAAGTAAATACTCTTATTTTTGTCATTACTGGCAACTTAGAAACTTCGTGCAATAGTTAACACCTAACTTCCTTAATGTAAGGTGAAACCAGCCAAGCCGACTGACACTCTCACACTTTTACATGTTCGTGGTTATTTGGACCACTTTCAGGATTTAGTACATGACCACGTTAATTAATAAATCTAAACCAAGTTGAAGAACTAAGATTTCTTTGAAAAGCTGTACTATTTATTGATTCCTGACAAATGGAACAGCCAGCAATATAAACCCATTTCAATTTTAATCGCTTTTCAAATATGGCAAAAATCAAATTTGAATGCATTTACAATAGCGTCACAATTTATGTCATTCATTGTGTGTTTTTATTCAGGGAGACACCCTATGGAAGAAAGAATTCTCTAGGCTGTGGTCTTTACACCCAAGAGTCAGGTCTTTCTCCCTTTCATGTGGCTTCCAATGCCCTTCACCGTCTGCTTGAACATGCCATGCACTTGCAACCCTCCGTCCTTATTCGTGTTGCCCCTCAGCCTGGAATGCTCTTGTCTTCTTGGGGACCAGCTCAAAGATCAGCCCCGGTGGTGTAGTGGGTTACACGTTGGGCTGCTAAGCACAAGACCAGCAGTTCGAAACCACCAGTTGCTCTGCTGGAGAAGGACGAGGCTTTCTAGCTCCCATAGAGATTTACGCTGTTGGAAATCCATGGGGGCTGTTCTCTTTTGTCCTCGTTGGTTGCTATGAGTCAGAACCAACTCAATGGCAGTGAGTTTGTGCTTTTGGTCTTGGAGGTCTCACAGCTCTCCTCTTGAGGTCAGAATGGATGTCTCTGTCCCTATGCTCTTAGCCAGAGCCCTAGTGGTATGGTGGTTGCACATCAGCCTGTGATGCCCATGATTGGCAGTTCGAAACCACCAGCCACTCAGGGAGAAAGATGGGGTTTTCTACTCCCATAAATGGTAACTCTGAAACTCAATATGGCAGTTCTACCCTGTCTTACAGGATCATTATGAGCCAGCATTGACTTGATGGCAGTGAGTTTTTTTTTGGTGCTCTTAGCCTGAGCTTTATCAAGTGGAGGAAATAATATTAGTAGTAAAATCAGAAGCAGCAACTGTTCAGTGAACAAAAATTTTCTGTGTAGCTTGGGACCTGGTAGCTTTGAGCATAGGCACTACCATTGTCTCTGTGGGAGTCAGGACGTATACCCAGAGATTCACATGGCTGCAAGAGGCCTTCAGGCAGAACCACTTCTAACCCACCCCAGAGTAGCAAAGGAGAACATTTTGTAAATAGCTTGCAGAAGAGAATAATCATCCTAGAAAACGATTTGCCTGTGCCTGGAACCTCCTCCTGGACACTGTTAGCTTTGTTACCCTTAGTGGAGTTGCAAGGAACCTCTGACACAGGAATCTGGAGTGTGTACTGACACGTAGGTTGGTAGTTTGTTGGTGGTTAAGGTTCATTCTGTTCCATCTGCTATTGCCCTGGTTCGCTCCCTCACAATTAGTTTCTTCACAAGCGATTGCTTACCAGCCCACTGTTTCTGAGGTCAGGCCCATCAGGAGTGGAAAGCCAAACCAGGGAGTCCAAATGACAAAGTGACGAGGGAAAACAGCAGGACTGGTGCGGGACTATCATGATGTCAATCCACTGAACTCACCCTAGGGGATCATCATTAGCCCCTCCAGGGAGGAGCGGAGGTGTTTGACTAGGTCGGCTGGTGTTTAAGCACTAGCGCATGCCAGTCCAGTGAGATACTAGTGCAGCAGAGAACATAAACACAGAATGTTATGCAGCTCTGGCTGCAATCCTATAACAAACAGAAGTGCCCACGCTTGGTTTTATGTCAGTTTATGAATGGAGTTCAGGAGGCCCTAACTCTAAGTGCTGTATGTAAAATAGAAGCAATTAGTGCAGCTGTTCTCATTGTATTCACCAATTTGGAATTCACTTGCCTGCAGAAAAGATAGAATATTTTTCCCCACTTCAGTGTAATCACATTTTAGAAACAGGAAGTTCACTCATTGCTTCTTTTGTATCCCTCGCAATGATTAGCATTATTATGCACAGTTGACACTCAATAAACATGAACACTGGGAATGAAGTTAAAGATTCCTGCTTAACAGACTTTTGTTTGTTTGTTCTTGTGTGTTACTTATTTATTTTATTATTTGGGATTTAATACATATAACATATCATTCCATAGTTCAATTGCATCAAGTAGAATTGTAAAATTGCTACTACAATCCATTTCCGACCATTCTTTTTCTGCATGGACTCCTTCGCATTGTCTCCCTTTTACACACCACCGCCACTGTACACCCCCCTCCCAACCCCCTTATTGTACTTCTATCCCTATAGGTTCATCAATCCTGGGTTTCATATAATGAAAAACAGAAAAGCGTATAGTACAACTCCAAGAAGATGACCTCCTTTGACATAACACCTCTGAAATACACTCTATTATGAACGAAGAAAAAACGAGCAAATCAATACAAAACAAAGCTACACGAAATTTTGGAAACCAGATCAGGTCCAGCCTGCATTATAGACAGGATCTACTGGCAGCGTTTTTTAACTGTTCAGGTCAGATTTACACCTTGGATCTTTTATACTCTTCTCGCCCAAGCACTCTGTTTAGTGAACACTTTCCTCCGATCCCTCCATTCTAGATGAAGAGTTCTCTGGAGGCTTACGTCCTCTGTCGTTCCACTAATGGATCTCGGGCTCCATCACCTTCTACACACCAGATTCTCACAATCCAGGTTCTCATACTGATCCCTCCTTCAGCTTTGGATGATATGATTTACAATCCTTCAGTGACTGGTGATGGTGTGCTTCTTCCATGTGGACTTAGTTGACATCTCACTTAGATGGCTGCTTGTTTGGAGACTGGCTTTTATGACCCCAGGTGCTATTTTATCTGATAGCCAGGCACCATCTAGATTCTTCACCACATGTTGCTATAGTATGCATATCTTCTGTCTTCCCTTCCTGAGGGCAAGTACTGAGCAGGGCTGTGATGTAAGAACTAATTGCTCTTAAGTTGGAGCTAGGATTTTAGTGTGAGCCCTGAACCCATTCCTGGATCTATGCTTTTTTATTTTCTTTTAATTTGCTGTAACTTGGGAGTTAATACTTATCTCATCATTCCATAGTACAATCACATCAAACAGAATTGTATAATTGCTTCCCTAATCAGTTTCCATTAACAGCCACTCCTGCTCAGTCTCACTGCCATCTAGTCCACTCTGACACATAGTGACCATACAGTGCAAAGTACAGCGGCCCCTGTTTTATTATGGGAGCAGAAAAAAACCCTAATTTTTACAAGGAGCAGCTGATGGATTTGAACTGCTGGCCTTGTGGTTAGCAACCCAACACATAACCACTATGCCCACAGGGCCCCCTTGACAGCCATTACTATAGTTAAAACTGAGTTCTCAATGTGACGTCCCAATTTTTCCATATTTCTTTTGAGCTTTGACCCAGCAGGAAGTCTCTCTACCTCCCAAATTAGTCCCATATCCAGCCTTCTCCATGTAATCTCATCAGTTGAATTTTTTCTTGACCACTATTTTGCCTTTTCTTAGGGTCAATTGGAGTGTCCCAATGTGCAGAATGAATTCCAGGAAAGGTGTGACTGGCAAGAGGAATCTGGAGTAATTGTTAGGTGTTGGGGTGTGCGCGCGCGCACGTACACACATACAATCCATGCCTGAGGTCTGCATTGTGGTTTTTGTTCTATGATTGAAAATGGGGCTGCTAGGGCTGGCAAGGTCCCTAGGTGGTGCAAACATTTAAGTGCTCAACTGCTAACCAAAAGGTTGGAGGTTCAAATCCACCCAGCAGTGTCTTGGAAGAAAGGCTTGGTGATCTGCTTCCGTAAATATGACTGGCATTGAAAACACAATGGAACACTTTTCTCTAACACACGTGGGGTGGCCATGAGTTGGAATGGATTCAAAGGCAATGGGTTTGGTTATCGTTTGTCTGTCAGTTTGTTTGTTTAGGAGCAGGCCTGCATTAGCAGAAATAATTTACCTGAGAACCAGATGCAGTAGCCATGCCATAATTTCCTGTCTAATGTTTACAGTCTCCTGAAACTTCAGTAATAGAACAAGTAGTTTCCTGGCACCCACATCCTATTGCTAGTCCTCAAATCAAGATACTTTGCCCATCACTCCTTTCAGCACACGCTAATTCCAATCAGCCATAATTGCCATACCAATGGACCTGTGAAACGGATGTGGTGAAAATGCACTCTGATTCATTGATCTCTGACTAGTTTATTCTGACTCTGGGTGAATAACACCAAAAAACGGGTATCTATGAAAGCTTACCATGAGCCAGCCATGCAACGTGCTGGGCACTTCACCCATGTACCGCATGTCATCTGCATGCCTCCTCTAATGCCACGGGCAGATTTCTTCTTGGCGTTTTATCAAGGAGTAAAGCGATGTCACTAAGTGGACATTGCAGTTTGGACTTGAGCTCAGACAGACACCTTCAGAACCTGCCTGGGTAACCACTCCGCGATTACTTCTCTGGAGTATTATAATTAGTAAGTGCTCAATAAATACTTGAGTCAACAAATGATGATGGGTCTCCTATTTCCAAAGGGCTTCCCCCAAGGCCTCCCTCAAGCAAAATCATGTGTTTTCATGCAGGCCCTGCCCCATTTATCTGAGTAGGGTAGAGACAGATGGTTGAGGGCAATTGGGCGGTGCTTGACATTTTCAAGCACATTTGAGCCCCACTTCAGGAAAGTAGAGAGCAGTTCAAAAGAGAAATTACCTTCTCTGGTCTGTGCTCAGGCAGCCTGCTTACTCTTCGCTACTCTGGTTTTTGGTGTTTTTTTTTTTTTTAACAAATAATATTTTATTGTGTTTTGGTGAAATTTTTTCACAGCAATTTAGGTTCCCAGTGGAATTTTTCTACACAAATTGTTCAGTGGCATTGTTTACAGTTTTCCCAGGGCAGAAATATTCTCATTATTTCCATTCTGGATGTTCTGTTCCCTTTCATCTAGATTACCAGCCCGCCCCACCACACCCTGTACATTCTCATCTTTGTTTTAAAGTTATTGTTGACTCATCTAGCTGATTTTTTTTAAAGAAGCACAGTACTTATGAGTGATATTCATTTTTTGAAATCTTTTTATTGGGGGATTGTACAACTCTTTGCTAATCTTAAAGGGAAAGCTGGGAGCCCAATAAGTAGGTAGCCCAAATCCACAACCTTAATAGTTACTGTATTCTTATGGGAGGGTGGGGGGCCAGGCAGGTAGGACACACAAATCTTAAGTGTGATGACGATTTCTTTTTTAATTGTAGGGTCACTTAGTCTCCACATGCCTCAAAATTTCCATTGACGAAAGGAAAATAATTTCCTTTACAAAATCAGTTATTGAATCAAAGTGATTCTAAGACTGTATGGGCTTTCTGAAGGCTTAACTCTCTATAATAAGCATGATCTCCAGAGGTTGTGGTATACTGATGCAAAGAGGCAGGATGGATATAGTCTCGAACCCTGTGGTACGATTCTACTCAGTCTCATCGGGTCGCTGAGTCAGAAGTGACTGGCAGCAGTGGCTTGCTTTTTATGTATAGGACACGGTATACATAACTCTTTAAGGGAGTAGAGGCTCTCACTTTTCTTGGCTGAACCACTGAGTTTGCAGTTAGCAGCCTGTCTTTACCCCCTGCCCTACCAGGTCTCCTTTCTGTCCTATGTAGACTTGCTGTATGGGGTCCCTATGAGTCAGAACGGACTCGAAGGCTGGGTTTGGTATAGGTTTTGGTGAGATAACATGAGCTAGGGAAGCGCTTTACATAGTGCTTACTGTTATTAGGTGCTGTTGAGTATATAGGAATTTCCCCCATGTGACAGAGAAGAATTCCTTCATAGGGTGTTCCAGGCTGTATGTAATCTTTATGGGAGTAGATCATCAGCTCTTTCTCCTGTGGAACCACTGGGTGGGTTCGAACCATCAACCTCTCTGTTAGCCATGGTGTGCTTAACTCTTGCACTAGTCGGGCTTCTTTGAAACCGTGCCTAGCCTGTAGTAAGTCCTCAATAATGTTAGCCATTATTGTTATCACTATTATAATCGAATATCCTAATTAAATCTAAGACACTACTAGTTGATAATGGCTTAATATTTTCTCTCTCACAAGTAATATGACCATTTTCACAGGAGACCTTCAGACCTTAGCCAACAGGAAAAGGGGGAGAGGGTTTTTTCCACCATGATAGGAAATATGAGAGAGCGATGTTGGAGTAGCAGAAACCTTTTTGTTCTACCCCTCAAATTAAACTCGGTGGGTTCATTTTGCTAGAGGCTGGTAATAGATTTCTGTATCGACAGCCTGAATGCTTTCTCTTAAGACAGAAAAAAGAAAGTAGTGGATGATTTCAGCTGGTCCTTGTGGGCTGTACAAATCAAGCTGCGGTCGCAGTGGAGAACCAGGCTGCCGTCCTTGCTGCGCTCGGCTCGCTCTCTTCCTGTCGGGGTGAAGAGCGTGGTGCTCTGTGAGCGGGCCGGGTGAGCAGTGAGTCAGGCCCCATGTGTGTGGTATGTGTCCGTGGCAGCCCAAACAATTCCTCAGAGTGTTTCCTCTGGTATTTCTTCTAGCCAATTCCTCCTCCCCACTGCCCAGAAGTCATTCCAAGTCAGTTGTAAAGGACTCCTGGGGCCCTGGGGCTGGACGGTGTTGATTTAGCCTTCAAGCTGCCAAAGGCTCGGACTGGGGCCGAGACTCTGGGCCAGGCCTGGGCTAAGCTGGCTAGCTAAGAAATGCTCTCTTGAGGGTGCATATATCGAGAAGCCGGATGTCCTTCCAAAAATCCCTTCAGAAATCAAAGGCCCTTTCTGCTTCTGCTTGTGGGCCTGGCTGCTACTGCTTTGGTCAGGCAGGAGGGGCCACTCATGCAGCTCTGAAAGCCTTGCTTGGTTGGGGGGAGGGAGGATGGCATTTGGCTCACATTTTGTTTGCTTGTTTTCAAGAGGTGCTTAGGCATTATCTGTAAACTCACTGAAATCAACAGCTTAAGTTGTTTTTGTTTTTTAATGTAACAGATACACACATACACCAAACTCACCACCATTGAGGCCTTTCTGACTCACAGCAACCCTACAGGACAGAGTAAAACTGTCCCTGCAGGTTTCTGAGGCTGTAGAGCATGACAAAGACAGAAAACCTATTCTGTCTCCTGAGGATTTGAATGGCCAACCTTGTGGTTATCAGCCCAACACATAGCCCAGCCCCCCCCCCCACCAGAGCTCCTAACATACACACATCTCACTGCCATTGAGTTGATTCTGATTCATAAGTGACCCTATACGACAGGGTAGAACAGAAGTGAAAAGTATCATCTTTCTGTCACGGAACAGCTGGTGGTTTCAAATTGCTGACCTTGCAGTTAGTAACCCAACATGGAACCACCAAGGTTCAACACACATGCGTCAACATGAAAACTAAAAATGATAGCCAAGCTTGCTACAAAGGAATCAATTCTGACTCCATGTGTTGCAGAGTAGAAGTGCTCCATAGTGTTTTCAAACTTATTTATTTAACAGTTTTAATGACATATAATTCACATACCATACAATCAAATGGTTTAAATATATTAGAGTTGTACATTCATCAGCACAATTCTTGAACATTTTCTTCATTCTTGTATACATAATTAGCTACCCAATTCCCCTCAACCTCCTCTGCCACAACACTAAGAAACTATTAATCTAGTTACTATCTCTATAGATTTACCTATCCTGAATTTCATACAAAGAAAACCATACAAAAGAGATAGCAACAACAATGAAATAAAACACAGAAAAATACCATTCCAAAAGAAAGCTGAACAACAAGTGAACTAAAATCAGTGGCGCGAAGGCCATAGGATGCCTAGTGGGGCTTAATCAAGGGCAATGTAGCAGCAAGGAATTACTAAACCCATATGAGGGTCGCACATGATGGTGGGACAAGAGGAAAATAAAAGGAGATAGAGGAAAAAACCAGGAGTCAAAAGACATTTATAGAGGTCTAAATACAGGCATGGACATATGTAAATTATATATGTGTGTGTGTGTGTGTGTGTATGGAGGGGAATAGAACTATGTACTCATATCTATGTTAAGAATTAAGGTTGCAGATGGACATTGGGCCTCGACTCAAGTACTCCCTCAACACAAGAACACTTTGTTCTAACACTCCAGAATTCTGTGATGGTCACCTTCCCGACATGATCGCTGAAGACAAAGTGGGTGTATAAGCAAATGTGGTGAAGAAAGCTGATGGTGCCCAGCTATCAAAGATATAGCATCTGGGGTCTTAAAGGCTTGAAGATAAACAAGCAGCCATCTAGCTAAGAAGCAACAAAGCCCACATGGAAGAAGCACACCAGCCTGTGTGATCATGAGGTGTCGATGGGATCGAGTATCAGGCATTTAAGACCCAGAACAAAACCATACCCAAGGTGAATGGGGGGGTGGGGAATCTAGTGGAGACCCAATGTCCATCTGTAGACAATTGGACATCCCTCACAGAGGGGTCACAGGGAAGAGATGAGCCAGTCAGGGGTAGTATAGTACCATTGAAACACACAACTTTCCTCTAGTTGATTGGTGCTTCCCTCCCCCCACTATCATGACCCCAATTCTACCTTACAAATTAGATTAGACCAGAACATGCACATTGCTACAGATAAGAGCCTGCCACAACACAGGGAATCCAGGGTAGATAAACCCCTCAGGGCCAACAATGAGAGTAGAGATAGCAGGAGGATTAGGGGAGGGGAGGGGGAGAGAGGGGGAATCGATCACAAGGATCAATATATGACCCTTTCCCAGGGGGAAGAACAATGGTGAGGGGTGATGGAGGATGATGTAAGATATGAAAATAATAATCTATAACTTATCAAAGGTCTGTGGGAGAAGGTGGGCGGGGGAGGTAGGGGAAAGAAATGGGGAGCTGATATCGGGCTCAGGTGGGAAGCGAATGCTTTGAAAGTGATGACGGCAGCATACATGCAAATGTGCTTGACATAATGGATGAATGTATGGATTGCGTTGAGATGTAAGAGCCTCCAATAAATGTATTTAATAAAAAATTTTAAAAGAAAGCAGAAAATAATAAAAAGAAAAAGTTAAAAATGTGTTAAAAGGGGAAACAATGTTGATATGTTATATTTTAACCTAGCTGTATCTGCAGTAATCCACTTTCCAATGCACTCTGTCTGAGGACAAGACTGTTAACCTCTTTGGCCGATAGCCTGAGGGAATCCAACAGAGGCTTAATCCATGTGTAGATCCTGCACATGGATTTTGTGCTTCCACTGTCGGCCACAGCCTTCTGCACAGCAGGCGCTGAGATTTTAAGCTCCAGTATATTCCTCTACCACCACCCCAGTCATGGATTTTATTATTAATAATCCTTAGAACACACAGGCTGGTGTGCTTCTTCCATGTAGACTTAGATACATCTCACTTAGATGACTGCTTGTTTTAAGACAAGCCTTTTAGTCTTTAGACCCTGTTCTTTTGTTGCTGTTGGTTGCTTGAATCAATGATTTATTCCTTTTATTAAATGTTTTTCCATCGTAAGAACATACTACGTGCAGTTCATGTATCCATTCACCATGTAAAGTTGAACTGTGGTCAATTTGGGACTCTTTTTTTTAATCTGAACTTTCTTTTCCTTTTTTAAATCATTTTATTGGTGGCTCATACAACTTTTATCACAATCCATACATACATCAATTGTGTCAAGCATATTTGTACATTTGTTGCCCTCATCATTCTCAAAATATTTGTTCTCCACTTAAGCCCTTGGTATCAGCTCCTCATTTCCCCCCCTCCCTCCCTGTTCCCCTCTCCCTCATGAACCCTTGATAACTTATAAATTATTATTATTTTGTCATGTCTTACACTGTCTGGCGTCTCCCCAAGCACCATCTGATTTCTTTACCACACATTGTTCCAGCGCTCCACTGGGTTTTCTTATGACTATAATCTTTATGGAAATGGACTGCCAGGCCGTTCTTCTGTGGCAACAGTATGTTGGTTTGAACCAGCAACCTTTAGGTTAGTAATCAGCACAAACCATCGGTGCTGCCGAGAAACCTTACAGACACCATACACACTAATTCCTTCCTAGCTGCAGTTTCCCGGGATCATGACAATAATCATAATTGTTAGTCTTAGTAATAGACCCTTTCCAAACACTAGTCCCAGATCTATTTTCAGTCTTGAATCCCAGTGCTGTCAGGGCTGCTAGAGTTTTAGAGGCAAATCGGTGAAGGTAAGTAACCCACCTCCAGAGCATCTGCTTCTCCCTCTCAATCAAACTTTACCCTCATAAAACAGTGGGAGGAATGGGTGTTTCTCTAATCCTTTGCCCTGGCCCAGAGCTTCTAAGGGTTTTAAGAATGAGTGTGTTTGTGTAGAGTGATATGGGCTATTCGCCCACCTACCTTTCATTTGATCCATTCATTCAATGAGTAGTTATTAAGCAACCTGCCATGTCCTGGACACACTGTAAAGGACTATGCCCCCCCCCCCCAACCACCACACCGATCTGTCCAGGTGATTGGACCTCATCCCTTCTTCTTGCCAACAGGGTGGTATTTGGAAGAAGAAAGGCTACTATGGACAAACGGAGGGAGTGGTTGGGGTAGCGGTTCAAGGTCCATTCTGCTTAGCCCACGTGTTGAGGCTTTTTCTACATGTAGAGCTAACAGGGGGTGAACACAGAACTTCAGGCTAACTGGCAGACTGCCCTGACCCCAAGACTGTACCTTCAGTACCAATGACAAGTCTCGAGCAGAGTGTTGCAACCCCCAACAACAGAAACCGAATCCTGGACGGGTTACTCAGGAGTCCCTGCCAGCTGCTGGCTCTGAAGTTGGCTTTGACTCTGGGCTAGGACTGTGTTAAGTTGGGGCCCAGGCTTGCATTGATCTCAGGGGCTCTTTTGTCTCCTCCCCGCACCCCAGTAGAAGCCTCCCCGCACCCCCCTCCCTCTGCCTCTCAAGCTCTTCCGCTGCTCCTAATGAATTGAAATCTCGGAGAGCAGCCGAGACGCTGGTAGTTTTACGAAACTGTCCTTGCGCTTTCTGCATTTGCCCAGTCAAGGGTATCTTTGCCTGAGGTTGGAACGATGCTGTTAGTCCTGGTGATATGATTGCATAGCAACACAGAGCGGTTCCGTGGGGGGAGGAGGAGGAGAAGGAGGGCAGGGAGGTGGGAGAGACAGAGGGAGAGTGTGCATACAGCAGCTGTCGGCATCCCTGTCTCAGGGACTTCTTTGCTGATTCACAGAGGCAGCCCAGGCCCAGCCTCCCAGCTTCCAGCAGCCGTTTGCTTCTCAGACCTGACGGAATCAGAAGGTAGGCCACAGAGAAACGATTTCCAAGTCTTGCCCTTGTTTGGCTGGCTGATGGGAGCTGACTGAGGGAGGGGGATGCTCCAGAGGTACTGTGTGAATTATGAGTGTGTGTGTGCGTGCGTGCGTGCATGCGTGTGCGTGTGTGTGTGTGTGTGTGTGTGTGTGTGTGTGTGAGCCTGCCTGCATGTACCTATAAGGGGAAACTTACACTTAAAAAATTGTCCACAATGAAGTAGCCACTGCTTGGATTCATAAAGAAGGAAAGAACAAAAAAGGATGCCCAGGAATAGCAACTCAAACCAGTTTGGGAAACTAGGGGCGAGAAATGAGAAAGGGGAAGATCCATGGTTTGGTTCTTGGAGAAGGAGGGGGTGGGGTGTCTATGTGTAGATACGTGTTTATTTATTTCTGTTCTCAATGACATGCTTTTTTGTCCACGGGTAGATTTTCAGGGAGGGGGGGGGGTGTGTGAAAAAGGCATTGGCTGAAAAGGGAGGAGAGAAGAAGAAATGTGGGACCTCCGAGCAGGCTGCCAGAACAAATGAGTATTGTGGTCAGCAGAGTTACCCCCTGAAGTAAACCAGGCTCAGCCAAGAGCCCGGGGCAAAGGGTGCATCCTATTCCGTAGCACTTACCTCTTGGCTCAGTTCCTTTTCCCTGTTGAGTTTTCCTTCTCTGGTCTTCTCCCCTGGTGTCCTTTCTACCCCCTGTAGTCGGAGTGCTTTCCATGGGCTTACCTGCCTTGGATGCAAGTGCCTCGTTTTGTCTGTTCTGACCTTTCCCCAGTATCAGACCCAAGCACCCCAGCCTGGTAAGGGGGCTTTCCTTTGGTAAGCAGTTGGAGCCAGGGCTCAGGGGTGTTGAGTCTAAGCGGGTGGCTGAGCTGGGGCTGGGGTTGGGTTGAGATGCAGAAGGAGGAATGTCAGCAGCAGCAGCTGCCTGCTTCCATTGAGAGCATGGTGCATGCTGCTTGGAAAAGAACATACTTTTCTCTGTGATTGTTCCGAAGAACAAAAGCCTTTAAAAAGCTCTATATGCAGCTCTCCTTAGTTCTTGACTTTTCCCAAAGAAACCTTGGGTTCTAGATGAAAGACCTGCAAGTAAGGCATCTTTAAAAGGCCCTGTGGGAGCCAGAGTCCTCGGAAGATTTTCCTTCTAGGATTTGGGTGAGGAGATGGTTCCTGAGAATCTCCAGGCCTTCTAAGCCTATCTCCTTGAAAAGGCGGTGCTGGGAAATGAGGTGTCCTGTCCCTCTTGTCCTGGACTGGCAGACCTCTGCCCGCCGCCCTGTTTCCTGTCAACTGTTGTGGGGAGTAAAGGAACATGGGAAGATCTCTGTTTCCTCTGCGACTATCCCTCCAGGCATTCAGCCCTTGCGGATGCCGCTCTGGGCTCTGGGGCAGAGCACCCTTCCATTGGCAGTCACTTAAAGGAGAGGAGCGTGGCGTGAAGGAGCCAATATAGCTAACAGCCCAGGAGCCATATGCAGACCACAAAGCACTGCTAACCACAGAAGCACAGAAGTTTCTGTTGCTGAGTCAGCCACAATGCCAGAGAAGATGGGGTGTCACTAATGAAACTTGGAAAGATAGCTCTCTACATTGACCAGGGACAGTCACTTAAAAGAAAATCCACTCTGTGAAAATTGTACTGCAACGGACACCCCTCCCTTAGCAAGGATGCAAAACCCTTATCAACCACTCATCAAACCAGTGAGCGAGTAAGAGAAACCCTTACAGGACAGCATTTGCCAAATGGATGTTCCACAGGACACTGTTCTAAGGTTGTTGTCAAAAATAAGGAGTGGGAACAGGGGTCATAGGGAGGGGGGTAGGTAATTCTGTAGCCTAGTAATTTTTTGGAAATGTTTCAGAGCTGAATTCTCTTGAGTCCCCGGGTATGAAAGCAAATGGACATCTCCGAGAAGAATTGCTAGAGAGCAATATTGCACTGTGTTCAACCCAGTTTACCCCAAACTGATCTGACCAGGGCACACTTCTCTACACGGAAAACACTTGAGAACCTGGCCAAGACCATTGGGGGCGTTATGGCTCAACACCTAGATGCATAAGTAAGAAAGAGCTGGAAGAAATCGTCACAGGAAAGAAGCTTGTAAGATAAGTTTGTTCAATACCACATTTTAAAATGTGACGACGGCAAAAACTGAGTAGTTAATCACATTGTTCTGACTGGTGAAGATCTGAGCGAACAGATTCCCAGCTGCTTCTCTAAGCAAGTCCCTCCCAGTAAAACGAGGCCCAGAGAAGTGAGGCAGCTTTAAGGAATAATTCTTCACATTGGAGTGCGGCATTTATATGGAATACATTTCTTTTCACTGGTCGCTCAAGCCACATATTACCAATTTTCCTTTTAAAATTACTACCAATGTTTCTTTCAGCATTGGATTTCTTTTAGTCGATTAAAAGAATTTATGAAGTATTTGGTACATACAAAAATGTACAAAAAAGCAATATAGTGAATATCAGGGTACTCACTGCCCAGCTTAAAAACATCACCAGTAAATTCAAACCTCTCTGTGTACTTATGTAAGTAAACCTCCCTCCCTCGGAAGTAAGGTTTGGAAGTTCCCGTGTGTTCTTTTCTATTTTTACCACATATGTATGTGTCTGAAAACAACATCTACTATTGCTTTGTATTTTTTTGAAGTTCATATAGGGTAGGTATTATTCACCTTGCTTTTTCCTGTTCAATGTTATATTTGCGAAAGTCATCTTCGTTGTACTGTCTCTAGGTCTCTCATCTTTTCAGTGTCCTGTAGCATTCCATTTACTGAGTATACTACAATTTATTTCTCAATAGCTGTTCATAGATTTTCTCCCCCCCCCCACTGTTCTGGGGGGCTATTGCAATTAGGGCTACTGTGCATATCCTTTTGTAGCTCTTCTGATGTGACCAGTTCTAGTGAGACCAAATCAAATGTGGAATTGTCCCAGTACAGGCTGTGCGCATCTCCGCCTTTGGGAAATGGCAGTGTCAAATGAGTCTATGAAATGGTTTACCCACATATACTCCCTCCAGCAGTGTGTGAAAGTTTCGGATTTACTACATTGATTGGATATGGGTGCTTTTGTTTCATTTTTAAATTTCTTTTGCGCCACCCCCGTGGAAACAACTTTTAGTTCTCAGGAACACATTTCATTGTTATCATTTGTAAATGAGGGAGTGGGTCTAGGTGATGGCTAACGTTCCTTCCAGCTCTGACCAGCCAAGTCTCTCATCTTTAAGAGAGGTACCCCTGCAGCAGAACCGAGGTTTTGGATGAAATTACAGGACTTATTTGAAGCATGCACAACAAGGGCCAGTACCAATGGCATGTGTGTCTTCTGACTGCCATGATGCCAGGTAGGAAACAGTGCTGTTAGGCAGTGTGCCTCTCTGGACTAGGGAAGGGAACCTATAGGCCAAGGAAGGGGATCTTCTGCCCAATGCCCTGTTCGTTGCTGAAGCCCTCGCAGTCTTAGAAAGCTTCCCAATTTCTAGACTTTCCACCACAAGAATAGCATATGCTTGTTGTTAAAAAATAAAATCCAATATAAGAGGACTCAATGCTTAGGGGACACTGAGCTTGGTGATGGTATGATTTGGGAACAGATAAGAGTGATGGTCAAGGAGCGCTGATGGCACTATTGGGTAAGCTTTGGACTTCCAACCACAGTGTCAATAGTTCAGACCCCCTAGCTGCTCCATGACAGAAAGATTAGACTATCCTGCTCCTGGTAGCATAGTGGGTTATGCATTGGGCTGCTAGCTGCAAGAGGAGTAATTCAAAACCACCAGCTGCTCTGAGGGAGAAAATGAGGCTTTCTACTCCAGTAAAGATTTAAAGTCTTGGAAACCCACAGGGGCAGTTCTGCTCTGCCCTACAGGGTCACTATGAGTCAGAATCTACTCAAAGGTAGACAGTTTGGTGACTCTAATCTTGTTCCAGAGAGCATCGCAACCGTGGAAATCTTATGCAGAGTTTGTGGGTCAGAATTGGCTCGATGGCAGTGAGTTTAAGGGTGATGGTTGTATCACATGATGAATATAATTAATGCTATTGAGCTGGACCATCTTGAATTGTACCCAATCTCCTCTGATCTTGGAAGCAAAGCAGTGTCCTGCCTGCTTAACACTTGGATTAAGAAGCCCTGGTGGTGCTGTGGGATGAGTGTCGGGCTGTTAACCACAAAATTGGCAGTTCAAACCTACAGTCACTTCTCAGGAGAAAGATAAGGCTGTCTGCCTCCATAATAATTTAGAGTATCAGAAACCCTATACTGTATAGGGTCATTTTGACTTGGACTCGATCAATGATGGTATATTGGAGCTGTATATGTGAGGCTTGTTAAAATGGCAAATGTTTTGTTATATACATATTTACTACACACATCAAAACATATGAGGGGGGTACCCATAAAAACCCTGATGTTTGGGGAGGGGGGTTATGTGAGGAGTATAGTGCATTTGGAGTTTCTTCCACCCGGTCAGACTGTTAATCAAGCTTTCTATTTAGGCGGTTCTGAAAAGGTTGCACAATAGTGTGTGTCAAAAAAGGACTGATTTGTGCCAGACGGGGGACAGGTTTTGGCATGACCACAATGCACCTGCTCATGTAGCCATCTCCGTGCGCCAGTTTTCGGCAAAAAAAAACCCAGCATGCCTCTCTTGCCCCACACACCCGACCTCACTCCATTCAACTTCTTTTTGTTTCAATGAATGAAAAGGGACATGAAAGGACAGTGATTTGATAACATAGAAGAGGTAAAGAAGAAAATGAGGGAGGTGCTGTCAGCCATCCAAACAGATGAGTTTGAAAGATGTTTCCAAGAATGGAATCGCAGATTTGACAAATGTAGTATGTGTAATGGAGAGTATTTTGAGGGTGATAACATAGTTTTGTAAAAAAAATTTAAATCCATAGCTTTGAAAAAAGATTCTGGGTTTTTTTTTGGGGGGGTATCCCCTCGTATACCACATTTACGCATAAACATACATCATAAAAGAGAGAGAGAGATAAACCCCACAAAAGAGTGTATAAAGTAAAAAGGAATCTTCAGAAATAATGTCAACAAACAGTTCGGTGCATACCTTCCAGGCTTTCCTTCTGTGCATAAATACACAGAGATTTTTTTTAGCTACTTTTACAAAATTGGGATTCTAGTAGACATTCTTCTGATATTTGTTTTATTTTCCCTAAATACATATCTTTGACATCTGTTCAAATCAGTGCATACAGATCTACCTTTTTCTGTTTAGCAGTTACCCAGAATTCCATTGTGTGAGTGTCCAAAATAATGGACAGCATTTGAGTATTCACTACACGTCCGAAACTCTGACCTAACTCCACACAGCTGAGCTACAAAGTAGGACCTTTTGTTATCACTGTTGCACAGATGTAGAGACCGGCGCATAAGGAAGGTTAGGGAGCTTTTCCCAAAGTAGCAGAGCCAGAGTGCAAACGCGAGCATCCGAGCTCAAAACCTGTGTCGTTAATGATCCTGCTCTGCAGCATCGCTGACGTAATCCATTTAACTGTCCCCTGTTGATGGACAGGAGTTGAGGGATTTGAGTTGATTGCAGATGTGTATGATTGCAAACAATGCTTCAGTGAAAGTTTTGTCCACTTCTGCAAGTATTTCTGTAGCCTGGCTTCCTAGACTTTTCCAGTTTTTAGGTGAAAAGAGCTTAGTCTTTCATTCAAAAGGTATGTATTGAGCTCTAAGCTCCGAGGGGAGTCCCTGGATGGCACAAGCAGTTAACTACTGGCTATTAGCCCAATGGTCGACAGTTCAACCCTATCCAGAGTTACCTTGGAAAACAGGCCTGGCAATGTGATTCTGAAAAGTTACACAGCCTTAAAAGCCTGACAGCGCAGTTCTCGGGACATATGGCATTGCCGTGCATTGGAATCAACTCAGAGGCAACTAATGACAAAAACAAAGCACTAGAGAAACTGAGCTCGAGCTAACAGAGTTGACTGAAAACTTACCTCTCAGATGCCCTAGAAAAATCCTTTAAGTTCTTCACAGTTCTCCACAGGGTTTGCCAGCTTGCTGGCCTCAGACTCCCTGCATCCCCGTCCATTCCTACCTGCTTGTGCCTGTGCTCATAAGGGATCCGTGACAATTCCTCACAGTACTGTCATGGTGAAGAACGTGTGTTCTGGGACGCAACTGCCTGGGTAGGAATCTCAGCTCCTTGACATGCATGAATAGGATTACTAAATGGGCACTTAATGTCTCTGTGCCTCTAGTTTCTCTTCTATACAATGAAGATAGGATTATAACTATGACATATGTTGTCTTGCGGCTGAAACAAGTTGATGTGTAAAGTAGCTACTATTTTAAAACCTAGAATACATTACGTTTTGACTCTTACTATGAATTTGACTATGAAAGAGCTCCAAACCAATCTTCCTCTGTAGAGTTCAATGATATTTTATGTTCAACATGCTCTAAAATTGATTGTGGTGATGATGGCACAGCCTTTTTCAGATATTCAAATTATTGAATTGTATGATACATGAGTTACAGATCAATAACAACTGTTCATTTTTTAAAAACAAAATTATGTTCATCATTCTGTTCAACCATGATCCTTCAGCACCCCCACGGCATTTTGGTGGCAAATGGGGAAAGAGGGGAGGCATACCTGCTGTTGTTTTTGAATAGGAAAAGTTCAAAAGGTATAAAATGATATTCAGTAAAAAGAATGCCTCTGCTTTGGCAACATGGAGCTTTGGGGTGGGTAAAAATTCTATTTGTCAATGTGGAGGGGAGTTATATGAGGGCTCACTGTATAATAACTCAATATATCTCACATATATGTTTTTTGCAGTTTTCAAAGTGAAGTGTACAGTATTTCTCATTTTATAAAAGGGGGAAAGCAGGGGTGGGTGAAATTCCCATAGAACTGGGAGGCATTCTCTCAGTCTTCTCTATGAGCCAGGTGGTTCCTTTCCCCACAGACAGCCAGTGGTATCAAGGTTTTGTATGCTTCCAAAACTATTTTATGGCATCTATACCCCCATCTTTTCCTTTTTGTAACACATAAATGTGTTGTTTAAAACGCCTTGGGATGTTTTGTGTCTTGTGGTTATTTTCATTACTTAAAACATATATTGAGAGATTATCCCACATTGGTACGTAAAGAGCTCCCTATCATTTTATAGCTGTATAAAATTCCATTGTATCGACTGACCATAATTGATTTAGCCAGCCCCTGCTAATGGACATTTAGATTGTTTCCAATTGTTATTTTTTCTGGAACCTCAAGAATTGCTTCAAACGTTTATATTGTGCATACAGTAAACCACACAACTTCAGGTAAATCTATATATCCAAGACCTTTCTTTCTATACCTACAAATCAAATCAGGAAGCTCATTGAGTACCTGCATGGTGTTAAAAATATGTGGGATAGAAATAAATATCAGGCTTGAACCTTGTCCTCCATGACCCAACAATCTTGATTTGATGCTGGAATCCCGTGTTTTCCTTTGTTTCTAAAGCTTTTTATTTTGTAATCTCTGCCCCCAAAGAAAAGTTATCTTTCTCCTAATTCCTCTTGGAGGACCTGAGTACAGCTTTGAAAACCAAAAGTATATTCCTCATGGCGAAAAGTCAGTTTGTTTTCTTCCAAGTTCTTCTTTTTTAAATCATTTTATTAGGGGCTCATAGACTCTTATCATAATCCATGGGCACTTAGTGTCTCTGTGCCTCTAGTTTCTCAAAACATCTGTTCTCCACTTACGCCCCCCCCCCATCAGGTCCTCATTCCCCCCAACCTCCCGAAAAGACAGTTTTATTATCTAGCAGAATTCCTAGAGGAATTCCTAGAGCATCCTCCACATTAGCTTGACGTAGCCAAATCTGTACTCACCTCGAAAGCGCCTCTTCCATGAACACACGTTAAATTCCTCCAGCCTTTGAGAACATTTCCTCCTCTGTGACCTCTCATAGCATGATGTCTGTGTCTCACACAGAGGATGTATCACATTCTCCTTTAAACTGTACGTTTTAAATCTATGTTATTGCTTACACTCGATCGGATCAAGTCAGATTCATCTTTAAGTCCCTAGAGCCTTTGCAAAATTAAAAGAAGAGAGAGGAAGGGAGTCCGTAAGTGCAGTTGGTAATTTGAGGCAGGATGGAGAGAGAGAGAGAATATTCTCTGTGTAGAACAAAGAACACTAGCCTGGGAATCAGGAGGCCTAAGTTCAGTTGAAGGAGCCCTGGTGGCACTGTGGGATAAGAATTGGCTACTAACTGCAACGTGGGTGGGTCAAACCCACCAGCCACTTTGCTGAAGAAAAATGAGGCTGTCTGCTCCCAGAAAGATTTACAGTCTCTCCTCTAGTTCCTAAATGCTTCCTCCTTCCCCACTATCATGATCCCAATTCTACCTTACAAGTCTGGCTAGACCAGAGGATGTACACTGGTGCAGATAGGAACCGGAAACACAGGGAATCCAGGGTGGATGATCCCTTCAGGACCAGTGGTGTGAATGGCGATACTGGGAGGGTGGAGGGAGGGTGCGTTGGGAAGGGGGAACCGATTACAAGGATCTACATGTGACCTCCTCCCTAGGGGACGGACGACGGAAAAGTGGGTGAAGGGAGACGTCGGACAGGGCAAGATATGACAAAATAATAATTTATAAATTATCAAGGGTTCATGAGGGAGGGGGTTGTGGGGAGGGAGGGGAAAAATGAGGAGCTGATGCCGGGGGCTTGGGTAGAGAGCAAATGTTTTGAGAATAATGAGGGCAATGAATGTACAGATGTGCTTTACACAATTGATGTATGTATGGATTGTGATAAGAGTTGTATGAGTCCCTAATAAAACGATTTAAAAAAAACTAAAAACAAAAACAAAAAAGATTTACTGTCTCCAAAACTCCAGTGTCCTATAGAATTGTTATGAATTGGAGTGGACTCAATAGCAATGGGACAGGTTCAATGACATCTCTGCTTCTTTTTCTGTAAAATGGGATCTTAATTCTTGTTGGGGCAACCTTACAAAGTTGCACTGAAGATGAAGTAATACGCTAGCTACAAAAGCATGCTATGCAAATAGAGAAAAGGATAGCATTTTGATGCTTGGCAAGCCTTAAACATCATTTAGTCGAAAACTAACTGAATTTGCAGATTAGCAAACTAAATCCTAGAGAGATGAAGTGACTTGAGGTCACAGTCAGCGGCCAAGTCTAAAAATAGCAGGGACGAGTCATGCTAGGACATAAAAGAACTGATTTCTTTTCTACTTGCATTGAGATTGGGAGCTCTACATTCTTTTACTCCCGGATTTATTTTAATTTTGTATTTGTTTTGTGAATTATTCATCAGGCATCAGATCAGTAGCAGAATAAAAAGGAGGATATTAATCTGTTGTTGTTGTTGTTGAATTCCATCCAGTAGATTTTGACTCATAGTGACCCTATGTCCAACAGAATGAAACACTGCCCAGTCTTGCACCATCCTCACAATTATTCTATGTTTGAGGCCGCCAATGCAGCCACGGTGTCAATCTATCTCATTGAGGGTCTTCCTCTTTTTAGCTGCCCCTCTACTTTACCAAGTACATGATATAAGGTCTCACCATCCTGGCTTCTAAGTAGCAGTCTGGCTGTACTTCTTCCAGGACAGATTGTGCTTTAGGCAGCTCATGGTACGTTCAGTGTTCGTCACCAGCACCATAATTCAAACGCATCAATTCTTCTTCAGTCTTCCTGATTGGTCCAACTTTCACCTGCATATGAGGCAAGGGAAAATACCAAGACTTGGGTCTGGCACACCTTAGTCCTCAAAGTAATGTCCTTGTTTTTAGCACTCTACACAGGGCTAGTGCTGCAGATTTACCTAGTGCTGTGTCTGAGGTTATTCTGTAGTGGAGTGAATCTCAAAAGAGGGAAAGAGTTCACACAAGAAGAAATATAAATGAACACTAAAAGAGTGTATGGAAGTAGATCATGCATCTCTAGTAACTGAGGAAATGCAAGCCAATCTTTTTCATAAAATCATTTTATTGGGGGCTCGTACAACACTTTTAAAAATCATTTTATTGGGGGCTCATACAACTCTTATCACAATCCATCCATCCATCCATGTGTCCAGCACATTTGTACATATGCTGCCATCATCATTTTCAAAACATTTTCTTTTCTTTTTTAATTATTTTATTGGCTCCTACAACTCTTATCACAATCCATCCATCCATCCATCCATCCATGTCAAGCACATTTGTACGTATGTTGCCATTATAATTCTCAAAACATTTGCTTTCTACTTCAGCTCTTGATATCAACTCCTCATTTCCCCCCTCCCCCCCCCATGAACCCTTGATAATTTATAAATTATTATTATTATGTCATATCTTACCCATTCCCTTCACCCACTTTTCTGTTGTCCATCCCCCAGGGAGAAGGTTATATGTAAATCCTTGGAATCGGTTCCCCTTTTCCACCCCACTCCCCCTTCACCCTCCCAGTATCGCCACTCTCAGCACTGGTCCTGAAGGGATCATCTGTCCTGGATTCCCTGTGTTTCCAGTTCCTATCTGTACCTGCGTATATCCTCTGGTCTAGCCAGATTTGTAAGGTAGAATTGGGATCATGATAGTGGGGGTGGGGTGAGGGAGGAAGCATTTAGGAACTAGAGGAAAGTTTATGTTTTATCATTGCTACACTGCACCCTGACTGGCTTGTCTCCTCCCCACAACCCTTCTGTAAGGGGAAGTCCAGTTGCTACAGATGGGTCTTGGGTCCCCAATCTGCACTCCCCCTCATTCACAATGATTTGATTTTTTTGTTCTTGATGCCGGATACCTGATCCCTTCGGCACCTCATGATCACACAGGCTGGTGTGCTTCTATGTGGGCTTTGTTGCTTCTCAGCTAGATGCCCACTTGTTTACCTTCAAGCCTTTAAGACTACAGATGCTATATGTTTTGATAGCCGGCCTCCATCAGCTTTCTTCACCACCTGTGCTTATGCACCCATTTGTCTTCAGTGATCATGTCGGGAAGGTGAGCATCATGGAATGCCAGTTTAATAGAACAAAGTATTCTTGCATTGAGGGAGTACTTGAGTGGAGGCCCAATGTCCATCTGCTACCTTAATACTAAACCTATAAATATATGCACATAGATCTATTTCCTCATCCTCATATATAAATATATTTACATATGTACTTGCCTTTATTTAGACCTCTATAAATGCCCTTTGCCTCCTAGCTCTTTCCCTCTATTTCCTTTGACTTTCCTCTTGTCCCACAATCATGCTCAGCCTTCATTTGGGTTTCAATAATTCCTCTCTGTTACATTACCCTTGATCACGCCCTACCAGGCCTCCTATACCCTCTTCACCACCAAGTGAATCACTTGTTATTCCCTTGTCCCTGAGCTTATTAACACCACTACCTTTCCCCCCACCTCACCCTCTCCCATGTACCCCTAGAGCCGTTGGTCACGTTGTTTTCTCCTCCAGGTTGTTCATCCAGCCTATCTTATTTAGATAGACCTGCGGAGATAATAACATGCACAAAAACAAGACAGAGCAAAACAAAGCAACAAAAGAAAACAAAACAACAACAAAGAAAAGCCAGGACTGTTTGTTGGCCTTTAGGAGTGTTTTCCGGTCGAGTCTGATGGGGTGCCATGCCCTGGACTCAAAGTCTATTTTTGGCATTCCCTGGGGACTTTGTTGCTCTGTTCCCTTTGCTGTCCTGTTGCATGCCCTTAGTGTTTTGCCTCGGTGTGGTGGGATCAGATCGGGCCCAATTCCCACACTTGTCTCCAGTGTTGTCCCCTGTAGGACTATGGGTCAGTGAGGGATGTCATGTCTCATAGTAGGGCCAGCCTTATGGTGTTCTCTGTGGATTGGCTGTTCTGAGCGGGAATATCGTCCTCAAGGCTTGATGGGCCAAAATGTGCTCCACTCTCTCTTCCTCCCCCTTCATTTGCTCCCGTGTGCTCTGATCAGACATGTCCCTCACCCTGAGCTGCAGCTTCAGGGCTGTCCTCTGAAATAAACTCTTCTTGGGAGGAGGGGCAGGTGTCCACGTAGTTGGGATTAGGGCCGGCCCCTCAGACCTCTCCATTAGTTCCCTACTCCATGCCGGTACATTGCATTCACATCTTGGAGCACTGGGACAAACCGATCTTTAAGGTGCCATTTTCACTTATAAAATTGGCAAGGATCATTTAAAACCAGGGATATTCAATGTTGGCAAGTGGTCTGAGAAACGCATTTGCATTCGCTGGTGGTGGGGATATAAATTGGTACAACCTTTTGCTCGAGCAATTTAGAAGTATGGATCACAAGCTGGAAAGTGGTTCAGATCTCTTGATCCTGGAAACCCCTTTCTAGGAATGATCCTAAGGCAAGAAGCGCAACTATGCAAAGGATGTTCATGGCAGTGTGATTTACAAAGCAGAAGAGTTCTAAAACTATGATTTAACTGGTAAAATAAATGATCATATTCTCATTCAATGCAATGCTCTAGAACAATGATTATAGTTCACAACTATTGAGCCAGATGCCTTACTTAGTTATTTAAACGTATCATTAACTGTAATCTATTAGCACAATTGAATAAGGATGATTATCCCCTTTTAGCACATGAGGACCCTGGGGCTCAGAGAGGTTAACTTGCCTGAGGCCACACTGCTAATGCATTGAATAGTATGTATTTGACTCTAGGCCCATGCCCTCAACCACTGTACTCGATCACTTACACAGTCCTTAGAAATCATGTTTTAGAAGTTTATTTAATGCCATTCTGTAATGATTGTGGTATAATGGCAAGTAAATATAGCAGGCTACCAAATGGGACATATCATGCGTTGGCCGAAGTAAATGTCTGTATTTTTCATGGACCTACTCTTTGGATTTTTCCAGTTTTTCCTTAAAGAACAGGTAGCATTTTTGTTATCTGGAAAAATAAAAATAAATGTCAAAAGAGGTCTGCAAGCAAACTTAAAAAAAATGTTATTTTGTGTTGGTTGTTGTTTTTGAGACAATACACCAGCAAACATACACTGGTTCAACTGTTCCTCCGTGTCCAATTCAGTGGCATTGATTGCGTTCAAGGTGGGCAATCATTCTCACCCTCTTCTTCTGAGGTGTTCCTCCCCCATTACCATAAACGCACTCAAGCAAACCTTTTGTAGCTTTGATCAGTATAGATTGATCCCCTGTATTGATGCTCATATCAATGCTTCATTTTTCATTTCCTTCTTTCATGTTGGTGTCTGATCAGCAAGGGACTATCTTTTCAGCCATTCTTCGGCATCTCTTTGGAGATGAAAAGCTATGTAATCTCTAGGGGCTTGAGCCCGGATGATCTGTAATCATCATCAGTGTTTGGACCATGGACTTCTGAGGAGGAAAGAGGCATGCTGACCACAAGGAATCCACAAATCTTTAACAGTCTAAATCTTTCTCACTCTTTAGGTAATAAAAGTATTGCTACTAGTATGGGTGTGAGTGGGTGAGGTGAGATTTTTTTCTTCTTTTTTAATTTTAAGACTGGGCCCTGACACCTAAAATGTTGAAAACCACTGCATCAGAGTCTAAAAAGTATGGCTTTTTAATTGTTAGCACTGGGAATTAAGGCTGCTCAGTTGCTTCTCATTGGATCAGGAGTTGCACTAAAAAAACATATCGCCTTCCTCACTTGCAAGCATCATCTTCGCCACCCACGCGCATCACACTTGTGTACATTACTAACCCATCTCCATCTCAAATTTGCACCATCTTTCCTTTTCTAAACTTAGCTTCCGACATCTGAAGCAGAACATGGCTCAAGCAGAGCTGATTCGGCAATGTTACCCTTTCCCCTACCATGGCAAATGTGCTCCTTCTCCCTCCTGCCCTACCTTTCTGTGGGCAACATCATCCACCCACGTTCCTAAATTAGAAAGCTTTGAATCCTTCGCTGCTCCCTTTCTTTCGCACTCAATTGATTGCCAAGCCTAGTACATTTCACCTCTTCACTATTATATCCCAGCCACATTCTCCGCTCCATCCTCACTGCAACTGCCTGCTTGCCTATTTGAACAACTTCTTAGCAGATTGGATCCCCCAGAGAATCACTCCACCTGGAAGCTAAAAGACACCTCTGAAATGCAAATTTGATCCTGTTGATCCTCTGCTAAAAACCTTGAACGCCTCTCCACTGTCCACAAAATAAAACCTACGATCTTCTGCTTGGCATTCAGGGCATGACAGAATCTGGCTCCCTGTCTCATTTTTCAGCCTCATCTCCAACTACTCCTCACAAGGCACCCACCTTGCGCTCTGGTTACACTGACCGTATCATCCATTTTCTTTTCAAGCTGTTTGGAATGTTCTCTTTTTAAAAAATCATCTCTGCCCAAGGACAATCCAATTTCTCTTTTACGACATATTCCCACTAGGGCCAACTTTCCCGATATTTCCAGGTTGAACTCATCTTTCCTTCACTTGTCCCTTTTCTAAGCTCCAGAAGTACTTTTCATGCTCATGCAAGCAACACTCCATGGCCTTTCTTTTTTCCCGTGTCGATTCTCTCCGTAGGCGCCCTGGGGGGGTACAGGCTACAAGTTGAGCTGCGACCTGCTCCATGTGTTCGGCACTTGCCCGTGGGAAGGGAAAGGCTGGGCTTTCTGTTCCTGTAAACAGTTATAGTCTCGGCAATCCAAAGGGGGGCGCTGTGAGTCCGCCAGCATTGCCTCGTTAGCAGTGAGTGATTCTTTCTGGATTAAGCGGTGAACTCCTCGGGAGCAGGCACCATGCCTTTTCCATCTCAGTGCCTCCTAAATTCTACCATGCTGAACTCACTGCTCTCTGAATGTGCCTTGCCTTTCTGTGTGGCCTTTGCCTTTGCCGAGTGGTGGGGGAGGGATGTGCCCTTTTCCTGGAATGCCCTTTTCCTCCTCTCTGCTTATACAAACATCTACTCATCCTTCAAGATGTAACTCAAATGCGGTCTCTTGGACATGGTTGCACAATCTCAGGCAGGATGAATTAGTTCCCACTGTGTGTTCTCTGGGTCTTCTGGTCAAACCTCCACAGGAGCATTTACCAAATAATGATCAATGTAAGTGATTCATCCTTTCCCTTCCCTACCTTGCCAGGTGGTGAGATTTCAGACAGGAAGAATAAGGTCTTATGTATCGCTGGGTTGCTATCACAATGCACAATAGGTAAACAACAAATGCTAGATGAGCGGGTAATGAAATACAGTCCCTTCTGTCAGGTAGGGTGTCCTGGTGGCAGCAAGGCACTCCAGTGGCACTGTCAGCTAAGTGTTGGACTGCTAACCTCCAGGTTGATGGTTCAAACTCACCAGGAGAAAAAATGAGGCTGTCTGCTCCCATAGAGCTATGCCTGTAGATTCACAGCCTCAGAAACTCTACACAGGGTCACTGGGAGTGGAAATCTATTGGATGGCAGTGGGTGGGTGGCACTAAGCGCTCGACTGCTAAGGAAAAGGTGGTGGTCTGAACCCACCCACTGGCTCTGAGGGGAAAAGAACCTAGGGAATCTCCTTGCATCAGGATGATAGTCTAGAAAACTGTTCAGGGCAGTTCTACTCTGTCACACGGGGTTACTACGCGTGGAAAATCAACTTGGGGGCACATAACCACAACGAACAATAACAATACATGGCAGCTTGGGGAAGCTATTGGGGTAGGTCAGTGAGCTTTGACTCCTTATTTACATAGCTAGTCACTGAGTGCCATGCCATGGTATTTTTCATTGCCTCATATGCATGCAAAAAATACATGTTGCATAAGGAAGACCAAAGATGAATGGATACATTGGAATTGTGGTGCTGGAGACGAATCTTGAAGGTTCCAAGGACTGCTAAAGGGACAAACCGACCTATCTTGTAAGAAGTACAGCCAGAGTGCTCCTTATATGCAAGGATGGGGAGATTTCGTCTTACATATGTTGGACACATTGTCAGGAGAGACCAGTCCCTGGAGAAGGACATCCTACTGGGTAAAGCAGAGGGGCAACAAAAAAGAGGAAGACCATCAAGGAGATGGATTGACACTGGCTGCAACAGCAGGCTCAGGCACAGGAACAATTGTGAGGGTGGCGCCGGACCGGGCCATGTTTTGTTCTGTTGTGCAGAAGGTCACTGTGGGGTAGGAACCAACTCGACGACACCGAAGAACAGTAACAGGTGACTGAGTAAGGGCTGAGTTCACAGACCTTTTCTAGGTGTGACTTCTGAATCCTTCCTTGCTATTCCTCCAGGTGCCTATGCCCAACGGTGGGTGACCTGCCCATCCTCACCCCCAATGAGCTTTTGTTCTGATGCAACCTATGGTCATGCAGGGATGCCCTTACACCTTCCCACGATGTCATGAGTGGCGGGCAGCCGAGCAGTTCCATCACAGACGAAGCCTCAGGAGCGCCTGCCCCCCGCCTCAGGTAAGAAACTGACAGCAAAAAGCGCAAAACTGTGGGGGAAAGTATCAGTGGGTTCTTGTAGGTGTTTGTATTTCTTGAGGCTTAGCCACACGCTTTGTATACATGAACTCATTGGGATAGCATGGGGCCGCCTTCTGGTCCGTGTCTTACCACTCGGGAGGCATTCTACGTGGACCATGTGGCAAAGAAAGCTGTTGGTCTGGGCAAGCCCAAGGACTCACTATAGCTGATGGGAGCTGGTTCTATTTAGCTTCCCAAACTCTATACAACTGGGTTCTGGGAGCTTCCCAAGGTGTTGAGCACTAAGGCGGTGCCAGGTGAAGGCGATCCTTCAGGGCAGGAGTCGGCAAATGGTGGCTCAAGAGCCATATGCTGCTCGTTCACTACGCCCATGTGGCTTTGAAGTAAAATTGAAAAAAAAAATAAAGGGTCTTATTCAGATAATGGTGATTTCATTTGTTTGTAAAAATATCTTCATGGCTCTCCAAGAATTTTGACATTGTTGATAGGCACAGGATTGGGCCTTCCAACTCCAAACTTTTCCAACTGCTGCTTCAAGGCAAGGCCTAGAATGGGATAGGACCTGCCTTACCTTGCCTTCCTTGTGGCGTACCTCACATTCTACAGTTCCCCCTTTCCTTCCCTCGGCCCCTTAGTCTCTCTCACAGCTCCTGGCGGAGTCTCAGCAAGCATTCAATGAACTTCATACGCACCTTTACTCTCACACTTTTCCCCCAGGATGTGGAACGGTGATGGTGGTGATGGTGGTGGTTGTGAAGATGATGATGATAGTGGGGTTGATGGTGGTGGTGGTGATGATGATGATAGTGGGGGTGGGGGGTAGGGGTGGAGGTGGGGAGGGTCGTGGGGGGGTGGTAGTGATGATGGTGATAGTGGTGGAGGGTTAGAAGTGGTGATAGTGGTGGTGATAGTGGTGGTGGTGGTGGTGGTGGTGGTGGTGTATCTGCTTGCCTGGGTTATGTTGCTGAGGTGAATAGGCAGGGGCATAATTAGAGGATGTATGAGAAGCCATAAGATTGAGAGTAACCCCTTTCATAACAGTGAGGAGGGTTCACAGAAAAGCTAACTGGCAAAGGGAGAAGCATAGCATATTTTTGAGTTGACCCCATAATACCTGAGGGCCCAAAGGCCATAGGGGCATGCAAAAGCAGTGCATCTCTTAGTGCCCCACAGATAGAACTAGAGTGCTGAGTCATTGCTGGGGGTGCTGGTGGCAACTAAATACAGAGGGAGGGAGGAATAGAGAGTATGGGTGCTGGTGAGCCAGTTTTCAAGAGAATAAGGAAACATCTTGAGAACTCTAAGAACCATAGGCTTTTCCCCCTGAGCTTTTTGCCCACATCTAACTAGAGAGAAATTATGGTCTTACATCTTCTCAAAGTCAGGGTCAATGCTGGAGTGCCCAGTGTGTTTACACCTTCTCCAGATTGGGACTATCATAGAGTCAAGGGATCGAGAAGCTTGGGCCTCCAAAAGGCTCAGCCTACTCCCTACCCCACACCAAGCTTCCCCCCCTAGGCAAGGATTTCTATGGGCCTCATTTTGTTACTGTGAAGGGTAAAGTCCCACCCCTTCTTTCTGCCACTTCTCAGTTCCTCTTCTTTTCCCACTGCCTTGATTTTGTCTCAGAGGTGCAAGAGATGGCTAGACGTTCCCTTGGGGAGTAAGGGTCTAAGAAACAAACACTTTACACAATCCAAAAGTAGACAAATGATAGGAAAAGGAAAAGAAAAAAAATATTCTTCATTATTTGCAACTTGAATGGCATGGCAGTCTATTGCTCAGCTGCTAACCTAAAGGCTGGTGGTTCAAACCCACCCGGTGGCTCCTTGGGGAAAAGACTTGCTAATCAGTTTCCATCACGACTGCAAGCTCTGGGGCATCTCTATTCTGTCACGTGGAGCTGCTATGAGTCACAATCAACTGGAGGACACCTAAGAACAACAACAACAACATTGTCTGGTTCCGCAAGGCTGGGGCTTGTGAGTTTCAGGGGAAAGAAAATGAGAGAACGGGGTGGTGGAGAGCAATATGGGTGCTGGGTAGGGTCAGGACTAAGAAGACTGGATGGATTCAAAGGCTCATCAGAGCCAGGACAGCTTGGTGGTGGTTGGCGCACAGGGGGCTATTTCTAACCCTAGGGCACTCAAAGTCCAGAAGACTGTGCAAGTCTGGCTTGAGTCCATTTGTCCCAGCCGACGAGAAGTTGCAGCCCTGAACCAGAGACACTCCCTTCTCGTGGCCTGCCGTCCACCACCCACCACAGTTGGCTCCACCTCAGACCCCAGAAAGGGTCAGGCAGCTGTTCCAACTATTCCTGTAGGTGGCCCTCAGCATGGAAACAATGTGGAACTGTGGCAAGCCCAGAAGACTCTGTGGGAGATAACTGAGGATGGGAACAGAACCCTTTTTGGTCAAAATGAAGTGTTTTCCCTCAGCGCTGGAGGGTGGGGGCCCAGTTCTGGAATGTTAACCTTTGACCAGGCAAGTCTATTAGAGAAGGAAAAGAGTGGCCACTTCCAGGAAGGGCCCTGCCCTTCAGGCCAGTGACTTATGGGACTGTCCTCTCCACCCTGCCTAAGGCAGCACGGGGAGGGGCCAGGAGCCTCGCTGGCACTGGATCCTTGCATGGAGCTGCAGGCATCCATTTCCTTTCCCATCTGTCTCGTCTGCAGAAGTCCAAGGGGAGGTCTCTAGGTCATCCTTCCCCCTTTGGCCTCAGAGTGCAGTGCCAAGTCCAGGAGGCTATGGTTCTCCCTTCTACTTTCCTCTTTGCCTCCCAATGGAAGGACAGAGCAGCCCCTGGTCTTCACACAGTAGGCCCTGCGGAATCTTCAGCCCCCTGCACTCATCTGGGGATAATCACATTCAGAGGGCTTCGGCTGCCCCAGCTTCCTATGCCTCTGCTCGCAGGTGTACCGAATGCCTGCCTCCTGCCCTCGGGGGCTGCTCCGTGGTGGTTGGTTGTCATCCAGCCAACGCTGACTCTGGAAGACTCCATGTAGGCAGAGGCGAACTACTGTTCCACAGAGTTCTCAAGGGCTGGGACCTCTCGGAAGTGGTTCTCCCAGCCTGCTTTTCAAAATGCCTCTGAGTGGGTTCCGACAGTCAACTATTCGACTCGGTGGTTGCACACTAACCAACACCTAGGTGGATTCCCCAAGCCCACCCGGTGGCCAGATCTTGGGTGTAATTGCTTATCAGAGGTTTCTCCCCCAAGTGGTTCCACCCTTTCCTCCATCTCAGGGGAGGGAGGTGGCCTAGAGGCAGAGTGAATCCTTGGTGTCTTCCCTAGAGAGGGAAAAGTAACCAGCAGACGGGACCCTCTGCATGTCCCTCCTCAACCCGTTGGAATGCCTAGCCCCACCCCTGCATGTCCTTGCCAGCCTGGGAGCGCTCTCCTGGCCCCAGTGTGGCGGGCCCAATTGGGAGAGAACGGAATTCCCCAGGGACAAAGCTCTGATTCACTGGCCAAACCCTGACATAGCCGCCCCCTCTAGATTCCTGGGGAGTCAGTAAACAAACAGGGTGACAGCTCCCGCCTCTTGGCCTGCCTCGGCCCTGCCTGCTCTTCCTGCGAGGGCTTGCTCAGAACCTGGTCGGACACTGCCTGTGCCCCGCAGGCATCAGGCTGGACAGGAGGTCTCCGGCAGGGGGATAGTCATGGAGCTGCCCCATCCTGCAACAGAGCTCCCTGGCAGCACAGGTAGGGCCAGGTGGCGGGGTCCCACTGTGTTCAAACCTTTGTTCCAGATGGTGAAGGGGAAGCTGGCTCAATCGTCCGGGCAGACGGGCAGGCATGCACAGCCCCTAAGCTTGGCAATTCTCATGCCTTCACTTTCCTACGGATTTTGTAGCTGAAACTGGTAGTTTTCATGGGACAATTGACTTCGTCAATTGCCTGCAGTCTCATGTGGGAGGCAAGTATGGTTGGGGGGGGGGAGGATGACTAGAGGGGTGACAACCCCTAGCAGGCCGATTTTCTTTCCGTAAGAAGGTGAGCAGGTGATTCCCTCTTCCACCTTCTTCCCCCCACTGCCTACTGCACACGGATTGGGCGATTCGGCATCTGTGCCAGTTCCTCAAACTCCACAGTGGCCCCCCAGGTCCCTACCGCGGCTAGGGAGAGCGGTTGATGGGCAATATGCTTTTGAGGGTCTATCTATGGCAAGACTTTGGTAGGCTCCTTGGCTGGCGCCAGAGCCCTGGTGGAACAAGCAGGTGTGTCCTACAGTTAACGGAAAAACTGGCGGTTTGAATCTACTACCTAAAGGCTCCATAGGAGAAAGACCTTGCGACTGGCTCCCAGAAAGATCACAGTCAAGAAAAGCCTATGGGACAGGTCTACTCTTCCCATGGTCACCGTGAGTCAGAATTGATGCAATGGCACCCAACAGCAACATGGCTTGTCCTCTCAACTGCCGGCTCTGGGCAGAGGACTTTGGAGAGCTGGGTACCTGGAAGATGAGTGGTGCTCTCCAGGATTCTTTCCAGGCTGCCCGAGTGGTGATGAACAATGCGAACAGGGAAGGGAGGAAGGGGCATCCAGGGCTAGGTCCAGTTGGGAAGTAGGACATGTACTTCTGATAGCTCCCTCTGACTGGTCAGTTTCCTCTTGAATCTTTCTGGGGCCACCCCTCAGCTCCCTGCCCTGGACCCCCCCACCCCCACCGCTGGCTGCAGGAGGTTGAGTGAACTACAGGATCCTGAGATAGGAACCTGCAGCTTACCTTGAGGGAAATTGCTTATCAATTGTCAGGGACGGCTGAATCCTGCGCAGCTTCTTACCTAAGCAAGCACTCCCAGGATGTTATCTGGGTAGCAGTCAGTGGCAGAATTGACAATACTAAGTGGAGTAATAAGAGTAGTCTGCAATCCTATGGGACTGACCGTGAACCTGGAAGACTCGGTGTTTGCTCTCCTCTGGACATACACACACAAATTTCAAAGCTCTCCAAAGAGCCCCTCTCACCCCTTTTCACAGTCGTTCCACCCTAAGCTTGACGCAGACCAGGGTGGGGCAAACTCCAGCTCACAGAGGTCTGGGTGCATGGATGTCTGTTTTTCAGGTTAGAGCTGCTGCCACTGTCCCTGTGCCTCCTCAGGATGGTGCTAGGGTTTCCCGCCTAAGCCCAACGCTGTTTAACGGTGCCTGCAGCCCCCTGGAGCCGGCAGCCATGAATCTGTGCTGGAATGAAATAAAAAAGAAGTCTCACAACCTCCGGTAAGGCCCGCCTCCAGAAACGGCTTGGCCCGCAGTGGGCTCCACTTGCTGCTGTCCTTGTTCTAGCCTCTGAGCCTATGCCACGACCTTCCTCCACTTCTCCGACTATTCCCTTTCCTTCTCTGGCACTGGGGCAAGCCCCCTGCCTTGAAAGTCAAGAGACTTCCTTTTGAACTGTCCTCTTCCGTAGACGTGTCACCTTAGATAAAACGAAAACCAAACAATTTCACTACCACTGAGTCCATGTTGACTCATCGCAACCCTGTAGGACAGGATGGAACTGCCTCGGGTGAGTTTCGTAGACTGTAACTCTTGATGGGAGTAGAGAACCCCAACTTTCTCCCTACCACGGAGCGGTTGGGGGCTTGGAACGACTGACCTTGTGGTGAGCAGCCCAACACTTAACCAGTATGCCACCAGTGCCCCCCACCTTGGATAAATGATGTGAATCCCCTGAATTTTAGCTTCTGGTTTTTGTTGATTTTTTTTCTTTTCTTTTTTTTTGTCATTTTATTAGGGGCTCATACAACTCTTATCATAATCCATACATACATCAATTGTGTAAAGCGCATTTGTACATTTATTGCCCTCATTATTCTCAAAACATTTTCTTTCCACTTAAATTCCTGGCATTAGGTCCTCATTTTTCCCCTCCCTCCCCGCTCCCACCTCCCTCATGAGCCCTTGATAGTTTATAAATTGTTATTTTGTCAGATCTTGCCCTGTCCGATGTCTCCTTTCACCCTCTTTTCTGTTGTCCGTCCCCCAGGGAGGAGGTCACATATAGTTCCTTGTAATCAGTTCCCTCTTTCCTACCCACTCTCCCTCTACCCTCCCTGTTTCGCCCCTCACACCACTGGTTCTGTAGGGCTCATCCGCCCGG
>NW_022103942.1:1815519-1819176 GCF_000313985.2 Echinops telfairi | reverse complement strand
GGAAGGAAGGAAGGAAGGAAGGAAGGAAGGAAGGAAGGAAGGAAGGAAGGAAGAAAAGAGTGGCAAAATAATAACTGCTGTAACCACAACAGTTGGAAACCACCAGCTGCTCCATGTGAGCAAGTTGAGGCTTTCATCGCCGGTAAAAGGTTTACAGTCTCAGACACCATTAAAAAGAGCAGTTCTACACTGACCTATAGGATTGCTATGAGTCGGAATCGATTCGATGGCAGTCAGTGTGGTTTTCTGATAACTAACTCATGGTGCTGGGATGAGAATTCAAATAAGATATGAAAATGCTTTCTAAACTTAAAAATACTGATGTATAAATAAAGGAAAGGCCCCCTGGTGGCATAGTGGGTTACAAGTTGGGTTCCTAGCTTCAAGGTCCGCAGTTTGAACCTGCCAGCTAAAGATTTACAGCCTTGGAACCCCTATATAGGACTCGCACAGAGTTGGAGGTGACTGAAAGTAGTGAGTGATAAATGAAGGCAATGATTACCCTCCTTCTCCTGTTTCACTCCTAACTGCCTTCCATCTTGGTAGATCTCATCTGCTTTTTTTCCAGTTCCTTTATGCCTTCTACTCTCTTCCACAGGCTCCCTGGTGGTGTAGTGGTTATGCCTTGGGCTTCAATCCACAAGGTCGGCAGTTCAAAACCACTAGCTGTTCTGCAGGACAAAAACGGGGCTTTCTGTTCCCGTAGCAGTTAGTCTCAGAAACCTATGGGAAGAGTGGGTTGTCACTATGAGTCAGCAGTGATTTTGAGTTTACTCTCCTCCATTGAGCCCCTGGTGCCACTGTGGGCTAGGTGTTGGGCTGCTGAGAGAAAGGCCAGCGGTTCAAGCTGACCACCTGCTCCGTGGAAGAACAATGAGGCTGTCTGCTATTGTCAGAATTGACAGTCTCAGAAACCCTATATAGAGGTGCTGTGAGTAGGAATCAACTCAATGGTAGTGGGGTTTTTGGTTGACTCACCTCCATTGGTTGTCAGCCCACTTATTCCTCCCTAGAGGAGCTCTGGTGGCCTAGTGGGTTCCGCATTGGCCTGCTAGCCACAAGGTCTGCAGTTGGAAACCACCAGCCACTCTGCAGGGGGAAAGATACGGCTTTCTATTCTCATAAAGAGTGACAGTCCTTGGCTAGACCAGAGGAGGTACACTGGTACAGATAGGAACTGAAAATACAGGGAATCCAGGATGGATGAGCCCTATAGGACCAGTGGTGTGAGTGGCAAAACAGGGAGGGTAAAGGGAGAGTGGGTAGGAAAGAGGGAACCGATTACATGGAACTGTGTGTGACCTCCTCCCTGGGGGACAGACAACCGAAAAGTGGATGAAGGGAGAAGTCGGACAGGGCAAGATATGACAAAATACCCATTTATAAACTATCAAGGGCTCATGCGGGAGGGGGGAGCGGGGAGGGAGGGGGAAAATGAGGACCTAATGTCGGGGGTTTAAATGGAGAGAAAATGTTTTGAGAAACGATGTACAAATGCGCTTTACACAATTGATGTGTGTATGGATTGGGATAACAGTTGTATGAGCCCCTAATAAAATGTTAAAAAAAATAAATAAAAATAAATAAATAAATAAATAAAAATGGAGGGGGAAAAAAAACGAAAAAAAAAAAAAAAAAGAGTGACAGTCTTGGAAACACACAGAGATAGTTCTACTCTGTCCTACAGGGTCACTATGAGTCAGAATACACTGAATAATAGTGAGTTTGGTTTGGCTAGTCCCTCTTAAGCTACTTGGGAAAAATCTGAAAGAAATTTCTAAACTCGTATTAATTGCTCCTCTTTGCTCTACCCTTCTTTGCCCCTACCCCCACACATCTCCCCACTTCCTCTAGTCAAAGCCCAAACTTTTGGTTTCTGGTGGAGGTAAGGCAATGTAGCGCAGGAGAAAGAATGCGGGTTCTGGAGTCAAACAAACCATAGTGGCTACTTTATAATGTTTCTGTGGGAATTCACTGAAGCAATAATTTAGGTAAAAGGCTTGGCTCAGGTGGTAATGAGTCAATGCATAAAGAATAGCTATTATTATCAGCTGAGAGGAATGGGCTTGATGGCTGCATGCGACCTTGGTCAGGCTCATGGTCATTTGTAGGGAGAGGCAGACAGAGATGTTTTTTGACCCTCCATATCTCAATCCTCTGGCCTATGTTACTATTGTCCATTGAGCCCCTTGAGCTGCTTATGTTCTATGGCTCTTCTCACATGTGCAGGCAGACACGCAGCCTCTCAACTTGTCCTTTCCACTTACCAGCCTCCTCTCTGCTCTGAGCAGCCTTAGGATGAGCAGGTGGACATGACTTGAATCCTGCCAGGGCAAGAGGGCAACCAGACAGTTATCATTCCCTAATGAGCCCGCTCCGTTTTCTGTCCTTTCCAATCTGATGCTGGCCGTGCAACCAAATTAGCAGAGGCCCACACAATAACATTTTAATCCCCACACAATAACATTTTAAACCATATGCACCTGGAACACTCCCCCCCCCCACACACACATTCTGGGTCCTACCCACTGGTTTAGTGCCATGCTCCATGTGGAGATGCTTCCAGGGGGTCTGTGAATGGACCCAGCCTCCTCTCACTGGACCAACCAGAGTATCTCCAAACCAAACCAAAAAAAAAAAACCAAAACCCTCAATAGCAATCCAATAGGACAGACAGAGTAGAGCATCCCCTATGGGTTTCCAAGACCATAATTTTTTTGGTCGAATGTTTTTTTTTCTGTTTTGTTTTGTTTTTACAGTTTTATTGGCATTTAATCCACATATCACACAATTCAGTAGTTCAATCGTATCAGGGAGAGTTGTACATCCAAGACTGGAAATCTTTACAGGAGTAGAAAGACTCATCTTTCTCCCATTCAAACCATCGCTCTACTGATGACATAACTATGACCTTATACAAAGTACTTCTCTGAGCAAAAGTAGTGCCTCCTTTATAATGTTTCTGTGGGAATTTCCCGAAGCCATCGTTTGTTGTTTATTTATTTGTTTTTATGTAGATTTATTACTGCTCCCATGGAGTGACTGGTGGTTTCAAGCTGCTGACCTTGTGCTTAACAGTCCGGGGCACTGGGGTTCTGTTATATCTGAAAGTTCTGCATACGAATTGATTTGAGGAAAAGTGTTTTGCCACTTAAAAGGAATGAAGATTGAAAGTCATTGATCTAACCCATTGTGTGCAGGGCTCGCCTAGAGGCCTTGGCAGACCATAGTGGCAAGCTCCAGCTCCCTCTCCAAGAGATCATTGACTGGCTCAGCCAAAAGGATGAAGAGTTGTCAGCTCAGCTGCCCCTACAAGGGGATGTGGCCCTGGTGCAACAGGAGAAGGAGACCCATGCGGTAGGTTTGAATTGTAGAAGCCATAGTGTTTTGCCTCTCAGCTGGGCCTGGGGCCCTTCCTCATGACCCTGACAGCCAGCCAGCCCGCACTGCTTAGACTCTGAAAGTAATAGGGCATGGTATGCAGTCCCACTAGTCTGTAGATTTCTTCCCACCAAAATTAGTAACATCTTTCCTCTCTGTTCTTTCTTTCAGATATCAAACTCCCTTAAAATCATGCTGCCCTGATTTTTATTGGGGACTCGGAGGAAAACTTATTATCATATGATGTCAAGTTTAAAAACAAAGCAATAAACAGTA
>NW_022103942.1:1805775-1815403 GCF_000313985.2 Echinops telfairi | reverse complement strand
ATAAATTATCAAGGGTTTGTGAGGGAGGGGGTGGGGAGGGAGGGGAAAAATGAGGAGCTGATACCAAGGGCTCAAATAGAAAGAATAATGCTTGGAGAATGATGATGGCAACAACTGTACAAATGTGCTTGACACAATGGATATATTGTGATGAGTTATACGAGCCCCCAATAAAATGATTTTAAAAAGAAAAAAAAGTTCATGGAAACATGCGATTAAAAGATAATGGAATTTTCCCATGAAGTTTTGAAACCTCCTCACATAAGTGGATTCCAGATGTATTAAAATGTACAGATATGTATGTCTATACATAGTAAAAACATACCTAGGAAATATATCAAAAGGTTAGCAATGGTTCACCCTAGATTGCTTATCATTTTCTTCTTCATATTTTTATTAAATTCTTAACATTTTCCTGATACCCGTTGCCGTTATAATCAGGAAATAACCATAAACATGTAAGTGAATGCAGAATTGAGTACAGTACAACAGGAAAATAGACAAGCATACCACAACTGTCATACAGACAGTATGTTGGAAGAAAAATGAACCTGATACAAAAAGAGCACAGTAAGATTCCATTTATGTAAAGTTCAAAAATAGGCAGCACTCATCAGGGGTGTTATAGGTCAGAATAGGGGTTACGTTTAGGGGTAAGAAGTCTCTACATATGGTTACCATGCTCATATGCGAACTGAAAAGTTGGCAGTTCCAGTCTACCTTGAAGTACCTTGGAAGAAACGCCTAGAAATATACTACCCCCCCCCCCAATTTATGAAAACCCGTATGGAGCACAATTCTATTCTGACATAGAGTCACCGTAAAATGGAATCTAAATGGAGACAGTTTTTTTTTTTAATTTATTTTTAATATTTTGCAGGGAAGGGAGGTAAGTGTGGGATAGCAATCCCTGACTGGCTCTATTAATAATCCCCTCAGAAGTGCCTTGGGGGAAAAGCCTGTTGATCGGCTTCTGGAAAACCCTATCTGTTGAAAGCCATGTGCAGCGCTGTGCTACTGACAGACACAAAGCGGGTGCTATAAGTTGAGATCAACTCAACCGCAACTGGTTTGAGGCTTTATTTGTTTGTTTGCTTGGTTTCTGATAGTTGTTTAAGGATCGGCAGTGACTAGAAGAGAGTATGGACGAATCTTCTGGGATACAGGTAGAATTCTATTTCTTGAGTGAAGTACTGGTTAAACAGGTAGAATCATTTTATGAAAACCTATTAAGATGTATACTTATGATTTGTATACCTCAAAAAAGTTTTTTAAAATGGCATGACACTACTTGATATGATTCAACTATGGAATGGTAGGATGTCTCGGTTAGCTCCTAATTAAATGGTTTGGAAATCTTTTTTTTTATATCTATCTTGCCCATCCTACTTTCCATTCTCTAACCTCTGTCTAGGTGACTTTCTGACCCCTGTAGAGATCCAAGGTTTTCAGACCAAGATCCCCATACTTCTCTCTACCCTGTGGCGTAAAACAACAACAATGAATTAAACAAAAAAGACCAACCAGCTGCTGTTGAATCAATTCCAACATATACCACCATGTGTTACAGAGAAATAACATAGCTCCATCGAGTGCTCATGACTGTGACCTTTCAGAAGTACATTGGCAGGTCTTACCTCTGATAAACTTCTTAGTGGGTTTGAACCACTAACCTCTTGATTAGTCTTGTGCTTAGCCTTTAGCACCACCCTTGGACTTCTGTTGTGGTGTAGACAGCCCCATTTCATACTGAATCCTTCCAGTGTCAGAAAGTGATTCCCTTGCTTAGAGGGACGACGAGAGCCCTAATGGTAGTTAAGTGCTTACCTGCCAACCAAAAGGTCATTGGTTCAACTCTACTAGCCATTCCATGGGAGGAAAATGTGGTAGTCTGCTTCCAGAAAAGAAAAAAAAGACAGCCTTAGAAACTCTATGGGGAAGTTCTACTCTATCCTATAGAGTTGCTATGAGTTGAAATTGCCTTAGTGACAATGGGCTTTAGGAACGATGACAGTACCAAAGAATCAAGTTGCACTGACAAGAAGACAAGTAGTCAAATTCCGCACAGAATTCAGAGTGACTGTAAGACTTTCCTTTTCTGTTGGCCATGTTGCTAACCTTCACAGGCCTTTATGGAAGAAGTTAAGTCTCGAGGTCCCTATATCTACTCTGTGCTAGAGTCAGCTCAAGCCTTCCTGTCCCAGCATCCTTTTGAAGAATTAGAGGAGCCTCGTTCTGAGCGTAAAGGTGAGTAGTCTTCTCTCTTCCTCTATCTTGATCTATATATCACTAAATACCTTCCTACCTTTATCAAACTCATGCTCTCAGCTGTTACCAAGGAGGTTCGTTTTCTCCTAAAAGTCCCAAGGGAGGAGCAAAATTCCTACTACAAGAAAAAGCGAAGAAAACAGAATCTAGAGTGGGGTGACCAGCATGTGGCCCAAAGCTGTATGTGACTCTCAGGATAGTCCATTGTAGCCTTTTAAGCATATATGAGAAAGAGAAAAATTGGCTCAAATGTAATTAACTGAGTCAATGAATAAAAGGATTAGTATTGTCCTGAAAGAGACATATTACTTTATTCCAACATGGAAGGACACATATTAAGGCTCTAATCAACCAGCAAATACACCCTTGCATTATTTGATGTGGTTTCTCTAGTCAGTCTTGTCAATTCCCACCAAATGCCTGGTGGGCAGGATGGGTGGGGGGGCATGAAAATAGGATAATAGGGCTCTAAGGGAATGGATTGTCATTCCACTGAGTATAAAGTATAAAGTAAGCCATCTCAGAAGCAGAAATGGGAAATCTCACAACCATCAAGAAAGAAGAGCTATACATAAAGCGTATCTGAGATCCCTTTATGGAGAGGTGGAGACAGCAGATCAACAGCACCAAAAAACTATGAGGCAGAATGAGAGGTTTCCTGGCTCACAGAATGAGTAGAGCTGATTGCCTTCAGGCAGGAGGCTGTTTTGCAGAGTGGTATGCCCTTTGGTCACTTATCAGTGCTAAAAGAGCTTTATAACACTTGCTTGAGTAGGGCAGAGGCCAAGGGGGCATATGTCTGAGGCCAAAGACAAGAGAGAGATCTGACTGTGGGCATTGATAAAAAGAGGCACTGCAGACCAAAGAATGGTATGCTTAACATTTGTGATGCTGACATATTAGCTATTCTAATAAACCCCGTTACTCTGCGTGAGTATTATATAGTCTGTGAGTTTTGCATGGCCATTGCAACCGATTACTGAACCCACCAGAGAAGGAAAGTGGCATGGGAGAGATGGTTGGTGTCAGAATAGGGTAGCTAAAGTGGGAGGGTGAAGGAATGTCTGACCTCTGCCTCAGAGGCACCATTCCTAGGCAGACGTGCACTTGGATTCTCTTTCCCCCTGGTGAAGTCGGAGGAAGTCAGACATGGCCTCCATGCCATTTCTGCATTCTGAAAAAAAAACCTGTTTTGCAAGATTATTTTTTCCTGGTTAATACAGACTTAAAACATTTCCTTTTATCTCCACATGTACAGTTTAGTGATGTTAAGTATGTTCATTATGTTGTTCAACCATCACCATTAACTCCTCCCAATGTTTTCTATCACTTTTAACAGAGGCTCAGTGTCACCTAAGGGTTGTGTAAAAGATCTTTTTTAAAGTCTAAAAAGTTAAATAATAATATTTGAGAGAAAAATTAACTGTGGCTCTTGGACATTGACCCTAGTGGCTTCTGGTCCCTTCCCTCTGTAGACTAGGCCTCTCTAGGTGTCCATTCAAATAAACCATCAGGGTAGAATTCCTAGGGATTAGGTCTGAGTGTTGGCCCAGCAAGCCCTCCTCCCCAGAAAAGGCCTTTACTTTTCAGAGAGAGGCTATGTCTAGGGTCTGGAAGGACCCTTCATTAGCAAAGCCTTTTGTTGATGCTGTTTACCCTCTTACTTCTAGTCCCTCCATAGGAGAGCTAGTGTTGAATTTGCTGTTCCTGAAATAGGTTAAGCTCAAGAGACAGCAAGGACAAATTAAGTTAGCCGGGGAATTTGATTCTGCTTCTGAGTGGAGGTCTAAAGGGCTGGGGGTGGGAGGTTGATATTAGAAGACCAGAAGGGAGAAAATGGGCATGTTAAACTAACCTCTTCTGGGCTGGGCCTTCATAAAATATCTCCCTCCTTTGGATTGACCTCGGAAGCAGCCACTAATGCAAATCACACCCCAGCGTCATGTGAATATGACCTTCAGTGATTTGTCTCTCTATACCCCTTACAAATTTGACTCACTATTTGCCTTGCCTACTGGGCTTTCTACTCCTGTAATCAGTTCCAGTCTTGGAAACCTACAGGGGGTGGGTCGCTCTGAGTCAGCATTAACTCCATGGCAGTGAGTTTGGGTTTGGTTTGGTATTGGCATAGTGGATATGCATTGGACTCTGATCCCCAAGGTCCTGCAGTTCAAAGCCACCAGGTGTTCCATGGGAGAAAGAGGGTTTTCTTCTCCCATAAAGAGTTACAGAGTCAGAAACTCACCGGGCCAGTTCTACCCTGTTTATAGGGACCCCTGTGTGTTGGCATAGACTTGATGGCAGTGAGTTTAGGTTTTTTGTTTGTTTGTTTTGTTTTTTAAGAATATGGAAAAAAATCCTCATAATATAGTAAGTGGAAAGTACATATATGACTGAATGTGGTAGCTTGCCTGTGGTAGTGGATATATGAATTTACACATGTGATAAAATTGCATAGGGCTAAGTACACACATACACAATTGGCTACAACTGAAAGTCAGATGCTTGGATCCACAATCAATACCTGTGGAAGCAGCAGTCAAGAAATTAAATAAGATATTGCAGTAGGCAAATCTGCTACATACGACTTCTTCGAAATGTTACAGAGCAACTTTGGTGAGTAGCAACTGGGGGTTAAAAGCTCGTGGGCAGCCAACTAAGGTATCACTATTGGCCTCTCCCTGTCTGGAGCAAAGAAGAGTGGAGAAAATGAAAGGCCAAACCAACAATCAGCTTTCATGACCCTAAATCAGAAGAAGTAAATGGTGCCTGAACACACTGGCGACCTCCCTGAAAGGGATAATAGTAGATAGTCCTGAATAAGAGTGAGAGAAAAAAGTGGAATAAAATTCAAAATCATAAAAAATGACCAAGAGACTTTGGTCATTCCTCGCCCTTAAGTCTGGAACTGAACCCCACCCACATTCCTGCCACTTGGGCTCAATTTTCAGGCAAACACTAGGTCTAGAATGGGAATAATAGTAATTGGAAAGTCTGTACACCTTAGAATAATCAACCATTTTATTTTTAAAATTAAAAAATTAATAGCTTTCTTGGCGTGTAGTTCACATATCATACATTTTAGTAGTTCAGCCATATTAAGAAGAGTTATGCAATCATCCCTACAATAAATGTTAGACCATTTTCTTCTTTCTTGTACTTACTGTTGTTAGCTCCCCACTTCTCCCCAACTTCCCCTACCATACCCCCAAGAAACCACTAATCCAGTTACTGTCTAGATAGATTTACCTATCCTGGATTTCATAAACAGAAAAAGTTTACAAAACACAACAACAAAACTAGCAACAGTAACAAAGTAAAACATATTTAATTGTATGATATGTGGATGAAGTGCTGATGAAACTGTTAAACAAAAACAAAACCAAAGGAAAATGTCAATCACAAAGAAAGTACACCAAAACATGAAAAAATAATAACATATAAATTATCAAGGGTTCATGAGGGAAGGAGGGACGGGGAGGGAGGGGGAAAAACGAGGAGCTGATACCAAGGGCTCAAGTAGAAACAAAATGCTTTGAAAATGATGATGGCAACATATGTACAAATGTGCTTGACCCAATGGATGTATGTATGGATTGTGATAAGAGTTGTATGAGCTCCCAATAAAATGATTTTTTTTAAAAAGCAAGCACAAAATATTAAAAAGTGGACCAAATTTAAAATGGGCCAAAGGGTAGAACAAATGATAAGGTGTTAAATTTTAACCTAACCGCATCCGCAATCATCCACTTTCTAATGCATTCTGCATGCTAGATAGCAAGTCTATTGGCACCTCTGGTCTATGGTAAGAGGGGATTGGCCAGAGGCTTAATCCACATGTATTTCCCCTTCACTTTTTTTTTAATGGAAACAACTTTCAGTGGGTCAAAAGGGAGATCAAACGATAAGTTATTACATTTTAACCTAGCTACATCTGCCATAATTGACTTTACAACATTCCTTGTCTAATAAAAAGGCTGTTCATATCCCTCCAATGTTCAGAGGGAAGTCACTGGAGGCTTAATCTGTGTGTAGACCCTGCAAGTGTATTTTGGACTTCACTGACATCCATAGCCTTCTTCACACTTATTTTAGATTCAAAGGGCAGCATTTACCCAAGGATAGTTTTTTTAGTGTTCTAAAACAAGGAGGAACAGAAAGAGGAAACTTAAGAAAAAGTGGGGTGTGGGATAGTACTTTGCGGGGATTGCCAACAAGAACACGAAACAAAATATGTATGAATTATTGAATGGATACTGATCATCTGCTCTGTAAACCTTCACCTAATTCAAAATAAAGAGCTTAAAAATTAATCCAAAGTTAAATAGATTGTGTATGTGTATCTGGTTATATATACCAGCACAAGTATGCATGTACGCATACGTACCTGCCCATACATTTTATGAAGGGTTGTCTTAGTCTTTTCCTTCCTGTCTTCCCTTGAAGATACTTCCCCCAGAAAACAGATTCAGAATCTTAGCCGCTTTGTGTGGAAGCAGGCAACCGTGGCCAGTGAACTGTGGGAGAAGCTGACAGCACGCTGTGTGGACCAGCACCGTCACATTGAGCGTACCCTAGAACAGCTCATGGAGATCCAGGGGGCAATGGAAGAATTAAGCACTACTCTGACCCAGGCCGAGGGAGTCCGAGCTACGTGGGAGCCCATTGGGGATCTCTTCATCGATTCACTCCCAGAGCATATCCAGGCTATTAAGGTATGTGGGTCCTCCTCACCTGAAACCCTTCCCAGACCCTGGCAATGTTCCTGCTGTTGAGACTCCATTTTCAGCCTGTTCTACAAACTTAGTTTGTGCTGCTGACTTTGGGAGCTGGTTTGCCTGGAGTCTCCTTGATCCTTTTGTCTCTTCTTTCTCTGGCATTTTCCCAGAGGAGAGGAGAAGGGGCAATACAGTGGCCACCTAGATTGGCAAGCACCTAGGTTGTGTGGAAACAAAACCTCTGGGTAAGGAGGGAGGAGTTCAAGGGAATGACTAATGATGGCTCCGCCTCCCCACTCTGTTTGCTTTGTGATGAGACTTCCGTTTCTACAGCTCTTCAAAGAAGAATTCTCCCCCATGAAAGATGGAGTAAAGTTGGTTAATGATTTGGCCCATCAGCTTGCTATTTCTGATGTACACTTGTCACTGGAGAATTCCCGGACTCTGGAGCAGATCAACATCCGGTGGAAACAGCTACAGGTAGAAGAGCAGCCTGGAGGGAGCAATGAGGACGAGCTTTAATCGAACTAGGCTGAGCAGCAGTTCTCAACCTGTGGGTCATGACCCCTTTGGGGGTTGAATGATCCTTTCACTGGGGTCATCCGATTCATAGCAGTAGCAAAATTACAGTTATGAAGAAGCAATGAAAATAATTTTATGGTTGGGGGGGCACCACAACATGAGGAACCGTACTAAAGGGTGGCGGCATTAGGAAAGCTGAGAACCACTGGCTTAGAGGAAAGCTGTTTCAGGTCCAAAGCAAAGAAAGGGTAGTAGAGAACTTAGAATAGAGCAACGAGATTCTCTGCAGGCCTGAAGCAACGAGAGAAGTGTCTGGTTTTGGGTACTCAGGGTCAAAGAGAAAATGAATTTTGACTATGGTCAAAATGAAGGCTATTCTTCCAGGAGAGGCAACCTTTTGGAGACAGCAACTGGACTGATGGTTCCTGGGGGGCAGGGGAGGGGAAGAAAGGGAGGCGGGGGAGGGGGAGCCAATAATGATGGGTACGAGAGAATAGTAAATGTTCTAAAACTGGAAGAAAAAAAAAAAGAAGGATATTCTTCTCTGACCCTTGGAGAGAGGGGTTAGATGGTAGTTTGAAGAGCTGGAATTTGAGGAAAGCCTCTATAGAGGGGAGTTCATAGAGCCCTGGTGGTATAAATGTCACTAATTTAAACCCATTAGTGACTCCATAGGGAAAAAAAAGATGAATCTATCTGTTCCCATAAGGATTTACAGTCTTGGAAACTATATGGAGCAGTTCTATTCTGTTCAATAGGATCACTGAGTGGGAATAGACTTCACCGCAGTGGGCATATGAGGGAGTTCATGACTATAGTCCTCGGAAACCCAGTGCCATCAAATTAATTCTGACTCATAGCGACCCCATGTGGGGTTTTCAAGGCTTTTTACATCTTTACTGGAGCACATAAACCCATCTTTTCCCCACACAGCAGCTGGTGGGTTTGAACCACTGACCTTGAGGTTCGCTGTCCACCACTTATCAAACAGCACCATCAGGGCACCTTATGAACTCCAAAGGTGCCTAAAAATCCCATGCTAAATATGTGGACCGAATTCCTTTCTTACATGTTCTTTCCATAGGCATCAGTTACTGAGAGACTGAAGCAGCTGCAGGATGCCCACCGGGACTTTGGGCCAGGATCACAGCACTTCCTCTCCTGTACGTGAGCCAAACTGGACTTTTCTTACAGAACCTTAATTATCTTCCAAGTAGCTTACTGTTATGCCTTGGGGCCCTGGTGGGAGCTTCGTATACCTTGCCTTCCAAGAAGCTGGGAGGATAGAGCAGTGTAGTACAATGATTAAAAGAACAGGCTTTCAAGTCAGATAGACTGAGGTCTGAGTCATAGCTCCGCAGCATCCAAGCTGAACAAACTTGTAAATGTCATTTACCTTTTCTGGACCTTAGATTTCCCTGCTAGAAAAATGAAGCAAACACAGTTTCTAGGTCATGTTGTTGCGGTTGTTGTGTGGTGCCATTGAGTGGGTTCTGACTCACAACGACCCTATGTCCAACAGAACAAAATCACTGCCTGGTCCTGGGCCATCCTCCCAGGCGGCGTTAGGTGAGAGCTCCTTGTGTTGGTCCATCTCGTGGAGAACCTTCCTCTCTTTTGCTGCCCTTCTACTTTACCAAGCATGATGGCCTTCTCCAGGGACTGATCCCTCCGGACAACATGTCCACAGCACGTGAGACAGAGTCTCACCATTTTGGTTTCTGAAGAGCATTCTGGCTGGACTTCTTCCAGGACAGATTTGTCCATTTTTCTGGTAGTCCCCGATGTAATCGATATGCTTTGCCAATACAATTATTCAAAGGCATCCACTTTCGTTGATTTAGCACATAGTATTATTGGATTAAATGACTTTATTCATCAAAATATTTATTGAGAACCTCTACTCTGTCCTATAGGGTTGCTCTGAGTCAAAGCCAACTCAATAGCACTAGTGTAGATTATGGGCCAGGTCATGTGCTAGGCACTGAGGATCGCATCAGCCAACTCAACAAACAGCAATCCTCAGAGTTGTAGCGCTTATATGCTAATGAGAGAAGTCAAGCATGCAATGATTTCTTTTTATGCATATGTGTTTATATAGAGACACACACATGCAAGCT
>NW_022103942.1:1793512-1805668 GCF_000313985.2 Echinops telfairi | reverse complement strand
GGGACAATAAGGCAAGAAAGGGATGAATAGGGAGAGCTGAACTTCAGTGAGGTGTTTCCATTTTGAACAGGACTCACTAGGAGAGTGACAACGGACGCCTAAGAGCAGTTAAGGAATGCATCATGTGGCTATCTGAGGCTACAGCATCTTCTAAGAATTTAAAGCGAGGAGCAGGCCCGCAGAACAGCCTGGAGGCTAGTATGGAAAGGAGTCAGGAGGGAGAGAGGCAATGAGGTCAGAGAGGTAGCCAGAGGTCGGAGCACGGAAGGTCTTGGAGGCTTCGGCAAGGGCTTCAGAATTTATTCTGAATGGACTAAAGAGCCACTGGAAAGATTGGTGCTGCGGGATAGCATGATCAGACTTGTGTTTTAACAGACTCAGACTGTTGGGAGTCCATTTCGGGGAAGTAAGAGTACAAGCAAGGAGACCTGTTAGAAGGCCTAGTGAAATGATCTGGGTGAATGGTTATTAAGGTGGAAGAGACCAGGGTGTTGCAAATATAACAGGTAGTGACTTCGCATTCCTGGCTACCCCCGGTGTGGCCGAGTAGGACTGTGTTCCATAAGGTTTTCAATGGCTTCCTTCCAAAGTACATGTGGCTGGGCTCACACTGTCAACCTTTGGATTAACAACTGAGAGCACTGACCAAGGACTCGACTCTACGGATGAAAAGCCAGTGGGCACTCACAAGATTTAACATAGCATCTGGCACATAGAAGCTTAAGACATAATTGGCAATGATAATTATTATCGCAGGCAACTCTACCTGCACAGGACTCTTCTGCCCAGGGAAACTGCAGCAGGAACAGCCACAAGATAACGTCTCTAGAGCTCCTCCCCAAAGCAGTACCGATTCCTACTGACACATAGGACTGAGAAGTTTGACGTTCTAAGGCAGTGGTTCTCAACCTTCCTAATGCTGCAACCCTTTAATATAGTTCCTCATGTTGTGGTGACCCCCCAACCATAAAATTATTTTTGTTGCTCCTTCATAACAGTAATTTTGCTACTGTTTTGAATCAGGCGACCCCTGTGAAAGGGTCGTAGGGGTCGTGACCCACAGGTTGAGAACTGCTGTTCTAAAAGAAGGGTTTTGAGTCCCGTGAAGAAAGTAGCGTCTGGTTCACATCCACAGCCATACTCTAGCTGTCTGCCATTGAATGGGTAGAAATGGCAACCTCCGCAGGAAGAGCATCATGAGGACGGCCAAGGTCAGAGGATCCTGTACGTGCCATTTGACACATTTCTGGTATGTTTGGATGCCAGTAACAACATATTTATCCCTTGCCCTCACAGAGAGTTTTGTTCCTTAGAGGATTAACCTCAACCTCAGGAGCAATGAGAGTTGGACATCCCCTTCTGGGCTTATCAGCTCTTTGGGCTGATAGAGTATGGTAGTGAACAGAGGCCTGAAGAATAATAGTAGCCAACTTTCCCTCTTTCTCTTTGCCCTTAACAGCCTCCGTCCAGGTTCCCTGGGAAAGAGCAATCTCACCCAATAAAGTTCCTTACTACATCAAGTGAGTGACCATCTGAATCAGAAGTGGGTCAGTCACCTGTCCACCCCCTCTGTCATTTGTCTTTTTTTCTACCTGCCCTTGCCACTCCTTGTCTGTTGGAATTCCTCCATCCAGTCCAGTTTTTCCTCTTCCTCATCCTCAAGAGCTCCAGATTCTACCTGGGTAAAGGTGAATCCCTGGGTAAAGGTGTTTTGGGATCTTCAGGGTTCACCCTCGGATCCTGCAGCTTCTTGCATCCAATCTGTCACTAAGTGGTGCGTGTGTTGGGGGTGGGTGGAAGATGGTGTGGACCCTAGTGCTATTGATGCTTCTGTTTGTAGCCATCAGGCCCAAACCACATGCTGGGACCATCCCAAGATGACGGAGTTATACCAAACCCTAGGTAAGAATGTGGAGTTCTTGTATTGGGTGGGACTATATACAGATGCCTTTGCCCTGGAAGAATTCAAGAGAATCATATTCAACAAGTGGTGAGGGTGGAAGTGAGTCCTTTTCTCCAACCCTCTACCTTCCCGTCCCCTCTGCACCTCAGTCAATTGGAGGTGCTATGATTTCCCCTGAGCCATTTTATCATCACGTATGGAAATTATACCAAGGCTGCCCTGATTGTAACTCTCGTGTACCTTTTCTTTGGCTACTACTATGGTCTCACCATTATGTTGCAAATGGTATTTGTTTATGCATTCGTTTCTACTGCTGTGAAGTATTCCCTTCTATATATTACAGTTTATTTAACCATGCTATTGATGGACTTTTTTCTTGTTTCTCATTTGGTCCTAGTAAGAATAATGTCCATTGGTGCACTCGTGGAAGAATTTTTCCAGGGCATGTTTTTGCGTCTAAAACCAAACCCATTACTAGCATGTTAATTCTGACTCATAGCAACACTACAGGACAGAGTAGAAATGCCCCACAGGGTATCCAATGCTGTAAATCTTTCCGGGAACAGAGTGCTCTATCCTTCTCCCATAGAGCAACTGGTAGGTTCAAACTCAGCAGCCAAGTGCTCACCACTAGGGATCCTATAATTCCTCAGTCTACAGGTCATAAAATCATTTTTGTATGCCATAGCTTTATCAAAGCAACTTGGATATTGTTTCCTGAAAGGTTTGTTTCATTTCCTTGTACACACAGCACATTTGTGTGTATGTGTATATGCTCATTCTCATATTTACTCGGTCGTGATGTAAAATGAGAAGGAATTTCTTACTGCGTGTCTTGGTTAAGAACGTGTGGAAATAACTGCTCTAGGAAAGCTAGCTAGCTGGGCTGTCGGGTATCTCCATGTTCAATTTTACTAGGTCCTACCAAGGTCTTTTCCAAAGTGGCTGTGTTAATTATGCCACTGCAATCCATCCACTTCTTCACTGACATGTACTTGGGTATTGTCAGACATTTCTTTAGTGCCAATCTAGTGGGTATAAAATATGTGTGTGTGTGTGTTTTAGCCAATGTTCTTGGTTTTAAATATATATGTAGCCTTTGCTATTTCAACACCCTTGACATGTACAATTTAATTACATTTATCATGTTGTACAACATCACTGGTGTCCATTTCCAAATTATTTCAACACCCTTAACAACAAGCTCAGGGCTCCCTCAGCAATGTTTGTTGTGGTTTTCATTTAAGTGGGCCTGTTTTGAGTGGGTCTGTGTCCATTCCTTGCAGCGGATCTGAACAACATTAAGTTCTCAGCATATCGCACTGCCATGAAGCTACGCAGAGTCCAGAAGGCACTGCGCCGTATGTATCCCGCACATCTCTGATGTCTTCACTATTAGCCATCTGCATGCTCTTTTCAACTTTCATCCCACTGTGATGGGATGAAACTTTCGAAATGTTGACACAGCCTGTGGACAGCTGCTTTTTCCTGAAGCCTTCCACTCTCCAAACTAGTTCCCAAATTAAGCCCAAAGCCATCCTCTTCCTTATCCCATTCTCCTTGCCCAACATGGATAATCAAGCAACTGCTCTGCACCGGGAAGTGTCCCAAACCCTGATTTGGAGTCAGCAGAAACTTTTGTTCTTTTGCCTTGTTGGGATTATTGGATGTGTCGGCAGAATTGCTGCAGTAAATGCCAGGAGTTAGGTGACCAAGTGACTGCAGGTATAATGTAGATCCTGGTCTTTCTTAGGGACACTGCCTATGAAAGCGTCCTGGTCCAGCCATGTCCAAATAGGATGGTGGAGCATTAGAGCTAATGAAAAGCCCTCCTGAAAACAATTCGTCTAAGCGACTCATGGACCACACAAGCATCAGTCTTCATGACCCTGAGATCAGAAGTAGATGCCGCCTAGCGACCGTTACCAACTGTTGTGAGGGGGGTCAAATTAGAAGGTTCCTGGAGAGAGTGGGAGAAAAATGTGGAGCAAAACTCAAAACTCTGAAAATGCTGAGACTTACTGGTCAGATAGAGCCTGGTGAAACCACTGAGACTCTAGCCCTTAGTCACCCTTGGCTCAATTCTCAGTTGAACAATAGACAGATCTATAAGGGAAAAATCACACTCGAGAGGTACACACTCCTTAGCAACATCACCTACTTGGAATCAAAGGGCAGCATTTGCCAAGGATGAACTTTAGAGGCAGGAATTTTTAGGAAAGAAGGGGAAATGGAAATGGGAAACACAGGGAGGAAACGGGAGGAGGGATGTTGCATTGTGGGGATTGCGATCAATGACATGAAATGAAATGCATATGAATCATTGAATAGAAAGCTGATTTGCTTGGTAAGCCTTCGCCCAACTCACACATACATACAAAAAGCCTCCTTGAGATACAGCGCATTTACTCAGTCATGCCTGAGCCATCGTAACTACCATCTAGCTTCTCCGTACAAGGTTCCAGGACAAGCCTCGTTTCAGTTGAGATATGTGCAAAGACAGAGAAAATGAGATTCGATCCCTTGGAAGTCAGTGTCACATAAGAGGTGAAGTGAGTCACATCCCACTATCTTCTTGAAAATGATGTCACATAAAGGTCTTTGAGGTATAGACATATCTTGATTTAATTTCAGGAGGCTTTGACTTCCCTCATCCTCCTTGGGTTGAGGGTTTTGGTAAAGAGCTGAACTGAGTCAAAATTGGTGACAGTGATGGCCTTCTCTCCTTGTCTAACCCCGGGGGGGGGGGGGTCTCTTTCTGGCTACGTTTTTCCCTCTCTCCTTTCCTTCCCAGTGGACCTTGTAACGTTAACCACGGCCCTGGATATCTTCAGTGAGCATGATCTGCAGGCCAGTGAGCATGTGATGGATGTGGTGGAGGTCATTCATTGCCTCACTGCTTTATATGAGCGACTGGAGGAAGAAAGAGGCATCCTGGTCAACGTGCCACTGTGTGTGGACATGAGCCTCAACTGGCTCCTCAATGTTTTTGACAGGTAAGCTCTGGCATCCCGGGAAGCCTCCAGTCTGGAAGGCCAGGGGATACCCTGGAAATAGGCATGGTGGGAAGAGATTGCTCCCAAGGTGGACCAGGACCCAGCTCAGTTTGGGACATGGTTACCGCCGAACCTTGCTCAGAAAAAGACTGCCTAGATGTTAACCCTTAACATATATTCATGTTCTCAGACTCTTCTTTTAAACCTAGTGGTCGCAGTGGCAAGATGCGGGCATTGTCCTTTAAGACTGGCATTGCATGCCTGTGTGGCACAGAAGTAAAGGAAAAACTTCAGTGTGAGTATAACCTCAATGTCCAGAGTGCAGTGGGGTGGAGAAAGAGGTGTTGTAGGGAGGCGAACAGGTGTGAGCTAAGCAGACAGGAGGTTTTATGACTCAACCGAGAGATATTCAGACTATCTTGTGGAGCTTTCTGCTCAAGGCTATTGAGAAAAACAAACAAACAAACAAACACATAGCAACCTAAGACCAAGTGGGTCTAAGACCTGTTAGTCCAGGGTTTATTTTCTTCAAATCTAAGACTTGGTCAGGATCTCTGTTGGCTTCCTAAAGTACCTAGGCCCTGACTTTCTAGTTTCAATCTCCCTTGGCCCACCAAGATTAACTCTCTCCCAGATTGCAACTGAAGCCATGTCACACTTTTTACCGGAACCTCCTCATATGGTTACATAGACAAGGTACAATAATCCCCAGTATCTGAGAGGTAGACAGTATGTAGCTTTTAACTTCTCTGGTTTAAAGGATCTTTTGTCCCCTCCTCCTTCCTGCTCCTCCATCTTTTGTGCATCTTGTACCCTTTGTACCATTCTCCCACACCATTACTTGTTGTTGAGCACATGTGTTGAGTGCATGTGCTAAATGTATTGCATCTCACTCACTGTCATCAGATCAATTTCAACTCAGAGTGACCCTATAGGACAGGGTAGCACTGTCCCTGTTGGTTTCCAAGGCTGTAACTCTTTTTTAAAAAATCATTTTATTAGGGGCTCATACAACTCTTATCCCAATCCATACATACATCAATTGTATAAAGCACATTTGTACATTCATTGCCCTCGTAACTCTTTGTGGGAGTAGAAAACCTCATGTTTCTCCCATGCAGAAGCTTGTGGTGTTGAACTACTGACCTTGAGAATAGCAGCCCAATGCGTAACCTACTACAGTATTAGGGCTCCTTCAATGTGTTGCATACTAAGTTAAATTAGACATGCTCTTTGCCTCGTGTGTGGCGAGACAAGAGCAGAGAAAGCATTAAAAGAGAGAGAAAAAATACACTAATTCAAATCATCTGAAAGACAAAAGATATGTGATGTTTGAGATCAGACTAGAGGGATGGCAGTGACCTACGATATCTTTACCGAGAATAGGCTTTTCAAAGCCTATTCATAGCTATAGCCTCAATTATGTCTCCCAACATTCCTTTGAGAAGGGATAGCCAGTGATGACTTATCCTCAATTTACAAGCAAAGGAACAGCAGCATAGAGAGGTTCGTGGCTTACCCAAGGTTTTGCATGTGAGTAAGTAATGGTGCGAGAACTTCACCCAGGTGCTCTGCCTTCTACTTCTCTGTATCTTCCTCAGCCTTAGGGGAGGTACCGGGTTGCTCAGAGGCAGAATGGACTCAATGATAGTGAATGTTTGGTTTGGTTTGGGAAGGTGAGAGATGCAGCCGATAGACTGTATCCTCTGGTGGCAGATTTTCTAAGTTTGGGCTGAGATGGTGGGGTTTCCAGAACATACCCAAATACAAGTGCCCACGTATATTCCACAGCCCTTTAGAGATCATTGTAGGTAATCCGAAGCTTTGGATCATCTCTCCTTTATGGATGACCTGTGACAGTTTGTAGTGGTCACTGAGCAATGACTGTGGTAGCAAACCGTTTGAGCTACTATGTGAACTGGAGTGGATATGGTAGCCCAGCTAAATCACACACGCTCTCATCTTGCTTCCGTTACTCTTTCCCTCATCTTGCTTCTTCAGGCATTTGTTTTCCCAACACTGCCATGTCTGTGTCTGGCACTGCTTTCACACCCTGCTCTCCCCTCCTCACCCCACCCCCCACCTTCCTGATGCGCGCTCTCTCTCCCCCTGTCTGTCTCACTTTGCTCTCTGTGTTCTGAAATGCTCAGTTGAGAACCCCTGGGCTTCTAGATCAGGAATGGACTTCTAGGCACGCCGCCTCCCAAAGTCATTAGTGACGTCTCTGTGTTCTTTCCTTGTCTTCCTTTTCCTGCCTTTTGCCCCCACCCCCCACCCCCATTCTGTGACCATCCCTGCATCTTGGGTTTGCCATTTCATATGGTGAGGCCAGCAGACCTCTTCAGCCAAGTGGCCAACTCAGGCAGCCAGTGTGATCAACGCCACCTTGGTGTCCTGCTTCATGAGGCCATTCAAGTGCCCCGTCAACTGGGTGAAGTGGCGGCCTTCGGAGGCAGCAACGTGGAACCCAGTGTCCGTAGTTGCTTCCGTTTTGTGAGTATGGAGCAAGTAACAGAAGGAGAGGGGAGAAGGAAGAAAGGAGAGGGGAGGGGAGGGGAGGAGAGGAGAGGGATGAGAAGACTTGATCTAAATGGCTTGCTCTTGAGCTAAAGTACTCAGCTGTAAGAGAGTTTCTTAGTATGGCACGACAGGACAGAGGATCCTCTGGGCTCTTAAAGGGTTAGAATCCTGTTGCGGAGGGTGCCTGGTGAACCAGGACAGGGTGGGAGGTGGATATAACTCTGGATAGTTCGCCAATCAAGGCCCTGCAGAGTTCCCGGCTTCTCTGAGGACTACCATGCTAAGGAGCAGGACACTTTGAACATCACTCTTTCCTGTTGCGCTTCTTGTTTCCCTAGAGCACTGGGAAGTCAGTCATCGAAGTTTCCCAGTTCCTGGAGTGGGTCAACTTGGAGCCCCAGTCGATGGTGTGGCTGGCTGTTCTGCACCGAGTCACCATTGCCGAGCAAGTAAAACATCAGACCAAGTGCTCTGTCTGTAGGCAGTGCCCCATCAAAGGCTTCAGGTAGGAAATTCAATACCTATCATTATATACTAACCAGGCAATGCCTGATAGCATGAGAGGTGATCTGTTATATACAGTCTTACATTGTTGTAATCCTTTCTATTTGCAGAGTGGTTCATTTGGGGGAAACTTGGCTATTATGAAATAGTGTTAAAAGTAAAACAAACCAAACTCACTGTCACCAAATCAATTCTGACCCCTAGTAACCCTTGGAGCAGCTGGTGGTTTTGAACTAGTAGCCAAACTCACAGTCCACTACTCCACCAGGGTTCCAACGATGGCATGGGAGAGAGACGCAGCTTTCTTCTCCCCTAACAATTGACAGTCTGTTCGACTCCATCCTATTGGGTTGCTATGAGTTGGAATCGGCTTGATGGTGCTGAGTTTGGTCTCAGTTTGGGAGATCGTTTATTTTATTTGGGTTGTGCTATGAAATACTGCAGCCCTGTAAAAATGGAAAGAGAATAATATAAAAATACCAAGTGATGTGGATCTAAGGAGCACTGGTGGCGCAATGATTAAGTGCTCGACTGAAAACTCTAAGGTCAGCAGCTTGAACCCATAGCAGCTCTGTGGAGAAAGGTGGCAGTGGGCTTCCCTAAAGATTTACAGCCCTGGAAACCCTGCAGGGCAGCTCTACCCTGTGCCATAAGGGTCACTATGAACCCAAATGGACTCCAAGGTAATGGGTTGGGTTTGGGTTGGTTTTTGTATTTTGAATTGTTACAGTTGCTAATTTCTGTGATGTCAGTACCCCTGCCATGGCCAATGTCAGTCTACCAAAAGGAAAACCTTGAACACAGGGTGGTCAAGAGAAGCCGAGGAGCGCATTATTTCTAGTGTTTCCATCACGCCGATGCAACTGACAATAACCTCAAGATCATAAAAGAATCAGGAAGTGGGGGATTTTGAGCATTACTTTGTTGTCGGCCTAGTTTATTTAACTGTGCGTTTAGAGCCCTTAAATAAAAAAATTATCGTGAATTAGGTAGGGGCTTGCATATCAGATCGTCATGTTTTTAGATCATCATTTTTTTAATTTAACAACAACCCTCTTAATACCTTGTTTTTTCTCCCCCATGCCACTTATTCCCACCCCCTCTGATAGGACATGGTCTTCCCCTTTCACCAAGTTAAAACTAATCTTCCTCCTAGCCTATTACTTCCTTTTACTTGTTAGCCCTGGAAACCAGCTAAGCCTGGTTTTTGGTTTGGGGTATGGAAACCTTTACCTTCCTTTTTTTTTAAAGTAACACTGGTCTCATAGAATATTTGTCCTTTTGTGAGTGACTAACTTCACCCAGCATAATGCCCTCTAAATCCATCCATGTCAGTAGGGAACGTTTCATTTTTTAATGATGACTGTATTTAGCCCTGGTGACTCTGCCAGGTGAGCGTTGGACTGCTCCTGTAAAGATTTACAGCCTGGGAGACCCTGTATAGGGTTGCTATGACTCGAATCAACTTGACCACATGAGTTTGCGTTGGTATTTAACCAAAGCTTTAACCAGCAGCTCGTGAACGCTGGGATGAGCTGACTCCAGGCACACCGCAATGGTACCTACCATCCCGTTTAGGAAGTAACACATGATTACAGTACATTTGAGGTTTCCCTGGTTACAGTCTCTGCTTTCCCCCATGAAGTTAGTCACTTTCCTGAATTTTGTACAGAGGTAGACCCCCAAGTTCACACAGTTAATATTACATTCTCTGGCCCCTTTAAATCTAAGCATTTCACTATGCTGTACTATTACCTGTGGGCAGTGCAGTGAAGCTTTGGGCCTGCATCTGATGGACTATTCTGTTTTCTATAATAAGAGAGTGCTAATTGCAAATAATCCCTGGAAGCAGCAACTTGCCCAGGGCTGGTAGGAGAGGTGGCCTTCCTATTGGAAGTATGATAGTAGATGATAGTACTTATGATACTGGACCCTTTGGGGCCCATCTTTGTTTACAAATCAATTTGATCTCATGAGATCTTGATCCCTGTCCACCCCACCCAACCCCCCTTTAAAAAATGTGTGGTAAGACCATGTCATTTTCCATACTTCCTGGTGATCTACACTTGTCATTTCATGGCGATTTAGAGTTCCTAGAATAAGGTTAGTCATAGACTCTTCCCTCCTTCCACTGTGTGTGTATATTTGGATGCTCGGGGAGCAAAGGGGATCACAGTGACAAATTGGATTCTCTTTCCTGCCATCTGTCATTTCTCCAAGGTACCGGAGTCTGAAGCAATTTAATGTGGACATCTGCCAGACCTGCTTCCTGACAGGCAGGGCCAGCAAAGGCAACAAGCTACACTACCCCATCATGGAGTATTATACCCCGGTATGGAGCCTCTGGGCTGCGAGGGAAGGGTAGCTAGCTCTCAGGTACTGGCCCCTTGGCCTACTTGCTCAAGCATTGGTTAACTGTGTTCTGTTATTCTTTGGAGAACATTCTCCCAACAGTTTTGATGCTTGACCCGTTTGGGGAAACTTGGACCTCTAGTCCACCAGCAGCGCTTCTTCATCCCTGCGGCCCGCCACTGGCTTCAGCAGTCCAGGACACCTCAGCCATTCAAAAGACACTCCCAATTTAACTACAGTGAAAAGTCTCAGGGACATCTCTTTTGCTGTAGTCAGGATCCACAGCTCCACAGTTCCACAGCTCCATACTTCGTATCCTGTGCTGACTTTGCTGCCTAATCATCTTGGATTCCTTTCTGCCCCTACATAGACTTCTTTTTTTTTTTTCTTTTTTAACATTTTATTAGGGGCTCATACAACTGTTATCCCAATCCATACACACATCAATTGTGTAAAGCGCATTTGTACATCGTTTCTCAAAACATTTTCTCTCCATTTAAACCCCCGACATTAGGTCCTCATTTTTCCCCTCATAGACTTCTTAAACCTCAAACATATCCTGAGCTCTCTCATCTTTCATTAACATCTTTCAACCAGTCTTGTCCAAATCCATTCTTTCCCAGTGAGCCCCTTTTCTCCAACCTCTGTTGAAACATGCATGATTGAGTGGGAGACAGGGTCTCCTCTGCACAGATAGAGATGGATCTCCACGGTGGCTGCAATGATAGGTTCACACATAAAAAACCATGGTGAGGTTGGCTTGGGCCTGGCCAGTGTTTGGTTTTGCTGGCCGAGGGTTTGCTATGACTTGGCCCTGACACCACAGCACCTAACAGCAGCAACAACAACAACACTATGAGTCAGCTCGACCCAGTGACCACAGGGTAGCGCCAAATGAATGCACACACACACACACACACACACACACATATACATATATGGGTTTAGGTATACGAATATTTAGATAGATACACACAAGTGTACCTATATGTGTAGGTTCATATGTCTATGTATGAAGAATTAACAACTATGTGCTCACAGGAAAAGAACCTAGTTGTATCACAGTGTGAAAAATAAACAAAACCCACGTTTTCTGTTTCCTTCCCCCTCCCCTGCCCCTTCCCCCTCCAGCGCATCTTCCCACAGGCAGCCTGTGTTCAGTTCTGAGGTTTGTCCTGGTCCTACTCGGAGCAGGGTGTGGTAGCTAGGAACAAGTAACAAGTGTGGGTTGGCAGGCCCGTTCCCTGCCCCAGAGCGGGGAGGGCGGGAGCAGCCGCCCTTCCCACCAAACCTGTGGGATTTGTGAATTTCTCATCCCCGCCTCCTTCCAGACAACATCCAGTGAGAACATGAGGGACTTTGCCACCACCTTAAAGAACAAATTCCGCTCCAAGCATTATTTCAGCAAACATCCTCAACGAGGTTATCTGCCGGTACAATCAGTCCTGGAGGCTGACTACAGCGAGACGTGAGTAGAGGCCTGCAGGCAGCTGCGCTCACTGAGTCTGGCCGTGTTCCCTCAGGGGCTGTGGCCCATGTGGACTAGGGGAGGAGGCCAGAGCACATCTGACCAACAACCCGGGCCAGTTCAACTTGGGACTGACCAGGACTCTGGCCCTGAGTTTGGAGTTCAGTCCCTGAATCCCGTGTTGATCAGTTCTGACTCATGTCCTTGCCTTGGGGCTGGGGAGAGGAAAACCTGGCTGTCCAGCTGCTGAGTCTTTGGTCCTCTGAGTCTTTGCTGCTTTCTCCTAGGCCGGCTTCTTCCCCGATGTTACCACACGCTGACACACACTCTCGAATTGAACACTTTGCCAGCAGGTACCACCAGGTTGGCGGGGAGTCCAAAGTAAGGCGGTGATGGTCAGCAGTCCACGTGGG
>NW_022103942.1:1768607-1793412 GCF_000313985.2 Echinops telfairi | reverse complement strand
GGGGGGGGCGGGGGTTTCTATTGGGAGTCAAGGAGAATAGAGGCAAGGCTAACGGGGTGTATGCAGTGAGGCAGACAGCAGCCAGGAAGGCCCAACATTTGGGGATGGGGGGGTGGGCAAGAAGCCCTCAAAGTGGCTGGCCCTCGTGGGATGAGCGTCTTGGAGAGGAAGGCAGGCCTCACACCATCATCGCCCTCTTGTCCCTGCTCTTTCTTCCCAGACTTGCTGAGATGGAAAGTCAAAATTGCTCCTTCTTCAATGACAGCCTGTCCCCAGATGACAGCATGTGAGTTTCCACAGCTGCTCGTGTCCCAGGAATAGCTCTCCTCGGGATCCTTCAGCCCGGGTGCGGGAAGGGTAGAGTCGCAGGTGTTGGTGGTAGGGAGAAATAGGATGGTTAGGGTCCTTGAGTCCCAAAGGAAGGAAGGAAGGAGGGTCGTTTTCTAAATCACAGTGTTTGCAAGAGGAGCAGTTGGTCCTCTGTCAACTGAGCTGGGGCATGAATGAGGCGCTCTCTCCCTGACATTGGCCCACAGGTTTACCCGTTGCCAGAGCCCATTCTTCTGTGCCCCACTTTGAGGAAAGAAGCTTAGGCCTTCTTCTCAGTTTGTGGAAATGAGCCATTATCTCATGTTCACAGTTTCAAAGCCTCGGCTAGTGCCCTACCAACCCAGGAGGGGCAGATGGGACTTGTCTGAAGTGACCACAGAGATCCCATGGAGCCCTTTGCTGTCAGGGAGAGCCCTGACCTGCTCAGAAGACCTCGGCGAGATGGGCTACATGGATCCACCTGGCCCCAGTGGGGACTTAGCCCAGCAGAGAGCCCTCTTAGAGTGGGAACAGGTGTAGGGGAGTGGGGCAATAGCACCGAAAGGGAATGAGTTAGCTCATTGTTTCATTGAGAGCTAGAAACAGAACCCAGAAGCCTCAGCATCCCGAAGATACTCTCACCATGGCCTGGGCCACCTTTGACAATTCCCTTCCCGCTGAAGCCTGGATAGAGGGCCTTTCTATTGCGATGTGACTTTTTCAAGGACTCCTCCCCCAGGTACCTCCTGGAACTTTGCTGAGCTGGGAGCTGAGAACTCCTAAGCTATTCCTCTGTTTGGTGCCTGACCACCTCCTTTCCTCTCCCGACGCAGAGACGAGGACCAGTACCTGCTCCGGCACTCCAGCCCCATCACAGATCGGGAACCAGCCTTTGGGCAACAGATCCCGTGCAGCATGGCCACAGAAAGCAAGGGAGAGCTAGAGAAAATCCTGGCCCACTTAGAAGATGAGAACCGGTGGGTGTGGTGATAGCACAGATGTGTGTTGGTTCCAGAGTCAAGATGACTTAAAGTTAAATCCTGCCCCTTCCATGTACTAGCTGTGTGATCTTGCACATGTGACTTACAAGCGGTGGTCCTGTATTTTCTCATCGGTAAAATGGGGCCCATGATAATGGTTTTTACCTCCTGGGTTACTTGTAAAGAGGTCAGAAATATCATGGGTTAGCCCACGACCTGGCTTATAGTAAGGGTTCAGTAAATGCTTGCTAAGGTGGCATTGCTGGGTAAACCTTGGAGTGCAAACCACAAGTTGGGGTGCTAACCTCAAGGTCAACAGTTCAAATCCACTAACCATTTCCTGTGAGAAAGATAAGGCTGTCTGCTCCTGCAAAGATTTACAAAGGCTCAGAAACCCTATATAGGATTGCTATGAGTTGGAATCGACGGGATAGAAGAGGTTTTTTTTTAACTCTAATAAATGAAGTCCCTGAGTTATGCAAATAGTTCACATGATGAGCAAGTAACCAGAAGGTTGGAGTGCCCCCAGAAGTGCCTCCGAAAAAAGGTCTGGCAATCTACTTCTGAGAAATCAACTATGGAAAATCCCATGAACCCCCAATTCTACCCCTGACATACATGGGGTCACCATGAGTTGGAGTTGACTCTATAGCAACCTAGTAGTAGTCGTAGTTGCCACCACTAGGTACGAGCCACTTCAGAGGATACAGAAGAGAACCTGATATGTTCCTGTCCCCAAAGAACTGCTGGGGAAGGGAATGGGAAAAAAGCAACCTATCACTTAGCAAAAGTAAGAAAGAAGAGGAGGGTGATGAGGTGATAGAGCATTTGGAGACTGGAAGAGAGAAAGAAAAGAAACTCATAGGGTTGACATGAGTCGCCATAAAGCATGGGTTGCAGCAGGGGCATAAGGAGGTGAGTCTGAGCCACTTTAGAGATGCAAGTCTGCAGTAGAATCCATAGTGTTCTTTACAGCCCATGGCCATCCATTCAATTCCAACTCCTAGTGACTCTACAGGACAGAGTAGAACTGCTCGCTAGGGTTTCTGAGGCTGTAAGTGTTTATATGGGAGCAGATAGCCTCATATTTCTCCCACAGAATGACTGATGGATTCAAATGGTTGACCTTGTAGTTGGCAACCGACATGCCACCAGGGCTCCTCTTTCCCTTACAGCATAGGTTCCCAAACTTATTTGACCTACCGGCCCCTTTTCAGAAAAAAAAAAAAATTTTTTTTAAATCAAAACCCCCTGGCAATTCAAAATATTTGTACAATAGCCCATAATAAAGTATAATAAAAAAAAAGCTCAGGATAAACTGTAAGTGTCTGCTTTTACAGCCATACTCTCCCTACCACCACCACCATCCCCTGGATCATTCTAGTACCCCCTATGGGCCAGTATTCCCCACCTTTGGGCAACACTGCCTTAGAGCAATGCTTCTCAGGCATACAAATTACTTGGGGATCTTGGGAAAATGCAAATTCTGGGTCATAAGTCAGGGATGGGGCCTGAGGGTCTATGCCTACAAGCAACTCCCGGGTGGTGTCCATGCCGCTGGTCCCCAGAGAACACTTGGAGCTGCAAGTCTGTCGAACGATGCTAGTCGGAGTCAGGCGTGCAGAGCGGGCCCAATTTGTCTGTTAGAGATCCAGGACCAGATAAATACAGAAATTCGGAGAGCGCTTTGAGAAGCTTTCCTAACAATCTGACATGGCCATGGCATGCCCTCGTGGACTCCCTGATGAGGATATAGACAAGTTAGGGTGTTGCTGTCACATGCGATGTGAACTGTGTCCTAATCAAGAGCATTGGGACTACATATTGGTCCACGGGGATTTGGGGGTGGGGGCAGTGGTCCTTGAGAAGGAAGCACTGCATCAGAACCGCAGTGGGCAGGTCCTGGAGGATGGTTGTGTGGTTGAGTGATTACGTTCTGTTGTCAAACAATTCCGTGACCCCAAAGTAGCCCTCTCTTGCTTATGTTATGTCTTCCCTGGGAATCTAAAAATGGAGTATGTGAGCCAGTGGCCCTACTGCATCATTTAATTGCTGACTGGGTTGCAACTCAATATCAAGGGCAGAATTAATCCCCCAAGCAGCACATCGAAGCCTGAGACTTGTGTTCTATGAAATCACAACTCTCTCTGCTCAGAGGTCCAGGGATGGCAGAGCAAATAACGGATGCGGATGTGCTGGAAAGGGAGTGGACCTGGCCACTGCCACTGGGAGCAGCGGTAGAGATGGAGGATCCGAGATTGCTCTCACTAGCCGTGGTTTCAGTCCAGGCCACACTCTTTTCCTCGCCCCAGGTACCTGGTCTAGGTATGAAAGGACCTCTGGGACATGCACCTGTCAAGGCCACCTCTCTTCGTTGCTGTCTTCGGCAGGATTCTCCAGGGAGAGCTGAGACGGCTGAAATGGCAGCATGAGGAGGCGGCTGAGGCCCCTGCCCTGACTGAGGCCTCTACTGACCACGACCACCGCAATGAGGAGCTTCTGGCCGAGGCCAGAATCCTTCGACAACACAAGAGCCGCCTGGAGACGCGCATGCAGATCCTGGAGGACCACAACAAGCAGCTGGAGTCCCAGCTGCAGCGCTTAAGGGAGCTGCTCTTGCAGGTGTGGCTGGGGCCAGGGCAAGAAGGGTTGCAGCCCTTGAGTGGGGGGTGTAAAAGGGGAAGGAAGAAAGAGTTTCTTGGTAGGTAGCCCCTGAAGAGAATGGGGCTGGCCACTGGGGAGGGAGAGAGAAGGAAGGAGTTGGGATGGTCACAGGGCTTCACCAGATCTCTTCTACTCCTTTATCTTCCATGCCACCCTCCTGTGTGATTCTCAGGTCTCTATGAGGCCAGAGGTCAAGCTTCTGTGGACTCACTTCTCCACAACCCACAACCCATTGGAATCCTGACCCCAAACCAATTGGTTGTACTAGTGTCGAGCTTGTCAGAAAGAAGCCAGGTTGAGCATGCTGTGCAAGACCATGGTTTTTGCTCTAAAGGGATCTCTCATCACCCTTTGCTTCTTTATTGAGAAACACTGTGATGCTGGAGTCAGACAGCCCTGAGTTTGACCCTGGTTCTGACACTAGTGAGTGTGAAGTGCCGAGCAAGTTACTTCACCTCACTAAGCCCCAGTTGTTCCCTCATCTGCACAATGAGGATGCAAAGCATACTAAAATCAAACAAACCCACTGCCATTGAACTAATTCTAACTCATAGAGACCCTAGATAGGACAGACTAGAACTACTTCTTGGAGCCCTGACCGTGTAATCAGTTAGGCATTGGGCCGCTAACCTCGAGGTTAGCAGTTGGAAGTGACCTGCCACAGAACAGAAGAAAGACAAAGCTTCACTCCTGTAAAGAGTTACAGTCTTGGAAACTCACAGTTTTTCTACTCTGTCCTGTAGGGTCACCATGAGTCCAAATTGATATGATGGCAAGGATTTTGATTTGGCTTTTGAAAACTTTGTCTCAGGATTTCTGAGACTAACTTTTCACAGGGCCTTAAAGCAGTGGTTCTCAACCTTCCTAATGCCGTGACCCCCCCCCCCAACCATAAAATTATTTTCGTTGCTACTTCAGACGTGTACCGCCCCCCCAACCATAAAATTATTTTCGTTGCTACTTCATAACTGTAATTTTGCTGCTGTTATGAATCGGGTGACCCCTGTGAAAGGGTCTTTTAACTCCCAAAGGGGTCGTGACCCACAGGTTGAGAATTTCTGCCTTAAAACCTCATCTTTCTCCCATGGAGTAGCTGGTAGGTTCAAACTGCTGACCTTGCACTTGGCAGACCAATGCTTAGCCGACTGCACCTTGATAGTTGAGGATAGAAGGATAAAAAGAGACAATGCATTTGAAGTATTTAGCATGGTGCCTGAAATGTGGTTAACTCGGTCACTGCCATCAAATCAATGCCAACTCATAGCGACCCTAGAGGACAGAGAACAGGGTAGAGCCGCCCCTGTGCGTTTCCAAGACTGTAACTCTTTACCGGAGTACAAAGCCCCGTTTTTCTTCCATGGAGTGGCTGGTGGTTTCGAACTGCGGACCTTGTGGATCACAACCAGTAACGACTATGCCTTGAGGGCTCCTTGGAAATGTGGTAAATACTTAATAAAAACCGAACTCACTGCCATTGAGTCAATGCTGACTCGTAGCAATCCCCTGTGGGTTCCCAAGAATGTAACTATTTACGGGAATAGAGAGCCCAGCCTTTCTCCTACGGAGCTGCTGGTGATATGCGATTGCCCACGGTGCGGATCACAGGCCAATGAGTAACCACTATGCCACCAGGGCTCCAGATACTTAATATTAAATATGATTGTTGTCTTTGGAGACCTTACCCACTGCTGTGGAGTCGATTTTGACTCATAGTGACCATGTATAGGGTTTCAGAGGCTATAAATCTTTATGGAGCCAGATAGCCTCATCTTTCTCCCACAGAACAGCTGGTGGTTTGAATCAGACTTTGTAGTTAGCAGCCCAACACTTGCCTATCCTTGGTTGATTGCAAATGATTAATTTGTGCAGGTGCTCAGAGGCTCACCAAAAGGTTTGTGGTTTGAGGCTATCCAGAGGTGCCGTAGAAGAAAGACCTGGTGATCTACTTCCCCCTCAAAACCCACAACCCTTGAAACAGCACAGTGCTACTCTGACACACATAGGGTTACCCTGAGTTGGGATGCACTTGACAGCCGCTGGTTTATTGTTGTCATTATTGTGTGACAGGTAATACCACCAGTCTCCTTTCCCTGATCCTCCAAGGGACATAGATTTCTGGAGGTTTCTAACATATGTCATCATGTCATAAGCTGAGGAGCAGGTGTACACCTCTACATGGCCAGAGAGAATTACACTCTAAATAGCTTACTTGTAGCTGAAATGTCATCAAGAGGCCTTTAGGTACAATACCATCTTTTTCAGAACTGAGAGCCTCTGACACACATTGTTCAGGAGAGGATGTAATTGGTAACACGTTTCCTAAAAGAGGATACCACTGTTTGGGGCACTCGGCAAAACTTCTTAAAGTCAAAGCAACAGGCATGGGCTGCTTACACTCCCTGCTAACCTCAAGAATCTTATTTCCCTAAATTACAAAGCCAATATCATTTGGTATGCTAGTTTAAGTTCAGTATAATTGTTGATATGTAATTTCAGAAGCACATACAAACATATTCACAGAGCTATTAAAATAAAAGTGTTTTCTATGTGGAAAAAAAAAGAATCTGTCAAAGTATGGTCAGAAAGGCAAAGCCACGTAACACTTTCACTCTTGCTAGCCACCCAGTGAATCCGATGGCAATGGCTCTGCAGGCTCGTCCCTCGCTTCCTCCCCACAGCAGTCAGAAGTCAGTCACGCCCACGAGAAGGAACAAACCACTCCGGACACAGAGGCTGCAGGTGAGCTCCCCAGCTCCTCCTAGCCCTTTCCTCTATGGCTTTGTCCTGTCCCAGGTTTATTAGCTAAGGCTCTACTAGGGCTCTGAGGTTGGTTTCACCTGATGGTATCCAGACTGCAGTCCGGGCTTGATTGGTTTACTGATTGATACATTCATTTGTTCATTCACTGTTATTTCTGTACTTAGGAGTCTTTGTGTTGCTTCCAACTCATACTGACCGTATGTTGAACAGAACAGAACACTGCCATTGTTGTTGTGCTCGGGCCCATTGTTGCAGCTTCTGTATCAATGCAACTCAAGAGGTCTTCCTATTTTTAGAGCATCCTTCACTTTACCAAGCGTGAGGTCCTTCTCCAGGGACTGGTACCTCCTGAGGACATGTCGAAAGTACTTGAGATGAAGTCTCACCATCCTTGTATCTAAGGATCATTCGGACTGTACTTCTTCTAAGACAGATTTGTTTGTTCTTCGGGCAGTGCATGGTATATGAAATATTCTTCTCCAACACCATAGTCCAGAGGTACCAATTCTTCCATTGTTCAGTTTTCACATGAGCTAAGTGGACATGCCATGGCATGAGGGCACCGTCGTCCTCAACATCATATCTTTGCTTTTTAACACCCCATGGAGGTCTTTGGTAAAAGATTTGCCCGATGCAATGCAGCATTTAATTTCTTGACTTGCTTCCAAGGGTGTTGATTGTGGATCCAAGTGAAAGGAAATCCTTGACAACTTCACTATTGTCTGTATTTGTTATAATGTTGCTTATCAGTCCTGTTGTGAGGATTTTTGTTTTCTTCATGGTGAGCTGTGAGCACTTCAAGTACTTTTCACTTCCAGGAAATAAGGTTGTGGCATCTGCATATCCCAAGTCTTCAGTAAACATTCCTCTAATCCTGATGCCGAGTTCTTCATACAGTCCATCTTCTCAGATTGTTTGCACAGCAGACAGATTGAATGAGTATGGTAAAAGTATACAACCCTCATATACACCTTTCCTGATTTTAAAGCATGCAGCATTCCCTTGTTCTGTAAGAACAACTACCTCTTGGTCTGTGTACACATGAACACAATGAAGTGTTCTGGAATTCTCATTCTTTGCAATGCTGTCCATAGTTAGCTATAATCTGCACAGTCAAAGGCCTTGGCATGCTTAATAAAACACCAGTGAATATTTTTCTGATACAATCCATCTGATAACAGTAATGGTATTTCTCATTCTACATCCTCTTCAGAATCTGGTTCAATTTCTGGCAGTTCCCTATTGACATAGGGCTGCAATCCATTTTAATAGTCTTAAGCAAAATTTTACTTGTGTCTAATATTAATGATATTGCTTGGTAACTTGCACATTCATTGGCTCACCTTTCTTTTGGCACAAATGGAATGAGCGCTTTTCCCGTGGATTGGCCAGGTAGTTCTTTCAGCCTGAGAAATGCTGAGTATGTTCTTTCTTGCCTTTGGTTTTCTAACTCCAGGTCTTTTGCAAAGCTTCTGGTCAGCTCTCTCTCTCTCTCTCTCTCTCTCTCTCTCTCTCTCTCTTTTACAAATCATTTTATTGGGGGCTCTTACAATGACCCATGCACCATTATGTCAAGCACGTTTTGTTCAGCTACTTTACTTCATCACTTCTTCCATTTACATTGGCAATTGTATATTCAAGAGCAAGCTTCAGAGTCTCTTCTGACGTTCATTTTGGTCTTTTCTTTCTTTCCTGTCTTTTTTATGTCTGCATACCTCTTGCTTTCTTCATGTATGATGTCCTTGATGTCATCCCACGGCTCATCTGGTCTTTGGTCATTGGTGTTCAGTGCATGTCATCTATTCTTGGGTTTGTATCCAAATTTAGGTGGGAAACCACCAGCCACATGGTGTTTTAGCTCTCATACATTTGTTTTAATTTTCTTCACCATCAACTTGCATATGTGCAATTGATGGTCTGTCTTATAGTTGGCCCCTGACCTTGTTCTAGCAGATGATATTGAGCTGCTCCATTATCTCTTTCTGCAGATATAGTCAATTTCATTCTTGCGCATTTCATATAGTGAGGTTCACACATATAGTTACTGTTGGTGTTGTTGAAAAATAGTCACTGGTCTCACAAAATTCTACCATTCAATCTCCAGAGTGATTTCTATCACCAACAACTCAGTGTTGGATTGCCCAATAAGCAAGGCTTATTTGTGCTTACTTCCTAATCTATAGAGAACAGTTTCATGTCCAATGTAAGGTCCCAGTTACCTTGCTTATTGTATTACCTGCCACTGCAACTATGGATCCTTCATCTGTTTCCAACTTCCATAAGTAAGGAGCCCTGGTTTCACAGTGGGTTACAAGTTGGACTGCTAACCACAAAGTCAATAGTTCAAACTCATTAGTCTCTCCACAGGAGAAAGATAGGGCTTTCCACTCCAATAAGGATTTATAGCTTTTCAAATCCACAGTGCCAGATTCTAGTCAGTCCTGTAGGGTTGCTGTGAGTTGGAATCAACTTGATGACAGTGAGTATGGTTTTTTAGTTTTCCTGGTTGCTTGTTTGATCAAATTTTCATCTTTGGCCTTAGTCATTGCTATATAAATATGAATCATAATCATATTATCAGGTCTTCCTTATAGGCATATATCATGCAGTCACTGACCATGTTGTACTTCGGCATAGATGTTGTCTTTGTGAACAAATGCAACGTCATCCCTCTTCACTTTGCCATTGCTGGCCTAGTAGCACATACGACTGTCCAATTTAAAATGGCAATCACCAGTACATTTTAGCTCACGACTGCTGAGGAAATCTACCTTCAAGTGTTTCATTTAACTTTTGACAGCTTTCAATTTTCCTAGCTGCATACTTAATAATGCCATATTATGATTATTAATAGATGTTTGTAGCCGCTCCTTCTCATTTTGAGTTGTTCCACATCAGCAAATGAAGGTCCTAAAACTTTGTTCTATCTACCTCATTGAAGTCAACTCAACTTTGAGGAGTCCTATTTTGAGTGCCTTCCAACCTGAGATGCCCATATTCCAGAACTGTATCAGATAATATTCTTCTGTGACTCATAAATGATTCATTGGTCAATTAAAAAAAAAGATACCCAGGTCATTCTTCCTAGTGTGCCTTAGTGTGAAAGCTCTGCTAAAACCCGCCCACTGTGGGTGACCCTGCCGGTTTTAAAACTGCTGGTGACATAGGTTTTAGCCTCACAGCAACATACAAACCACCATAGTAAGACAAACTCACAGATGGTTGTTTATCCCCCAAGTGTTTATTTAATGCCTCCTATGTGTCAGACCTTTGCTTGGAAGACAAAAGTGCTGCGAGTTTGCTCTCCTTCTGGAATTATTCTACCTGGACCCTTTGCCTTGATAACTGTCTAGTTCTTTTCTCTAACCTCCTCTCTTTTTCACCTCAGATGACGTGGGGTCAAAGAGCCAAGATGTCAGCCTGTGCTTGGAAGATATCATGGAGAAGCTCCGTCATGCCTTCCCCAGTGTGCGAAGCTCTGATGTGACTGCCAACACCCTACTGGCCTCTTGATGGAACAAGTTCCTTATCCTGTAGTCCTCACTCCTCTCTTGGTTCTGGTCAAAGCCTTCCCTCTGTCTTCACCCAACCTTTCGAGTTCCCAATAGCCCGGCAGGCAGAAACAGGGATATGGAGTTATGTGAGGTGGGAGTGGTAGAAGCTGGGAAAGGGGCACATGATCCCCTGACTCTAGAAATATGCCCTTTAATCCTCAAGCTTGAGACTTGTCCCTTGAGTATACTTCTGTTGCAGCCCAGGCAAATGGCACTTGGTAGCCATTCAGATAGGGAGCAAAGAAGTTGTCTTGCAAACTTTATCTCCCTTCTCCACAGAGATAAAAATGCCTAATGGCTCTGGGGTGCTAGCATACTGAATGCACAGGGGTTAGCCCTACTCTTTGGCCTAATTCATGCGGAGGGTCAAACGAGTATCTTTTGAGGCACTCTTCCAAGTGCCCCTGAAAAAGTCTGTGACAGTACATGTCATCTTACTTCAGTTCCAGGACATATCGCTAGCCATCCTGTTGCTATTTAGATCTTGTCTTTCTTCTTTTAGTATCTTCAGTTCCTTCTGCGTCACTGACTGAAGACCTTCCTCAAAAGGGTAAACAATCCATTCCACTTCCACTTCACATTTGGAAACATTGAAGAAAGGCTTCTGGGTATAACTTATTCCCCCTCTTGATCCTTAGTAAGTTTTAATTTTGTTTTGGTCCCCTCCCCACCCCCACACCCCCGGAGAGACCTGCTAGACTTGTCCTAGGAACCCAGCCAAAGTTATCCTTTGTTCTGAGTCTGCTATCATCGATCTAGGAGAGGACTGATAGCTAGCTCAAGGAGAGGGCCTTGCTCTCCTTGGGCAGAGAATGGAAAGCCAACCCCTATCCAGGAGGAGGATGACTACCCAATACCCTCATTGGTGGGGTCCCATCAGTCTCTTACTCTGAATCAGATGGGGTGGCTGATTGCCCTCGGATAAGCATATAGTCGATGTAGCCAGTCATCCTGAGCAGTGGCCTCTTCCAAGGCGCCACTGGCCACCAATCAAGAAGCAGGTCACTTTCCTGAAATACTCAAACCACAACAAGATGTTCCTTTAAATAACCCCACCCCCTGCCCCCCAATTCTAGAAGGTAAACCTGCCCGCAAACAGAACTAACTCTTCTTTGGCGATATATACCATGACCCCTTTATCCAAAAACTATTCATTGTAGATAGGGGAGGAGGGTGGGAACTTTTAACAGCGTTAGAACCCACATAGACAGCTTCTATCAAGAGGAGCTTTATAACCTAGAACCCTACAATTGACTTATTTTTCCTAGGGTTATAGACATACATACATATCTATTCTACATGTCTACTTTTCAGCAGTACTCTGCACATTAAATTCTAATACTTCTTAAAACATTAATGTTCTGCCTTGCTCTTTGTTAGCCCCAGCCTCTGGTTGGACAGGTAGATGCATCTTGGGGAAATTCCATCCAGGGATGTCCCCTTAAGATGTCTCTCTCCAAGATGTTTGGGGTGGGTTGTTCTTACAAGCAAAGCAACAGAAGCTTGTGGCCAACAGAGGAACTTAACAGGAAAAATCCATTTGTTCTCTTTCCTTTCTCCAAATCTCATTTCCTTGAGACATGGGCCTTGGATGCCTTTTCCTGGACTCCTCTAAACAATGGTTCTGGTGCCAAGATAGACCATATTAAAGCTTCGCACACCCAACACACACAGGCCCTTATTATTAGACTGTCACGCTGAAACACGGAATAGATACATATTTTAGCCTTTTCCAATTCCTGAGGTTTGGCCTAGGGACTTCACTAGCAATGGTTGCCACGAAGGTCAGGGGAGCATGGAATAGGTGGGTTACTGCGTTATAATCAATTACTAGATGTTTCTGCTGCAGGGCCGGGAGGGCAGTAGCTTGAGTCCAGAAGCCTCAGCTGCACTAAACAACAGGCCCAGGGAGTCGGACCTCAGGTCACATCTACCTTAGAGTTCATGAGGAATCTGGGTGGGAGAGCCGGATATCTGGATGATGGGCGGGCATGAAAAACAGAACCCGTGCATTGGACAAGGTGGGTTTTATTTGCAAGGGCCTAAATTGTGAGCAGGAGTAGAATGGGAGACTTTTGCTGTAACATAGAAGGATCCGGGACTTTGAAGCCTGTGCTTGCCTTATCTAATCCTCAGAATGGATATTATGGAACAATCTTTTATCAGGAAGGCTCTAAAAAATCGTTTCCATAACCCCCTACTCCACCCCAGAGATCTTGTGCTGCTGGGACCCTGTGGCAACTGCTGTGGGTCAGGCATGGTAGAAACGATGTAGATCTTGTTATGTAGGATTTGTGCTGTAGGTGGACTGAAGTAGCAGGTCATAGACTCAAGCGTTGACCTTTCGCTAACAAGGGTCACCAAGACTGTGGCCCTGGATTTACCTCCATACCTGAGATGTATATTCCTGAAGGGTCCAGTGATGATCACTGCAGCATGTGTGGGCAGTTGGCCCGCAGTGAGGACCCTTGGGTGATGTGAATTCAAATTCGAGTAGGATTTACTGACATGTCTTGTATGTTGTTAGGCATCTGTTGTGTATCATGTCGCCTAGAGGTGTTGTGTGTGATGCTGTATAGTTTAGTGCCTTGTACTGGAAAGATGGTGATGGGGGCTGCTGAGTAGCCCAAGGAAACCTTCGAAATGGTGAGCTTAGCATCTGTGATCAAGAATGTTTTGCTGGAGTTGTTGACAACGAATAATCAGTGAAGAGTTAGGACTGATAGACAATTTATTCTTGACTGGATCCAATAGAAGCCAAAAGCTATTGTGGAGTGCAGCTTCTCCCAATTAGAGCAGAGTGGAATGAAGTTGACTGAGGCTTTGTCAAGAAAAGCTGACTGGCGGAAGGACATCGGTTGCAGGATGGTTCCCTAGGAAAGGCCCTACCCAGGAGCGCATGTGCCCTTCCCTCAGGAATGAGAAGGCTGGAATCAACTCTCAAGAGCCCATTGCCCTCAAAATCCCAACTTTCGAAAAGTTCCCTCCAGAGAAACCTCTGGGTCTCTGGTGCTCTTAAAACTGGGCTGACAGACAACGGTAATGAGAAACCCTGGGGCCAAAAGAGCCCAGTTCTGGGAGACATTTCCCATCTGGATTCATCTTTAGGAATACCTATGCCGGCTGTGGTATGTGCTTGGGGGCTACGCTGCATGTACAGTAATAGTCTAGAACAGTCCTTGAATTTGAATTCTCAAGGGCAGAAACATAGCCTCTGGCCTCAGGGACAATTTTAGGCCCAGAATCCCATCACATTTCTCTTGGCATCAGTGACAGATAACAACAACAAAAGTAGCTCTGCCTCAAGAACTGCCCAGAAAGAGAAACTGGGCCTGCGCACTAGGGCCGTTAAGATTACACACCTGAGTCAGGCAACTTTATCTCTGGGCCTCCCTGCCAAAATCTAGCTCTGGAAACAAAAGACTATTTCAGCTCCTTTTCACTCTTTTGAAATCAATGGTGATGGGAGAGGGAAAGGCTCAAGGTCAGAGCCCAGCTTCCAGCCTCTATCTCTTCCCACAGCAGCTCCCACAGGAAGGGACCTGCAGTGTCCTTGTGGTCTCCGCGGCAGTATGGAGGCCAGCCTGAATCTGGCTCTGCTGCTTGCTGTCTGCCAGAACAGGTCATGAGGACGGGAGTCTAGAAAAGTATAGGATGAAGGGGCTGGGGCTGGGAACACATTGGTTAATATTGGTTGCCACTCACTGTGGTGCTTTCCCCCTTTTCCTTTAATTCTGCTTTGAAAAGAATAAATTTGTATTTGTTTACTTTGGTTCTTCGGGTTATACTCTGACTCTGATATTCCACATCCTTCCCTTACTTGGAAGTAGGAAGAACAGGTGGTCAAGAAGCCAAAGAAACAGTGTAAAGCATAGGCCCCAGATGAAGCCAAAGCCTAAGGGACAAAAGAGACCCCCTCCATCCTTGTTCCTGGAAGTGGTTGCCTCTCAAAGCCCTACACAGCTTAGCCAGTTATCCCACATGGGATGAGCTCTACAGAGCATTGGTTCCTAAACATCACCCTCAGCAATCTGAGGGGTTTCTCAGCAGTCTGACACCACCTGAGAAGAATCAGGACATTAATTCAATTTCAAGGTCTATCCTTTATTCTGATAGATAAGTATTGGGGGTTTAATGTCCTTATGAATTAAGTGAATCTATCACTCTTCCTCATCCAATTTTCCTTTTCTCACCCTAGTATGAGCCGCATATGTAATTTTGAATTTTCCAGCAGCCCCATAAAAAAGTAAAAATAAACAGATACAATTGAATTTACTATTTTATTTAACCCAGTACATCCCCGAATGGTATCGCTTCAGCAGGTAATCAATATAAAACAATTATTAATAAAACAATATATATGTGTGTGTATAAACTATATATGTCTGTGAGTGTATATATAGATATAAGCTCTGGTTGTATAGTGCTTATACACTTATGCATTGGGCCGCAATCCACATGGTCAGCAGTTTGAAATCACCAGCAGCTCCGCAGGATAAAGACTGGGCTTTCTACTCTCATCAACGGTTAAAGTCTCAAAAACCCCCAGGGGATCACAATGAGTCAGCAGTGCTGGAATACCTTTACACTTTTCCATGAACTCTTTGAAGCCCCTTCTTACATAACAGATCAAAACACTGCCTGCCCAGTCCCATACCATCGGCAAGCCTTCACAATTATTAAGTAGGCTGAGAGATTCAGCTAATTGAGAAATAAGAAACTCGTCGTCAGACACTACGTCACTGATACAGACGGTAACAGCAAGATCAATAATGCTATCAGCAACCTGCAGCCTTTGTCTCATGGAAGATATCGAAACAAGAGTCCAGAGGACACCCAGAGTGAGTGGCGATGCACCTTGTTGCTGAGTAGCTAATCCCACACTGCAGCTAAGCAACTTGCATGCCTGCAGCTGTACTCTCTGGGGGTGAGGGCAGACAAAAAGTCGCATTCTTTGCCAGAATGAGGGATGTAGATAAGAAACTTCTTCAAGATAGGGGGTCGAGTGAGAAATAGTATTGTAGCCATTCCTCACCACAAAGATGCAGAATAGGGCACATTGCCAAGACCTGGCTGGGTCCACTGTGGTGAGCCTTGCCTGTGCTATGTAGAAACATTCAAGGTCGACAGAGCACTGGCACAGAACACTGCCCCTACTGAAGTCCCAGTTGGGGCTAGTCATTATGTCGAGTACTCAAAAGCCATATGCGGCTAATGGAGACTGTATTTGGACCGTGCAGATCACTGAGCTTTAGAAAAGGAAAATTCGGTGGGTGTGTGTGGGGGGGGGGACAGGGAGTAGTTGTGTGTGTGTTGGAGGGGAGGGTGAAGTGGAGAGACAAAGCAGCCGAGAACCTTAGGTTATTGGAGGGCAGCAATGAAGAGTTACCTTGGGTTGTTACCTTGAGAAGTGGTAGCAGAGAATAGAAAAGCACTGCGGACAAGCTCATTTCCCCTTGCCGCAGCCAATTGTCTTCCCCGAGGCCAGGTTCTTTTCAAGCTCAGCCTCTACTCCCATGTTCTGCCTCTAGCACTCAAACCCCTCTACCACCCCCCACCCCCCGTCATTGTTCCTTCTCTTTTCCTTTCTGGGAGAAAAAAACAAAACACATTTTTCTGTCCTTTTAGTTTTCAAGCCATCATGACTTCTCTCCTAATCTTAGCTTCTTGTTGTTTGCTCTTACCATGCCTATCGCCCTTAGTCTTACTTCTCACCCAGTTTTTCCCACAGCGTGCAGTCTGTCTTCATATTACCTCAATAGGCCCAACACAGATAACTTAGGAGAACATTTCCTACAGCAGCACCGAATCCATCCATTGTGACCAGTACTGGATGGACGTTCAGAAAACTATGGATACCTCTGGATGGTAGGCATTATGTCCCTTGGTTTGCATAGTATTAGATTTGGAATGAGCAGCTCTTAAATGGTGTGGGTTTATATGCAATCCAGGATAGGTAAATCTAGAGAGTAACTCAGTGGTTCTCAACCTTCCTAATGCCGCGACCCTTTAATACAGTTCCTCATGCTGTGGTGACCCCCCCAACCATAAAATTATTTTCGTTGCTACTTCATAACTATAATTTTGCTACGGTTATGAACCATAATGTAAATATCTGATATGCAGGATATATGCTTATTGTTACAAACTGAACATAAAGCATAGTGATTAGTCACAAAACAATATGTAATTATATATTGTGAAATATTTGTGTTTTCTGATGGTCTTAGGTGACCCGTGAAAGAGTCGTTTGACCCCCAAAGGGGGCGCAACCCACAGGTTGAGAACCGCTGGAGTAACTAGATGAATAGTTCCTTGGAGTTATGGCCTAGTGGCATAGTGGTTACATGTTGGTTGGGCTGCAAAGCACAAGACTAGCAGTTCGAAACCACCAGCTGCTCCGAGACAGATGACGCTTTCTACTCTTGTGAAGAGTAATGGTCTCAAAAACCCACAGGGGCCATTCTACATGGTCCTATAGGGTCACTCTGAGTTGGAATTGACTCGATGGCAGTGAGGTTTTTGAGTTTAGGGTTATGGCAGAGGAGTTTGGAGGAGTAATGGGGAACAAATAATAATGGGTTCAAGAATGAAGAAAATGTTCTAAGATTGTGGGGATTATACTTTTAATCTACTCGAACCATTGACTTGTATGGTATGGGAATTATGTGTTGATGAAACCGTCTTTTAAATAGTGTAAGGACTTGCCCAATAAGAGTGGCGGCAGTGATGAGATGTCTACCTTGTGTTCATTCCACTACAGTATGATAATTTGATCTAAATATTACAGATGGCATGTGTTATCGCTTCTCTATTCCCTCGCTCCAAATCCAGTTTCTATGTGGTTAACATAAGAGTACTTGCTTATCAGTTCATTGGAAGGAACTGTGAGAACTCTGTAGGAAGACGGCCCAGCACTGACAGCAGCTGATTGTTATTTCCCTAATTGTAGAGTTCATTCCTTGTCTCGTGAGTTTCCTTTTTAGATGATGAGTGTCCACTTCGCATGGGCAGTTTAGTAGTCACAGCCATCGGTTTGAAACCAAGAAAACATTTATTGCTCAGAGAATATAGATCACTTTAATAATGCATGCTGTTAAAACTACCCAGGGTTGTTCACAGAAGGTATTTGTTTTCCCTAAGCTTTTCTAATGGCGGTCAGGAGGTGGCGGCTCAGAATAAGGATATCAGCTCAAGTTTTCTTCATCTATCTAGCTAATAGCAATCGGCCACAGCCACAACATAGCAACAGAGGGAAAAAAAAGAAGCAGGAATGCCGCCTGCACGGAGATCTAGCACAATCTCCTATTAACTGTGGTGCGGTCAGCACTTACATGCCCTGAGGCAGGTAGGAAGGGCTTGTTCTTGGTATAAATGACTTGCCTTTTTCTATGATAGAGGAAGCACTAAAATGAAAGGAGCGAGAAAGGCATAAAATATCTGCAAACTAGCTGTATGGCCTGCAAACTAGACTCTGCATTGGGCAAGCATGGCTGAATCATTGGCTAGCTTGAAGGCCGAAAAGCAACATTACTTGTTAACAAATTTATCAAGAGTAGCAAAGTGCCATCATGGAGTTGAGACTTTTAAATTATGCTATTTAATTTTTCCTAATAATCTTAATCTTTCCCTTTCTATATACCTAACAACTTTAAGTAGATTATAATTAGTAAAAAAGATACAGAGAAACAAACTGATCCAGTATAGGGCAAATCGTGGGACAGGTAACAATTCCATTGTCTTCAGTCTGGATGGTGAATCCTCACTTCTGCAGAAAACGTTTCAGTTGTTTCTGCAGCTCAATGAGCTATAGAGAGGGGCAGGAAAACATGAAACAAACAAACAAACAAACAAAAACACCATATGTGATCCGTAGTTCCATTACCTTATGGAGAATTTACTTATGTTAAACAAAATGAGTAGCCTTGACTTGGCATTTACAAGGCCTCTCTGCCTTACAATGTTCCCAAGATCAGTAGCCCTCTCAAAAAATGCACATACACTGTGCCAAACTTAGGAAAGGGACTTTTAAAACTGGTTGTGCTTGCTGTGGGGAATTTGTGCTTCTGGAAGAGTGGAATGAGGACCTAGCTCACTGGGGCAAAGGAGATGGGCCACTGTAGCTATAGGCACTAGGAGATAAGGCTATTGGGATAGCCTCTTGTCCCTTTGAATACACTGGGTCTTACATTGAGTTTTGTCTGTTTAAAGTCAATCTGTTTATCTCCTCTGCTGGGCTGTTGTCTCCATAAGGTTGCATATAGTTATCTGTCTTTTACACCATTGCTTATAACCCAGTGCTTTGCACTTAATTGTGTGCCATTAAATAGCTTCTGATTCATAGCAGTCCTATTGGACAGAGTAGAACTGCCACATAGGGTTTCCTAGGCTGTCACCTCTACTGCAGCAGACATGTGGGCTCAGACCTTTGGGTTAGCAGGTGAGGTTTCATCTATTAAATCTTCGTAGGCACTCAGAATCAGTCAAATGAGTGGACAAAGGCCTTGTTTCAGCCATCCTGCTACCTTCAGTTTCAACACTGGGCCGCTATAATTCCTGCCCAATTCACGAAGAGGAACAGCCAGAAATGAAATTGGGGAGCAAGGGGTGGGGCTCTTTTTATCACACGTTTTTTCCCCCCTTGGTTTGAAAACATAGTTCTCACCTGCTCGCATTTTTGGTTCTCCTCTAATTTAAGCTGCTTCAGCACAGACTTTAAATGATTCTGAAAAACAAATTGGGTATGTTGTGAATACAGAGAGAGAGAGAACCAAAAGAAAGATTTTGGTAAATAATTTGGTAAGAAAACAGTCAGTCCTAACAAAAGAACACTTTTTTTTAGTATAGATTAAAACTATAATCTCAGCCTATTTCTTTATATATACCCAACAATGTGTTGTTTTTTTTCTTCTTGCCCTAAAACACAGGATAAGAATGCCTTCATGTAATCACACAAATCCTATGGAAGAGCTGGTTTAGAACTCAGTGCTGGCTCCACCATTTCCCCTTGCGAAAACAACAATAAAATAGCATCGCTGAGTCAATTCGAACTCATAGCAACACATTGTAAATGGCTGATAAGCATTGCCTCTTATGATCTCAAGTCACCTGGTTCCTTCCTTTTAAAAAATCAATTAATTACTCAAGGAAAAGGAAACAAGGCTGTATTTTACTAGGGGACTCTAAGACTTCGTTCAGTTTCATGAATGAACAAGACGCTGCACAGAGATCACATGGGTGGAAACATGATGGAATTTTGAAAGTAAGATATTACAATTTCTTTTTTTATTAAATAATTTTTTTGGGGGGGCTCTTACATCTCTTATCACAATCCATACATTCATCCATTGTGTCTAGCATATTTGTACATACGTTGCCATCATAATTTCCAAAGCATTTTCTTTCTACTTGAGCCCTTGATATCAGCTCATTTTCCCCTCCCTCCCTCATAAACCCTTGGTAAGTTATAGATTATTATTTTCATCTTACATCATCCTCTGTCACCGTTCACCCACTTTTCTGTTGTTGGTCCCCCTGAGAGGGAATTATATGTTGATCCTTGGGATCAATTTCCCCTTTCTCCCCCCACCTTCCCCTTAGCCTCCTGGTATCTCTATTCATTCTCATTGTTGGTCCTGAGGGGTTTATCTATCCTACATTCCCTATGTTGTGGGCTTTTATCTGTATAGCAGTGTGCATGTTCTGGTCTAATCCGATTGCACTATTTCTTTAAAAAAAAACTGTTAAGATATCAGAGTTTTTCTTTTTTCTTCTATTTTTTAACATTTTATCAGGGGCTCATACAACTGTTATCCCAATCCATACACACATCAATGGTGTAAAGCGCATTTGTATATCGTTTCTCAAAACATTTTCTCTCCATTTAAACCCCCGACATTAGGTCCTCATTTTTCCCCTCCCTCCCCACTCCCCCCTCCCACATGAGCCCTTGATAGTTTATAAATGGGTATTTTGTCATATCTTGCCCTGTCCGACGTCTCCCTTCATCCACTTTTCGGTTGTCTGTCCCCCAGGGAGGAGGTCACACACAGTTCCATGTAATCGGTTCCCTCTTTCCTACCCATTCTCCCTTTACCCTCCCTGTTTTGCCACTCACACCACTGGTCCTATAGGGCTCATCCGTCCTGGATTCCCTGTATTTTCAGTTCCTATCTGTACCAGTGTACCTCCTCTGGTCCAGCCAGTCTTGCAGAGTTTTTCTATACTGGCCAACAAGAACTTCCTTACCCTGAGTGCCAGGTTTTCCACCTTCTTGAGAAGATTCCCTCGTTTTCTCGCTTTTTTCTGAATGTCCTTGAGCTTCTTCTCCACGTAATAAATCTGCTTTTGAATTTCCATGACTAACAGAAATAGAAACGTTAGGCACCTAAATACAACCTAAAATAGGCTCACACTCAAATCAACTAAAACCCCACCACACATGTGAGCAGTAATTGCCAAGTTTAACCCTGCATCTAATGTGCATTTAGAATTAACACTCACCTTTTGCTTTCTCCTAACTTACCCATTGAAGCAGTTCCTTTCTTTGCCTTGTACTGGCCTAATGCATGGAGCAGAGCTTCTAGCTTCTCTTCAGAATCACTGTCATCTTCCTCCTCATCATCATCCTCGTCCTCATCCTCATCCTCATCGTCATCCTTATTTCCTCTACCATGCTCCAACTCATCATCATTGCTACTTCCAGAATCGGTGGACATCTTCCGAAAAGTATCATATTCTATTGTTTTTAAACAAGAGGAAGGTGAAAGTATCTGAAGCTTCTAAAGTGCTTTTCACTCTAGCTATAATTCTATTCCTTAACCTCAAATTTAGTGGACAGCTAATGATTTTTACAAACCATTTTCTTTTAAATACTTTTATTGGGGGCTCTTACATCTCTTATCACAATCCATACATTCCTCCAATGTGTCAAGCACATTTACACATATGCCGCCATCATTTTCAAAGCATTCTCTTCCCACTTGAGCCCGATATCAGCTCCCCATTTCTTCCCACTCCCTCCCCCACCCACTCTCCCTCACAAACTCTTGATAAGTTATAGATTATCTTTTCCATATCCTACATCGTCCTCCGTTGCCCCTCACCCACTTTTCTGTTATTTGTCCCCCTGGGAGGGGGTTCTAGATTGATCCTCATGATCAATTCCCCCTTTCTCCCCCCACCCTCCCCTAATCCTCCTGGCATCTCTACTCTCCTCGTTGGCCCTGAGGGCTTTATCTATCCTGGATTCCGTGTGTTTCGGGCTCCTATCTGTAACTGTGTGCATGCTCTGGTCTAATCCGATTTGTAAGGTAGAACTGAGGTCATGATAGTGGGGTGAAGGAAGCACCAAAGAGCTAGAGACGTGTTTTATCGGTGCTATACTGCACCCCGACTGGCTTCTCTCTTCCCTGTAACCCCTCTGTGAGGGAATGTCCAATTGTCTACAGATGGGCATTGGGTCTCCACTCCATGCCCCCCTCATTCACATTGAGTATGGTTTTATTCTGAGTCTTAGATGCCTTATATCTGATCCCATCAACACTTCATGATCACACAGGCTGGTGGGATTCTTCCATGTGGGCTTAGTTGCTTCTCAGATAGATGGCCGCTTGTTTATCTTCAAGCCTTTAAGACCCCAGACACTGTATCTTCTGATAACCGAGCACCATCTGCTTTCTTGACCACATTTGTTTATGCACCCATTTTGTCTTCAGCGATCATGTCAGGAAGGTGAGCATCACAGAATGCCAGATTGTTAGAACAAGGTGTTCTTGTGTTGAGGGAGTACTTGCGTTGAGGCCCAATGTCCATCTGCAACTTTAATTCTTAACATATAGATGAATACATAGTTCTATTCCCCACTCATTATATATTATATATATACATATATTTACATATGTACATGCCTGTATTTAGGTCTCCATAAGTATCCTTTGTCTCCTAGAAACCATTTTTCTTGAAAGATTATTCTCATCACAAAAGAGAGGCAGGCAACGTGAAACACTACAACACTCTAAGCAATGATCAAGGAATCTAGAGAACCCTAGGGCCCACAGACAGTTTGAATACTAGGGATGACTGGGAGATGGGGCCATCACTCTAAAACCTCTATGCACTGAGGGGAGGGGTGATCCTCTTTCTGTGATTGGTCTTTGAGTCCATGAAGATTAATCTTCCACATAGTCAATACATGCCTCTCTGAAGCTCCTGCAGTGCCTTTATTAACGTACCTGGTGTGAGATGACCCTGTGTTTGGCCAGCCATTTCTGAGCAAAACTCAAATTTTGGAACAATGCCTTGGCATTCTATTCTATTGCTTTCATCTTCAGTGACGACTTCCCATCCTGAGAGGAGGGGTAGTTAAGGGAAAAGCAGAAGAAAAGGTGAAGGGAAGGGAAGAGACAATTTAGTCCTAGTGAAGCCTTTTGTATCTGGATTCCTGGTTTGAAAACGTGCCTTACGTTGAGTTACCCAACGAAATAAATGTCCAGCATGTGAACTTACTATTCCTAGCTGGCAAGTGACAGATCCCAAAATCAAAGCTCTACACATGGCACAAAAGTAACTGAAGTGAGGGCTTGTCAGCAAGTCCATATGGACTGCAACAATGTGCACAGAAAACTACTTGATCTTAAAGGATACGGGTACTGAGAGCTTCAGCATCTGAACACAGCAGTCTCTTCACTTCCTTCTCCACATCTGGAGATTCAATGAACTAAAGGAAAGTGGAGAGAAAGATCAGTAATAGCACTTAAAACCCTGTGTCCGTAGACGTGCTCCTTTTTCTCCTACGAATGAACTCAAACTACTAGGTTGCTTTCGATGCCCAGCCAACCAAATTTCTATTTTAACTAGAGCTGTTTATGAAGGAATCTTTGACCAGGGTCTGAATTTTCACACATTCAACTTTTTTTGTTTTCCCTTCGATCAAGAAAATTGCTTGAAATCCTTAATCTTTTCAATCTGCAACTATGGTAAAGACCCTTCTGAGAGGTACAAACGTTAAGTCTCAGTTATTAATTAACATGCCCCTCACATTGACAAAGAACTATTATTTCTTTGTTATTTAGAAGTGATTTGTCTAAAGTCCCAGATTTCATTTCGCCACATCTTTATTATTAGAGATATTCCTACAAAAACTGGATCTTAGATTCATGTTCTTCCTTGAATCCAAGCATAGACAATTATCTCCACAGCAACCACTTCGTCGTGCCATGAATAGAAATTGAGACTTGGAGGGGGAATAAGCAATAGCAAACAACTGCTGGTAAAAGTTAACTCTGGCCTCTAGGAAATGGCTTTTTGAATAAATTTCATTTAAGAAAGACAGATGAGAATACACAGGGTCACTGGCCAAATTATATCTTTTCCCCTGGGATTAACTGGACATTACACAACAGAATCATTTTTCAATGTGTCAAATTCTATACATATTAGTATGGGAGGGAGTAAAAGGTAAGGAGGAAGAGTGGGAAAGAACCTTTGTGATATCTTTTATTTGTTTTAAACCAATGGATTCCAAAATACAATATACTAAGGGCAAACAATAAAATGGTATTGAAATTCTTTTACCTCACTAAAGCTCACTTCTTCTTCACTTTCTGAGACACCATCATGCTATGAAACAAAACACAACAGTCATGCAATATTACGATTGTTCTAGCTCCATAAAGCTTAAAAAACCTGTATATTATTCTTAACTTTGTTTTGCATTGAGTAAACATTAGTAAAAGCTGTTGACTGGTGATAGGAAAGCCAAGGCAACCGTTTTCATGGCCAGGAAGGCTCAAAAGTAACCATCTCAATTCTCCCCTGAATGCTCTACACATTCAATATAATCCCTATACAAATCCCAGTGTTTTTAGTGTTTTTGTAGCCAGAAAAGTTTCAGTTAAGTTTTATGATAAAATTTCTATGGAAAAACAGAGTTCCTAGAATTTCTGAAACATGCCCCTCCCCGCAAAAGAATTTATTTCAAAGGTCGGCATTGAATCTGCAGCTCCAGGAGAGGGACATATTTGATCAGAGTACACAGGTGCAGAGGAAGGGGGAGGAGGAGAGAGTGAAGCACATCCTGGCCCACCAGGCCTTGAGGACGATGTTCCCGATTAGAGCAGTCAGTTCACAGAGAGGATCACATGGCCGGGCCCACTATGAGACATGATGTCCCTCACTGACCCATAGCCCTACAGGGGACAACACCGGAGACACAATGTGGGAATTGCACCCGATGTGATCCTACCACACCAAGGCAGAACACTAAGGGGGTGCAACAGAACAGCAAGGGAACAGAGCAGCGAGGTCCCCAGGGAATGCTGAAGGAGGACTTGGGGGCCAGGGTGTGGTGCCCCAACAGACTGGACGGGAAAACACTCCTAAAGGCCAACAAACAGTCCTTGAACTAGCTACAAGCTTTTCTTTCTTGTTGTGTTTTTTTTTATCATTGGTTTGTTGTTGTTGTTTTGTTGTATATTGTTGCTTGGTTTTGCTCTGTCTTGTTTTTGTGCATGTTATTATCTCTGCAAGTCTGTCTAA
>NW_022103942.1:1756472-1767371 GCF_000313985.2 Echinops telfairi | reverse complement strand
AATGTACAAATGCGCTTTACACAATTGATGTATGTATGGATTGTGATAAGAGTTGTATGAGCCCCCAATAAAATGATTAAAAAAAAAGAATTGCTGAAACAATTCCTGACCAAGAAAAATCAGGATACTGTATGGTACGGGTGGCGAGTTTGGCAGACTGACCAATGGAATATAGAACCCAGAAAAAGCAATACAATGTAGGAAGGCTAGCATTTTCAAAACTGTTCCTGGTGTGGAGCAATTATGCATTCATTCATAGGTAAAAGAAAAATAGACCTAACAATAACAAGGTAATTCAAAACGAATCACAAAGTTCAATGTAAAACTATAAATTGTTTAGAAGAAGGAAAAAAACACCTTCAAGATTTAAGGATAGACCAAGAGTTCTTAGACTTCACACTGAGAACACGCTTATGAGAAGAAAAAAAATCAGCAATTATTTTACATTTATATTCAGCAAAAATATTGTATATTTGTTCTTCAAAAGAAAACAAGGAGAGAATAAAAAGGCAAGCTACAAACTGTGAAAATATTTGCAAACCACATGCTATCTAAATATTGAAACAACTCTCAAAACTCAACAATAAACAAACAAATGATCCATTTCGAAATGGGCAAAGTAAATAAATAACCAGAAATATCACTGAAGTGAATATGCAGATGGGAAATGAGCACGTGCAAAGATAGCCAGTATCAAATTAAAGCCACAAGGAGACCACTACACACTATCAGATGGCTAAATTTAAAAAAATTTTTCACAACACCAAATGCTGGCAAGGATATAGAGAAACTGGATCAATCACCCATTGCTGGTGGGAATGAATGAAATATGGTGCAGCTACTTTGGAAAGCGGTTTCACAATTTCCTATAAAAGTACACATGCAACTTCCATATGATCCAGCCATTATAATCCTGGGCATTTATCCCTGATGATAAAGGAAGAGTTATGTTCACCCAAAAACCTGTGTGTCAGCCTGTTCATGGCAGCTTTACTTGTAATTGTGAAAAACTAAAATGATGCCCTTCAATGATTAATGGTAAAACAGAATATGGTACATGCATACCATGAAATACAATTCAGCCGTTAAAGAGAATAAATCTTTTATATGTCAAAACTTGCTTGGGATTTAAGGGAAGTATGATGAATTTTAAAAGACAATACCATACGGTTAAATATATTAAATTCCACTTATATTATTGAAAAACTTAAGAGAGAACCTATTGATCAGAGGGACTGAGAGTGGGCAGGAGGAGGAGAGAGAAGGCAGCATGAAGGGTCCTTGTGATTATGGGCCAGTTTAGTATCTTGACTGTGGCAGTGGATACACAACCCTGCACACAGAATAAAAGTGCACAGAATTAAATTTTTAAAAGAAAAAAAAAAGGTGAGTTTGTAGCTAAGTCAAATTCCTGGTTGGATATTTCACTTAAATTTTTAAGAACATTACCATTGGGAAAATTGGGGATATGGTACACAGGATGTTTCTATTATCTCTTCTAATGACATGTGAATCTACAAGTATCTCAAAATAAATAAGTTTAATTAAAAAATAAAATAAAAGTCGTTACAGTACCCCTGAAGCTTTTGTTAAGTTTTACAAGTCCAAGGTAAAGTACGGAAAAGAAGCACAAATCTTAGGTACCAGATAGGTTCACTTTAACACTCGATCTTGTGATTGAAAACGAAAAGCATTCGCAGATGTTTCAAATTAACGACTCTTCCAGTCCCGAAATGATTCACCTGTAACCTCAACGATCAGCTCTGGTTTTTGTTCACTGGCTATATATCTATTCTCAAGTGCTAGAACACGGTGCCTGGCATTTAGCTCTTTCTCCATAAATGTACACTGAATTATGACTGAATGAACAAATCAATCCCCAACGAACTGACTCCCTTTCCACCTACTCATAGCTGTCTCTTAATCCACCCAGCAGATACATATCTACCATGCAACCTACCTTTTTTGTTTTTCGGAACCTTTTCTTTCTGACATTCTTAAGAGGTGGAGTAACTACAACAAATACAACATGGTAAGACATATACATGACTGATGGCAACAACAGATTTACTGGAATTTTATAAAAGAGAAAGTTCATGCTAGAAAGCGACCAGCTCCAGACATGACTCTTTCCTGTAAGAGTATCCGGGACCCTAAAGAGCCAAGTGTTGTAGTGTGGTAGCTGGAGCCAGGTTCACAAAAGCCTTGGGATTCAGCAGATAACCAGGGTCAGTCAGAACGATCCAGGGATTGATAACTTACTGCCGTGTTTCCAGATGTATTTCTTCCGTTTGTTCTTCTCCTTTATCTTTATACCTTTCAGACCAGTAGAAGTAGTTGGTTTTTCTACAGAAGCAGAGGACTCTTCAGCTGCAGCTGCAGCTGGAGCTGCAGCTGGAGCAACAGTAGCTGGAGCAACGGCAGCGGCAGCGGCAGCGGCAGCAGATGTGGTGGCAGTGCACACGAGCATCTACATTTTATAAAAGCCAAGAAGCTGACAATGAACCCAAGTGCTGGGTTAATAATGAATCATGTTCATGCCTACCACCAAAAACTCCAGGGCAAAGTAGTGGAGAGGATGATATTTGATATCTCCAGGAAACCAAGTACACACACCACCACCACCAGCCCTCCCTAACTCTTTCGCCCTTCCGCCTCTTCCACTATTTTTTGAGCCAGCACTGTGTAAGATATATGAACTTAGAATGTTTATTTTCATTTTACTTCAGAGTGCTTAGCACTGTAGAGGGGCTATGTTGAGAACTTGTATCTTGGCATTTTGATTTGGAGGAAACAAGAAACCACAGCAGAGGTGATAAGAACCAACTTAAACCTACAAAGTTAACAACATGCTGTCTGGGTAGAAAATTTATAAGAAGATCCCAGCTGGTCTTATTTTTCAATTCATGAAAGTCACTATGTATGGCAAACAGGGGACTCCTACAAGCTATTTGCATACAATAAAGTAGTGAAAAGTTAAGGTTCAAACACCAAACCAGAGCATGCCATTTTATTCCTGTGCAATCAAGCAGGGCATTAGCAATGGCAAGCAGCCACTTACTGAATGGAAAGACGCACTGAAGGAAAGAGAATGGGAGAGAGAAAGAAACCGTGGAGGGGGTGAATGCTAGATTAAGAAAATGAATCCATACCTGAGAAATATCTGCTGTCTTATAAAAGGTTTTGCGATCAAGAGTTTTCAGGCTTCCAACAACGCAGGGCAAATCAACCAGCTTAGCGGCCAATGTGACATCTTCAACTTGAACAATGGCCTGGTGTTTATCAGCTGAGGAGACCGAGAGAAGATTAAAGTCCTGTTAAGGTCCCTAGGAACTCAAACCTCCAGTGGTTGGAATAATGAAGACTAGCCCTTTAGCGAAACCTTATTCTTTTTCATCATGTTAGCATGGTATGCACAATAAATGACTAGAGGAAAGAAGGCAGCGTATATGGAGCTCTTTTTTCCTACTTTGTCACTCTTTCAAAAGTACAGGTAGTCCTCAGGTGACAAGAGGTCTGTTTCTAAGTCTGTCTTTTAGTCTCATTTATACTTAAATCAGAACAGTTAGGTACAGTTTGTATCTAACCTCAGTTAGTCAAATGTTTTTCTTAGTGTATAACGTATAGTATATCTTTTTATGAGTAAGAAACATTAAAAAGAAATGCATCCAGGTACATTAAAACATCTTTAACTTAAAAGCACAGTAATAATAATCACAATGTTTTGATGTACATTGCAAAGCACAGCCCATTTGTTAATATGAGGAACTTGATTTGTACTATAGTTTGTAATCCTAGGACATCCTGTAGCTCTTTCTTGTAAATAGCTTTAGAACTTGTGCATGGTTATAAATATAGATGAAGCAGTAGATGTTTCATTCGTAACACAGGAAAGTCCCATTCATGCCAACCCATGCGTTTTGTTTGTTTAAATCATTTTATTGGGGGCTCATACAACTCTTATCACAATCCATATGTACATTCATTGTGTCAAGCACATTTGTACATTTGTTGCCATCATCATTCTCAAAACATTTTCTTTCTAATTTAGCCCTTGGTATCAGCTCCTCATTTTCCCCCTCCCTCCCTCAGACTCGATAATTTATAAATTATTACTATTTTGTCATGTATTACACTTTCTGATGTCTCCCTTCACCCACTTTTCTATTGTCCGTCCCCCAGGGGGACGACATATGTTATATGTAGATCATTGTGATCGGTTCCCCCTTTCTATCCCACCTTCCCCTTATGCTCCTGGTATCACTACTCTCATTATTGGTCCTGAAGGGTTTATCTGTCCTGGATTCCCTGTGTCTCCAGTTCTTATCTGTACCAGTGTACATCCTCTGGTCTAGCCGGACTTGTCAGGTAGAATTGGGATCATGATAGTGTGGGAGAGGAAGCATTAAAGAAGTAGAGAAAAGTTGTATGTTTCATCAGTGCTATACTGTACCCTGACTGGCTCGTCTCCTTCCCACCCACGAACCTTCTGTAAGGGGATGTCCAGCTGCCTACAGATGGGCTTTGGGTCTCCACTCTGTACTCCCCCTCATTCACAATGATATGATATTTTGTTCTTTGATGCCTGGTACCTGATCTCATCGACACCTCATGATCACACCGGCTGGTGCGCTTCTTCCATGTGGGCTTTGTTGCTTCTCAGCTAGATGGCTGCTTGTTTCTTTTCAAGCCTTTAAGGCCCCAGACACTATATCTTTTGATAGTTGGGCACCACCAGTTTTCTTCACCACATTTGTTTATGCACCCACTTTGTCTTCAGCGATTGTGTCGGGAAGGTGAGCATCATGGAATGCCAATTTAATGGAACAAAGTGTTTCCTGCATTGAGGGAGTAGCTGAGTACAGGCCCAATGTCCTTCTGCTACCTTAAAGCTAAATTTATAAATATATGCACATAGATTTATTTCCCTATCATCATATATGAACATGTTTATATATGTACACGCCTGTATTTAGACCTCTCTATAAACCCTTTGCCTCCTAGTAACCCATGCATTTTTAACACCATTAGAACCCTCCCATCCATGTCATTGTAAACTTGTGCACAAATGGTTTAGTGAGAGAAGAAGGACTGACCGTAGAATGATGAAAGTGCATCTCAAGTTATAACCTCGAACACCACAAAGGTATAATTCTATATAGTTGCTATATCCTAAATTCCCGATTCTTCCCAAGCATCTCAAACATGAATGTCGACTCTCAAAAGGACTGGTGCGCGTGGTGGGTTATACATTTGGGTTGCTAACTCCAAGAGGACTTGGATATAACCTTCTAATATTACGAGAGGGAGATGCATAATCATGCCTGACAGGATCTTTTTTGTACAAATTCACTTAAAAATACACAGTGAGAAATTATTTAAATGATGGTACTATGTATAAAAGTTTTGTGTGTATGTTTTTTGCCTCTAAGGAAACACAAGGGAAAATGGTTGATATTATTAATTTTGACATTGATATTGGGGCCCAGTGAGGAAGGAAAAACTCACTTCTTTTGAATCTTTCTGCTGTACTTATTTGCTAACCATGAAGTTGGATTATCTTTCTTTTTCTAGGTGGTATCTGAGTGGTGGGATTATAATTTGGTTTTGTTTCTTCTTTACATGTTTCTAAACTTACTACAACTTAAAAGAAAGAAAATTCATCTGTGTAAACCAAAACAACATTGATTTGTTGTTATTTTGGCCAGTCAGAAATCGCAAGGCTTAAAGATAATTCTATTTTTCCATGAACATTTAGAAGCCCTCCTATAGGAGTAGAAAACAAGCAATATGATTATTCTGCAGTTGACCACCCAAGCCCTTTGTTATATATAATGTCCGGCCCAATGTAGTACCTTAATATTGTTCATTGTATAGTGAATTCATATTTAACTACTTACGGTATAAGTTGATCTTTAGTTTATCCTTTGCGTCAGTACATCCAGAATGTATTATCTTCCTGACTGTAGAAACATGTTCCTAAAAAGATCAATAAACGAAGTCCAAATGATGAATTGCCTACCTGGCAGCTAATAGATGTCTGAGAAATCCCTCCCTTAATTTAAACCTTCAACCCTCCATACTTTACTAAAGATGCCATGTACCATAAGATACATTACATTGTGTATGTCAAGTGAGGATCAGGTGAAAGACTACTGTCTTTCTGTAGCTACACTTAATGGCTTCTTCAACTCTACATGCCTGCCTCTCACTGCTCTGCACTTCAGTTATAATTAGTAAAGAAAGTGTAGTTGCAGTGTACTGAATATGAAAGGGTACCCCCCCAAAAAAAACGGACCCCCCCCCAAAAGCTATTTAAATTTTTTTACAAAACAACCTTATCGCCTTCAATGTACTCACGTCACACTCAATACATTTATCAAATTTGTGATTCCATTCTTGGAAGCATTTTTCTTTCTTCTTTCTTTTTTTTCCTGGCTTGGGGTCTGGATACTTTTGATTTTTACCTTTTATTGTGATTTAGGGGAAAGCTTACAAGGCAAACTGGTTTTGCATTCAACAATTTATACACATTTTGATTCATGCCAGCGGCTGCAATCCCCACAACATCACAGCACTCTTCCAACTTCCCCAGTGTTGGCCATTTTTGCCCTGCCTTCGGAGCTTTCTCAAGGCAAAGGCTATGCTTTGATCTTCTATAATTGGTTGATCTAGGAAGTGCATACATCCTTAATGTTATTCTTCACCTTTTAGGCCTTCTATTTTTCCGAGTGACAGGGATAGCTTAAAAGGGGGTCACTAAGGCCCAGTCTTGGTATTCTACCAGTCTAACAGTCCAGTAAGCCTGTTTTTTTTCTGTTTGGCTAGGTTTTTAAAAAAATCATTTTATTGTGGGCTTGTACAATTCTTATCACAATCCAAACATACATCCATTGTGTCAAGCACATATGTATATTTGTTGCTATCATCATTCTCAAAATATTTGCCTTCTACTTGAGCCCTTAATATCGGCTCCTCATTCTCCCCCCTCCCCCCTCTCCCACGAACCCTTCATAATTCAAAAATTACTATTATTTTATCACAAGTTACACTGTCCAACGTCTCCCCCCCGCCCTCTTCTCTGCTGTCCATCCCCCAGGGAGGAGGCTATATGTAGATTCTTGTCATCGGTTCCCCCTTTCCACCCCACGTTCCCTCCACCCTCCAGGCATCACCACTCTCACCACTGGTCCTGAAAGGGTCATCTGTCCTGGATTCCCTGTTTCCAGTTGCTATCTGTACCAATGTACATCCTCTGGTCTAGCCAGATTTGTAAGGTAGAATTGGGATCATGATAGTGAGGGGGGGAGGAAGCATTTAAGAACTAGAGGAAAGTTTTATGTTTCATCGTTGCTACCCTGCACCCTGACTGGCTCATCTCCTCCCCACAACCCTTCAGTAAGGGGGTGTCCAGTTGCCTACCGATGGGCTTTGAGTCTCCACTCTGAACTCACCCTCATTTACAATGATATGTTTTTTTGGTTCTTTGATGCTTGATACCTGATCCCTTCGACAGCTCGTGGTTACACAGGCTGGTGTGCTTCTTCTTGGAAGCGTTTTTCAAATGTATCTGTTTGGATGACTGGCAGATCCCTTGTTTTATAATTCACCCCTTCTACGCCATCATGTCCCTCTTCATTCGCAGAAAAAAAAGAAGTCACACGGAGCGAGGTCAGGTGAGTCAGATGTGAGGGACAAGAGAGGCATGCTGCTTTTTTTGCCAAAAACTGGCACAGTGAGATGGCTGCATGAGCAGGTGCATTGTTGTGGTGGCAAAGCCAGCCCCTGATTTGCCAAAAATCAGGACTTATTTGTCACACACTATAATGCAATCTTTTCATAACCTCTAAATAGAAAGCTTTATCAAGAGTCTGACCTGGTGGAACAAACTCCAAATGCACTACAAGTCAGCATTTTTATCCATTCGGGAAATTGACGGATGTCCAAAACAAGGTTTGTCATCAATCAACATTTCACCTTTTGTGAAATGAGAAAACCACTTGTACACTTGAGTTTTTCCCATAGTGCTGTCCTTGTAAGCTGTGTTCAACATCACAACAGTTTCTGCGGCATTTTTCCTGAGCAGGAAACAAAATTTCACAGCCGCAAACTGTTCTCTTAATAGACCATCACAAAAAAACGAGGTTCAAGCAAAACTGCTCTTATGAAAAAATTCACTGTGACCAGTGAGAACATTCCCAGGCAATGCCACTGGGTGCACTAACTCAGAGAAAGTTGCTCAATGCTCGCCTAGCAGGAAAAAATACATACTATAAAAGCACTGCTCAGCCCAGCACAATTCCGGGTTTTGGGGGGGGGGGTATCCCCTCATATATTAATTAATTCTAAATAGGGAAGTAAAATATTTAATCTCATCCCTAATACAGTTTTCTTAGACTCTGTAATGCCTATATAACAGGAATCGGTGGGAGGAGGGGGTGGTGGTAGCAGCAGGGGGAGACCCTAACAAAAATCTTGAGATGTTCTTCAACAAAGCAGTTGCACTGATGAATTTTCAGGAGACACGCTGAGGGTCTTTCTCAGAAACCCTTTTGAGGTGACAAAAAGGATTTGAGAAGAGCCTTGTCTTCACTGTCCAGTGATAAGTGACTAGATATATCTTCATCACTTTTGTTTGTCAGTAAGTCTACCCACCTGCTAGCTAGCATGTAAAGGGTGAAAGAGGATGCTACAGCTAAAGGTGGACACACTATGATAGGACTGCTTAACAGAACATGGCCTGAGGAAACAAATGTTCTTGAGCTTTATAGTCTACCTTCCATAGAATAGAAAGAAATATAAGAGAATCCAAGCAGAACTAATGCTATTTACGCACTAGAGATATCTTGTCTAAGGTTCAAGGGTTTCTTACCGGAGGCAGCCGCAAAATAAACTGGTTCTCGAGTTCGTGCGATGGTTCAGTCTGGCTCTTATGCATCTCTTGTTTTTTGAGTTTATGAAAACAAAAACAAAAGCAATTGAAAGTCATTAAAAATGTCTCTTGCTCCCTCTGATGATTGCTGCTGATCAAGCACAAACCCATTCACAAGATTTTAAGACCTTAGTTGTTACTCACCAAAGTAAGATGTACAACACTGTCTTTATGGAGCCTGTTATGCCCGTTGACCTTAGTGGCCCCCAAGACCATTGTCCTCATTCCCAGGCTCAGTGACCCCTTCCCTCAAGGTGTTTGGCAATAGCCAAGGCAGTTTACATACCTGTGCCTTGTTTGCTCTACTGTATCTATGGCTATATATACAGCATATACAGACACATATGTAGAAATATCGTCTGTCAATCCCATATGAGTGGTGGTCCCTTTTGCCTACTCACACCTGTTCATCTTGCCTGTTTGCCTATGTATCCACCTGTTTGTTATTATTGCTCATGCAGGATTATATATGTGAGTATGTACCTCGCTAAGTCTTCTTTTCTTTAGTAATATTGTGCTGATCAACCCTTCATTTTATGTTGACCAAAGTACGATATCTATTATCTAGCTAATGATTTTCTCTCCCCTCCCATTCCTGACATCAACAAGTGTTTTGTTTTGTTTTTTACCTCTGTGTGTAAATCTATTCTTGACCATACATTTTTTGTCCTTTGGGGATTGACTTTTTTCATGTAGCATAAGGTCCTCCAGTTTCATCCACATCATGGGGTATTTCTCAGATTCTTTGTTATTCTTTAACGTGACATGTGCATTGTGTGTACACACTATAGATTGTTAACCTTTCATCCACTGGTGGGCACTTGGGTTGTTTCTAGATCTTTGCTACTGTGAATAAGGCTGCAATGAACATGAGTATGAATATATCTGTCCTAGCTTTTTTCTTCTTCTTTAGGCTACATACCTAGTAATGGATTTTTCTGGATCATATGGCATTTGTTTTTTTAAAAATCATTTTATTGGGGGCTCATGCAACTCTTATCACAATCCAAACATCCATCCATTGTGTCAAGCACATTTGTGGCCATCATCATTCTGAAAACATTTGCTTTCTACTTTAGCCCTTGGTATCAGCTCCTCATTTTCCCCTCCCTTCCAACCCTCCCTCCCTTATGAACTCTTGATAATTTATAAATTATTATTTTGTCATGTCCAATGAGCAAATGGTATTTATATTTCCAACTTTCAGCCCCAACAATAGGCAGACATGTGGAGTTAACCATAACCCCAGGGAGGTACGCACTCTTTAGAACACAAGCCCCAAAGGATAGCATTTGTTCAGGGATAAATATCAGGAGGCAGAGAGGGATAGGAAAAGAGGAGGAAGTGGAAACAGCAATAATGGGAGGAAAGCGAGAACTACAATCAGTGCCATGAAATACAATGTGTATGAATCACTGAGAGCTCTGCAAATTTTCACTCAAATCACACTGAAAAGTTGTTTTTTTTTAATCAAACCTGTTACCCACTCACAGCAGCCCGCTAGAGCATAGAATTTCCCCCATAGGGTTTCCAAAGCTGTCAATCTTTATGCAAGCAGATGGCCATATCGCAACCGGTAGGCTCAAACTGCAAACCTTTGGTTAGCAGCGGAGTGCTTAAACAGGGCACCACCAGGGATTCTGGTAGTACCCTGTTTCCCCTAAAGTGAGACATCCTCCGAAAATAAGACCTACTTACAGTTTTGCCTCTCGCTGAACTATAAGGCAACCCCTGAAAATAAGACCTCCCCGAAAACAAGGCCCCCCCCAAAGCTACTGTAACTCTGGACTCTGGACCACAGCAGGCGGGCACCGCTGCGCAGCTCACTTGGCCACAGTGCAGCCGGAGCAGACATGAAGTGCAAGGTCTCTTTTAATAAAACAATAAACAATAAATGTGTACTGTATTCTTCATGGAAAAATAAGTTATCCCCTGAAATTAAGTCCTAGCACATCTTTGGGAGCAAA
>NW_022103942.1:1753940-1756372 GCF_000313985.2 Echinops telfairi | reverse complement strand
GCCGGAGCAGACAGGAAGTGTGAGGTCTCTTTAATAAAACAATAAACAATAAATGTGTACCATATTCTTCTTCATGGAAAAACAAGACGTCCCCTGAAAATAAGACCTAGCGCATCTTTGGGAACAAAAATTAATATGACGCTGTCTTATTTTCAGGGAAACAGGGTACTTGTTAAATTACGCCAGACCCTGCCCAATATCTTCAATGGAATTATGTGTGTACAGCTCTGATATATCTTATTTGGCATACCTTGTGTATTCCTAAAAGTCACCTTATCGCCCCTCCAATGTATGAACGGTTTTTCCCAAGTTAATCCACACCATGTGGCTTTGCCATCAACCATGGATATCAAATGAGGGCAAGAGCTGTCAGGAAACATGATGTAGTCTTTTCTATGATATTCTTAGACTCTCAGACTGTCAGATATAGGGCTACAATTTGACACATGTGGTACTGACTGGAGCAAACTACATGGCCTCTGCATAGATGAGAGCTAACCAAAGACTGAAACCAACCCCGAAACCACTTACAGAAATGTTCTATCCTGATTTGATGAAGACAAGAGCTTGATCTTCCATATTTTAATCACTGTCATGGATTGGTAGGAATTAAGCTGTGTGGGCGAACCAGCATCACGAATTCTCAGCTACCTCATTGAAAAGTTAGGAGTGCAGAAATCCTGATGATCAGACTATTTGGACACACAGAGCTTCATGAAACCGACCTCATACCTTCTTGAAGGAGAATAGAACCAAGAATCTGATTAGATGTACTTCTCACTAACATTTATTGTACGCATTCTATGTGCCAGGCACTATTTTCACTGTTAGGTCTATTCTTTCATTCAATCCTCACAACGACCACTTATCTGAACAACCCCCAAAATTGATGCAAAGAACTTCTAATATTGGTCTGTGTGTGTGTGTAATCTTCTATAAAGTGTGTGTGTGTGTAATCTTCTATAAAGTGTGTGCGTGTGTGCGTGCGCGTGTGTGTAATCTTCTATAAAGTGTGCGTGTGTGTGTGTGTGTGTGTGTGTGTGTGTGTAATCTTCTATAAAGTGAATCATCTACTCCAATATAATCTTTACTTTTAAATCTTGTTTTCCTTCTCTTTGGAAATATACCTGTAGAAGCTTACATTTTGGATATGAGGGCCCACGTCTCTTCAGATGAAAATTGTGTTCCAGGGGAGAAAGAAAGCAATGTACACACAGGCAATCGGACAAAGTTTCCTTAAGACCCTATGCTATACACCAAATGAGGAGATTTCATACCTAACACTGGATAAAAGGCTCCCATTAATGCACAGTTCCCAATATTTGGCGAATTGTTCACTGGGCTCTCAATTCTGAATTGGAATCTTACTGAAGACCACTGATCTTTCTTCCTGATCGTCTTTATTGGGAGCACAGCACACTGAAATGGATCTGGGATCACATTATGGTGAACTTTTTCACCAGTTTTCATTCCAGTTGCCTGGTATGGCTTCAGAAACTGTTCAGAGAGACATAAGAAGCACTCCACGGTTTGCGATAGCCCTTTTCCCAGTGGAAAAACACTCAGGAAGAGAATGGGAATCCCAAACACATTATTTGTAGTAGTCATTCTCTCTCTCTCCTTGTTTCATAATTTTCTAACGACCAATTCGCATGAATATAGAAATATACAAACTAAACCCAAACATCTGAGGGGAAAATCAGTTGAAATCAAGTAAATGAAGTAAAAATCCTGGATTGTGCGCGTTGTCTAAAGGAACAAAGAGTAGCAAACACTGCGAGCAGAAACACAGATTTGAAGAACTAAGCGAGAATTTTATCAGATCAAAAGTAACATTTCGATATCTCAGCAGAAGTAAGACTAAAGAATTTTTAGCATTTCAAGGCCTTTTGGCAACTCCTCTCTTATGAAAAAAAAGAGAATGTAAGGAATGAAACATTGCTATATTGGCATTTTAGGTAGCTTCCTTATCAAAAGATCTGGTGGGAGAGCAGGTGAGCAGCCCTGGTTCAAATGAGCTTGCTCACCCTCCTTTGAAAATGTCTTATCTACATTTATCCAAAGAACGGGTTGTTCGAAACGTACTTGAAAAAAAAAAGGCAGGGACTTCCTTCCCCTCACCTCGCCCCCCCGCCGCCCCCCGCCCCCCCAGCGTGCTGCTCATCCCCAGCTTTAGCAGAATTAGCCTCGCGAATAGGGAATAGGTGCATGCTCCAGGGAGCACAAGTCTAGGTCGTTTTCTCCAGTTGACAGGCCCTGGCTATGGGCTGGAGGGAAAAGCCACTCCATCTTTCTCTCTGGGATATTAAACTTTCTCGCGAAGGGTCCAGGACTTTGCCTTTGATCCTAATTCCCTTGAAATCCTCCAGAGGGGCCAAGGGATCCTTGTCCTTCTCAGGTGGACTGGATAGGGCACCCCCCCTGCTCCCCCC
>NW_022103942.1:1751753-1753226 GCF_000313985.2 Echinops telfairi | reverse complement strand
TGGAGTCCCCACTCCATTGGATTGGGCACAAGTGACGCCATTTCTTTTTCTTCAAGGGGTCGCGGTTCGAGCGACCGTCTAGTCCTCGACCCTGAGGGGGGTGGGTCTGGGCTGGCGGGGAAGAGTGGAAACCCCTTACCTCTCGCTTCAAGCGCCTTTCCCTCAGGGCCCGAGCCGCCTGCTTCGGCCGGGCTGCCGCCATCCATCGAGGTGTCTTGGCCAACAGTCATCAGGGTGTCTTCGTCTTCCGGATTAGGGGCGCCTTGGTCTTCCGAAAGCTGCATGGCTTCGTCCTCAGAAGTCAGGGTGCCTTGTTCGTCAAGAGTCGCCATCTCTTCTTCCTCAGGAACCCCGGTGATGTCACCTTCCGGAATCACGGTCTCTCGGGCTGCAGGAATCTGGCCACGAGAAATCGGAGGGCCCCGGTGGCTGACAGGTTCGGCAGGTCTGCTTCCTTGGTCGCCGAGATTCGCAGGGCCGTGGCCGCCGGCAGATCCCGCGTCGTGGGGGCCAGGAGCCGGAGCAGCTCGGGAGTCAGGTACTGCTAAGCTGGAGGCTGTGGGAGCACCATTATCTTCCGAGGGTCTCTCCGGCTGTTCCATGGCAAACTGCTCACAGCGGTATAATCATGGCTGCCGGTTCGGTCACGTGACCGTGGCGGAGGGGGCTGTCCAGAATGTTCCTGGCAGCGGAGGCTTTCTTAAAGACATAGCAGTAATATTCGCCCTATCCCGGGTGTCTGGTAGAGCTTATAGTAGCTGGGGGGACGGGGGGGTCTGCTGCCTAACACTTGTTTCTGAAAAACAGCTCTCATTTTTCTCCCTGGACTCCCCACTCCCACCCCCTTTTCCCAACCAATTAAACTTAATTACTAGAGCATCGGAGCACGAAACTCACTGCCCCTGAGTCACTTCTGACCCATAGCAGCCCCATAGGAGACGGTGGAACGGTCCCTTTGAGTTTCCGAGACTGGAACTGTTAGAGGGATAGAAAGCCTCATCGTTCTGCCCAAGAGCGGCTGGGGGTTTTGAGCTGCTGACTCTTTGGTTAGCAGTCCATTTCGTAACCACTATACCACCAGACCTAAACAAAATAATTTCTGCTTCTTTTGGAATGAATCTGATCATCTTTATGCCGTGAGACTGCACTGAGTGTTGCTATACAAAGCAAGTCCCATTTGAAATTTATTGCACAATATTCTTGTAGGTAGTAATTGTATTAAAAACACTGATTTTGTTAGAAATCAAAGGAAAATTGTATTTTCAGTAACTCAACGAGCGGAGTAAATTGTTTGCCTCACACTGAGTAAACAGTGTGAATTATATGACTTTTCTCTCTTTGTGGCAGTTGCTAGGAAGCTCAGAACCAAATTTTCTTTCTTTTTTTTAAAAATCATTTTATTAGGGGCTCATACAACTCTTATCACAATCCATACATACATCAATTGTGTAAAGCGCATTTGTACATTCATTG
>NW_022103942.1:1742242-1750983 GCF_000313985.2 Echinops telfairi | reverse complement strand
ATGCACCCATTTGTCTTCAGTGATCCGTTCGACACCTCGTGATCACACAGGCTGATATGTTCTTCCATGTGGGCTTTGTTGCTTCTGAGCTAGTTGGCCGCTTGTTTACCTTCAAGCTTTTAAGACCCCACACACTATATCTTTTGCAGAACCAAATTTTCAGTCCACCTTTGGCAACTATATATCTTACTGGCATAGGTTGACCTTCAGCTTATTTTAAGTAACCATATTCTCTCCCAATTATCTCATTATCTTTATCTTGTGCAGTAAATAACACTGAAAGCTGCTTAAAATAATCTCTGGAAAGAATCAGGTATAAATGTTAGATAAATAAAAATAGTGCTCTGACAGAAATGCCTTATGGGTAGGTGGGCAGAATGGAGGGTAGTATAATGAGTTACTCTTCACCTATAAATTCAACCCTCCACCAAATATTGACAATGTAATGTGCCATATATTTATTAAATGCTTAAAATATGGTAACAGTTTCTTGGGAAGAAGGCTAAAATGACCCTTAGGAAATGTACACTGTAGTTAGAAATAGAGACATACACACAAGTAATGTTCCCATTATCAGTAGATTTTCAACCTCTTCTTAAGTAATTGTCTATTTCTGGGTTCTGTTCTGTCATGTTACTGTTCCTTTCCAATAAATTCTCCTGAAAATCTTTCCCTTAAATAATAGGCTCCTCCCCAAACTATAGTCTCAGTTCCTTCATCATTATAGAACATGAGTTGTTGCATGCATTCTTTCATCACAGATATATTGTGCGGAGGGATGAGACAGCAGTCTGGCAGCAAGGATCTGACTTCCCCCCACAATGGCAGAAAATGCAGGTATCAGCCAATCTCACAGCAGGAGACCAGACCTAGCCAAATTTACAAAGCCCAACCTAAATAGTCAAGGAATTAAAATTGATACTGGAGTTGATCAGAGTTGCAAGGAAAAGCCTAAAGCTGTGATTAAATCAAAAGTTAATTAGAACGGTAATTGGGGTCCGCTACTTAAAAGAACTATAAGATGTTTATTAGGAAAGTCCAACATAAATTCTCAAGGTGTTGTTATTAAGATATTTTTCAACCTTTCAAAGTATGGTAAGAAGTTCTCCCAATCAGTCAGCTTTCATAATTCTCTGACAGCCAGGAGCCAAAATTTACATTTTAGCTCTCTGAATTCTCTGAGGACTGGCCATCTAAATTTACATAACAATGACTGCTATCTAACTAGTAGTTTTAATGGTTCAAGCTTGGTGACTGAGTTTGCTAGCAGTGCTTTGAAATCTAAATTGTTAAAACAGAAGGGGGAGAAGAAGAATCTCGTGTGATGAATTTTATTTGGTCAATTTAACAAAAAAAATTTTCTCCCTACTAAAATCTTGTAATAAAATTAGGGAAGATAAACGCATTTTCACTTCCACAGAGAAAACTAATCCTAAAAAGTCCCAAGAAGATGGAAATCTCGTTTGGGATCCGGGTCCATTCACCTGGAGAAAGGGTTATGTATTTATATTTTTGCAGAATAAAGCTGATGAACTTCCTTTAGAAGGATGCAACCACGTTTGGAGAAAGATGGACAAGGAAGAGATGGAGAAGCCACCCAATCTTAATCATAATTCCTTTGGCAGGTTAATGACACCCCGAAGAGAGGGGCTATTTGTTTATATTTTCACAGGCAAAGGAGATAGGTGGATTTCTCTTCAGCCAGCAAGGCCTAGAAGAAAGGAGGGACGCCATGTCGTGACGTGACCCCGTCCTACTTATTGAAGTTACCCAAAACTTTTTGAACACCTCGCAGATTCCTGAGAGTAGCGATCGCTGACTGCTGAGATATTCCATTGTTGATGATGTCTAAAAGAAATTCTGGAACTCTATCATAATGAACATTTTATACAATAATGACTGGACTATTACTACGATTGTTGCTTTGCTGAAAGATCAAGATTTTAAACTTGTTAATTAATGCTGTAATGTGATTGAAATGTAATTGGTTTCTGTGTAGCTCCTTACCTGTATAATGTAACATTGCATGATTGGGATTTGATCAAAAAATATTTGCAAGGGTTTAGGGGAAATATTCCATTAGAAGTGGATCAACTTAAAAAGGGATATTTTCTATACATTCAAAGACAGGCTTGAGGGATCGCCTGGCTCTGATATAATTAAACAATTGGTGGATGGCATGGAAGGATTAGATCCTCATGCTTAGGTTCAAAGTATTTCTCATAGCCTGGGTTCCAGCCTATCAGTGCTGCTCATAATCACAATTTTGTGTCCTGGCTATCACATGTTGCTTCTATAGAAAGCTAAGGCGTGTGTGTGAAGGAGAATCATGCAGCCTCTATGGCACTTTTGAAGTTTGCGCATAAGGCAAACAATGTGAGGAGCAGAGAACGGGAAGAGAGTGTTTAAGGACTAATCCTTCATTTTCTCGCAAAGGAGCCTGGGTGGCTAGGTTTCTAGTGGTGGAGGGGGACCTCCACCCTTGTGAGTTATAGGTGAGTCCTAATCACATTCTCATGATATTGTTCCTTACTTCACCCTCCTATATAGTGCTGTTTCTGAGGTTGTCTCTTACAAGCACATAACTGGTTGCGGTGTGGCCGGCAGCTTTAACTATAGAGGCAAACATTCCTATTTGGCTTTATCTCTTCTCCCCGCTGTGGTATCCGATCTCACACCTTCCTCAAATAGCAGATGGGCATGTGGGGGCTTTACCCCCAGCGCCTGGATTCAAAGTGTTTGCTATAAGCCTGAATTTTTGGCTATATTAATTGGATCATGAAGTTTTGCCTTGGCAGTTTTTAATGTATAGAAAATAACCATGTTGCCCATTCGGCTTTTAAATTTTATATATAAAACAAAAGGGGGACTTGTGGGGGGAAGTCAGATCCTTGCTGCCAGACTGCTGTCTTATCCCTCCACAGGGGTGGGCCTGCTCCCTGCTGCTGGGGACAATGGACTACTCTCTGAAGCTTGGGACCATTAGCTTGGTTCCTGTAGGAGGGGTTTGCACCCTACTAATAATGGTTCCTATGGAGACCCAGAGACCACCCCCTAGACCACCCTCTCATTGCTGTGTAACCTATAGTGCAGCTCCTCCCTGCAACGTATGTCTCTACCTGTAATTAGTGGGCTGGCATACCCCCAACAGGTATATAGGCGTGAGTCAGCAATATAGAGCGCTCGGACTCTGACCACCCTGACTCTCTTCCCCCTCTCCCTTGTTCCCTTGCCCTCCTTCCCTTCCACCTCTCTCCACATGGACCACCAAGCTGGGCTGAGGTGAGAAATGCTACCATGTAACGTGTCTGACTGTATTATTGTAATATCTCTCATGCTCTCGATGACTTTAATATAATACTTATACATCTCAACCGTACAATTGTGCATTATTGAACCTGTTGAGTAGTATTAGTAGCAGCGGGTGGGGGCTGGCACCCCTCCCCACTCCCCCAAGTCAATTTTTAATTTAATACCACACTATTGAGTAGCTATTATGTCCCAGGAACTGTCCCTAGGGTCAATAATAGGTAATAGTCATTGATCACTTATATGCTAGGCTTTTTTTTAGAAATTCAAACACATTTATTCAGCCCTATTCCAGTCTTCTCATAAATTATGATGTTAAAACGGGCTCTTCAATTTATAAAGGCTTTTCTCCTGATCTAAGTACACCATTTGTGATCTATTCTCACTGGGAAAAATTATCCTGTCTGCCTCATCTGAAGTACCCTTAACTGTCCATCTGAAACACTAGATATTTCACTTGTATAAAACAGCTTTTTGTTTTGTTTTGTTTTGTTTTGTTTTATGTCGGCTTGTTTTAATTAATTGATAAAAGAAAGGGAAGTTGATTAGAATTTTTCACGTGAACATCAACTATCTGCACAGGTTAGGCTTTTTAAAAAAGGTTTATAAATGTTAATTGTTAAGTTTGTATCTTTGGTCAATTTTCAACATGTGTTTAGCCTTGACTTTCACTCTTCCCCTTGACATTTACTTGGAAGGTGACTTTACAAATTAGTATACTGTGGTCATCAAAACAAAATCAGTATTTAAAAATATTTCTTTGATAACTTTAAGGATATGGGATTTTTCCCTTTCAACCAAATTTATGCCTGAGAGTTACTGTCATCCCTCTGAAGAGTCACTATTCTTAAAGATGTGTACATAATCTAAGACACTGAATTATAGAGAACTTTAATACACAGAATATTTGTCAATACCTATCCCCCTGTTCAGAGGCTCACAAATGATTCTGCCCTTCCCATCATGCTTCATACATTAGGCTTTTTGTTAGGTGCATTGTATGCGTTACCTCATAAAACACACAATTGTCCTTTGAGTTTTGTATAACTATGATTCTAGTCCCTCACCCACTCACCCAAGTGAGTAAATTGAGAGTTATCGAGGTAACTTGACCCATGTCTCACATCCAGTAAAAGGTAGAGCCAAGAATAAAGTCTAGATCCATTTGACTCTAAATGTTGCCGGTGTCAACACATTCAGGTCTTTTTTACATAATCAGAGGTAAAATAAATTATTTTGGATATGGTAGGGCAGGAGTTCCCATCATGCAATGAAGATTCACCTTCAGAAACAAATAACGATAGTTTAGCCATTGATGCCTCCCCTCTGATGTGTTCTACCATAATGTAATCAACTACATTATGGGATCTGCTGTGAACAGTCAAGCAGTTGTAGGAAGATTAGGGTGGAGTGCTGCCCACTTTTTCAGGTCACATCCCTGATGCAATTGGAAGGAAGTTTCCTTGGTGTGTGGCCTACTCCTACAACAGTTGACGCTGTGGAAAAGCTAGCAAACTTCTAGGTCTGGATTCTGCATCTGGTTCATCAACCTCTGGTTCTCTGGACGTGAGCCAACAGACTGCCAGATTGCCTTCCTAACCCAGGAGCTATTAGCAGACTGCCAGCTTTGGATTCATTCAACTTTGCATCCACCAGCTTGTGATTGTCCAGCTACCTCTTCCTGCTTCATGGCTCATCAATCTCACAGCTACATGTATAAGGAAAAGCCTGCAGCTCAACATCTGTGTTAGGCCAGATGACTAGAGAAACAAATTCATTGACACTCATATATGTGTAAGAGAGAACTTTATATCAAAAGGTAATTTTATATCAAGCAAACATCCCAGCCCAGTCCAGAACAAGTCCATAAGTCTGATACTAGTCCCTAAGTTTCTCCTCAGATTCATGCAGCCACATGCAATGATGCAGAATGCAGGAAAATCACAGGCACCGGTGAGTGCAGGGTTGTGTGGATCTAATGGCAGTGTTTCTGGCAACTCTCTGAGTGATTTGACAGCAGGAAGGGGAAGCGGGGGTTGGGGGAAGGATTCCCAGGACCCTTATGCGGAGGTCACACATACAAGGAGGCACCACCAGGTTGTGACCTGATTGACAGGCCAGACTCCACCCCTACACTTCCGGTTGACATGAAATTATGTAACTGCCACAACATCTCACCCTTCAACTTGAACTGGGATGAACATACCTGCTTCTACAACTGTGAGCCACTCTCTTGATATAAATCACTTTCTTTATAAATATACATAAGTGCCACTGGTTTTGCTTCTCCAGAGAATTCAGCATAACTCATTAGGTACTGAGAGTTTTCCAAGGTGAGTTTTCCAAATTGTCTCTCAAGTTTGATTAGTTCTGAAGGCACTAATAACTTGGTATCTGCTTCCATTAGTACAGATAAGTGTCACTATTAATAAAGAGTACACTGTATATCAATGACATACAGGGGCAATGTTAATACCCGAAACATTACCACCAATAGATAAAGTGTTGATGATAAAGTGAGGCTCCGGGTGAATTTCAGTCAGGATGAGCAGTTCAGGGAAGCTGGTTGGTTGGTACTACATACAACAAAGTGTTAAAGGAAAGAGATAAATTCTGAGCTTCAGATGCACAGCTTAAGTAACACAGAAGACCTCAAAATTTCCACTTTTGCCCATGAAAGCAAACTTACTTCTTCCAGTAATCGAGTTGACAGTACCCCAAACAAACCTGGAGTCTTATAATAATAGTGACTGAATTACAATGCCAACTGAATACCCAGCTTAGGATGGTGTCTGATATTAAAGTGACAGCATTGATCAGAAATAAATAGGACCCTGAAACTTGAGATGGGGACACATGGGCAGAAAATCAGGAAGATAAAGACATTACAAAAAACCTCATTGCCATAAAGTTGATGCCAACTCCTAGTGACCCTATAGGACAGGATAGAACTGTCCCTGAGAGTTCCCGAGACTGCAACTCTTTATGGGAGTAAAAAGCCTCATATTCCTCCTGTGGAATGGCTGGTGGTTTTGAGCTGTTGACCTCATGGTTAGCAGCCCAATGCATAACCACTAGGCAATCCTAAATTCTATTGAATCAGTTCAGGCATATCTGGAAGGTGAGCTTCATGGAATGCCAGTTTAATAGAACAAAGTATTCTTGCATTGAGGGAGTACTTGAGTGGAGGCCCATTGTCCATCTGCTCCCTTAATACTAAACCTATAAATATATGCACATAAATCTATTTCCCCATCCTCATATATAAATATATTTACATATATACATGCCTTTATTTAGACCTCTATAAATGCCCTTTGCCTCCTAGCTCACTCTTCTATTTCCTTTTACTTTCCTCTTGTCCCACTATCATGCTCAGCCTTCCTTTGGGTTACAGTAACTCTCAGTTACATTACCCTTGGTCATGCCCTACCAGGCCTCCTACACCCTCCTCACCACTGATTTGGATCACTTGTTGTTCCCTTGTCCCTGGGTTTGTTAACACCAGTACCTTCCCCACACCCGCCGACCTCCCCCTCTCCCATGTCCCCCCAGAACAGTCAGTCCTGTTGTTTTCTCCTCCAGATTGTTCATCCAGCCTATCTTATTTAGACAGACCTTCGGAGATATTAACATGCACAAAAACAAGACAGAGCAAAACTAAGCAACAACAGAAAACAAAACAGCAACAAAAACAAAAAGCCAATGACAAAAAAAAACAACACAACAACAACAAAAAGAAAAGCTTGTAGTTAGTTCAAGGACTGTTTGTTGGCCTTTAGGAGTGTTTTCCGGTTGAGTCTGATGGGGTGCCAAGATCTGGCCCCAAAGTCTGTTTTTAGTATTCCCTGGGGACTTCGTTGCTCTGTTCCCCTTGCTGTTCTGTTACACGCCCTTAGTGTTTTGCCTCGGTGTGGTGGGATCAGATCAGAGTTTATTCTTACTGGTTTTCCTTTATAGGTATCTGTCCTTTTTTCCTTCATTGTTTTCAAGATACTTTCCTTGTCTTTGATATTGGAATATTTGTGTATAATAGGTTGCAATGTTTTCATTTTGGAGTCTATCCTGTGTGTTATTCTCTCTGATTCTTGGATAGTTATTTTCTCCTCTTTCATGCTGTTATGGGATTTTTTTTCCCTCAGATTTTTTGTGTACTACTTTCTCTGTGGATTATTTTTCTTTCTCGTTTTGGAATCCCAATGAGAGGTAAGTTGTTCCTCTTTATAGTCTTCCATATAATTCTTAGGCTTTCTTCAGACTCCTTTGCTTTTTTGCCCCCTCCTTTGCTCTTTATTGTTCTTCTCATATATTGAAGTCAAGAAATTTGTCTTTGAGTTTACTAATTCAGCTTTCCATTTCTTCAGTTCTATTACTCTTATCTTTTAAAATGTTGTCTAATTCTGTTATCTTATTATGTGTTCATCTTTTGTATTTTTATTAGTGTAAAGTTTCTAGTTTTTCTATTTTTCCTGCTGTTCTCTCAAACTCTTTCTCTATCTGTTGAAAGTACCTGAACTTCATTCTTCTGAATTCTTTTCCTTGTAGTTCCAGGACCGTTTCTTCATAAAAAAGTTTCTTTGGATCTAGGTGTTGTTCACTTGTTTTTGCTTGTTTTACTTTTTTTTTCCTTTTTTCATTCAGTTCAAGATTGACTGCTATCTCCATGGCATCTTGTTTCAGCTGTTTGGTTCAGGGGAGCTCCTGAGTTATGTGGTGGTAGATGACTATATCAAGTGGTGCCAGAAAGGAATAATAGAAACCATAAAAATAGCAGGAAGAAGATGGCAGATTGAAGAGAAAAGAGAAAGACAAAGGGAGAGAAGGGAACAAAAGTTGTTTGGAATAACAAAAGAAGGGAAAATGGCAATTTAGGAAGAGAAATAAAAGGGCTATTATTTAAGGAAAGAGAGAAGCCAAGAAGGAGAAGAAATAAATGACTATTGCTTAGGAAGGAAAAGTGCGGGGGTGGGGAGTGGGGGTGGGCTCTATTTGGACACATTCTTCCCTCAGCCCAGAAGCATGAGGCCACCTAGGGCCTAATTATCTTGGTGTTACACAGGGTATCCTGGATTTAGTGGCACAGAGGGCCCTTGATATCAGCTTCTCATTTTTCTCCTCCCTCTCCTACCTTCACTCCCTCTCCCACCCTCACTCCCTCATAAACCCTTAGTAATTTATAAATTATTAATATTTTTTCATGTCTTACACTGACCGCTGTCTCCCTTCACCCATTTTCTGTTTTCCAACCCCTGGGAGGGGGTTATATATAGATTATTGCGATTGCTTCCCCCTTTCTCCCCCTACATCCCCCTTCCCCTCCTAGTATGGCTACTCTCAATATTGGTTCTGAGGGGTTGATCTGTCCTGGATTCCCTGTGTTTCCAGCTCTTATCTGTACCCATCTACATGCTCTGGTCTAGCCAGATTTGTAT
>NW_022103942.1:1736182-1741334 GCF_000313985.2 Echinops telfairi | reverse complement strand
TCCTCTGGGTTGTTTATCCCGCCTATCTTATCTAGATAGACATACAGAGACAATAATATGCACAAAAAGAAGACAGAGCAAAACAAAGCAACAAAATAAAACAGAACAACAACACAAAACCAACCACAAGAAAAAAGAAAAGTGGAGCCTCACTTGTGGAGAGAGCCTGGCTGGAAGAAGCTTCGACCAGACCAGGACTGAAGATATAGAAGGTGAAGAATCAAGTGGGTGAGTCCAGAGGGGCTCTGACTAGGGATGGGAGGGGATGTTCTGTATGGAGAATGGAAGAGTACAGCTCTGGGCCTGGTAAGGACTCGCTGAAAGACACTTTTCTTCACCGTGCTATGGGTTGTTGGAAGACTGAAATCAAACAGTACAAGGTGTGTCGGGTAGCCAGTTTCCAAATCACAAGTTTCTGCCAGAACCAGCCTTGGGTGAAAGGGGAAGTGAGGTGGTGGAGCTGAATCCTGCACCCCCTGGGTTGCTCTGGGATGAGATGGGAGCCCTGTAATCCTATTGAAGCTATTATCATGCCCATTTCAAAGACGTGGGCACGGAAGCTTAGAGAGAGGTAAACTGGGCTGGAGCACAAGGTCCCTAGTGGTGGGCTGGCTTGACCTGGCTTCTCACCTGCAGAGTCCATAAAAAAAAAAAAGAAAGAAAAGAAAAGCCTATAAATAGTTCAAGGTCTGTGTTGACCTTTAGGAGTGTTTTCCAGTTGATTCTGGTGGGGCACCATGCCCTGTCCCCACAGTCTATCTTTGGTATTCCCCTGGGGCTTAATTGCTCTGCTCTTCATTTCTTTTTAATCTTGGTAGTCTCACTCAGATCTGTCAATTTGATTGGTCTTTTCAAAGACCATTTCCAGTTTTGTTGATTCCCATTTAGCCATTCTCTATTTTATATTAGTTAAGTTTTAATAAGGATTTAGTTTCTGCTTATTTTTCTAGTTTCTCAAGGTGGAAGATTAGATATTACTGTGATATATTTCTTTTTAAAGTTAGACATTTGCAGGTAAAATTTTCACTCTGTGCATTGTTTTCACTGTTTCCTATTAAAGTTTAATATGTTGGGTTCCTGATTTCTTTCATCTCAACATATTTTGTCATTTCCCTTGTGATATCTTCCTTGATTCATTGATGTTTAATTTCTACATATTTGTGAACTTTTTGGTTTTCATATTTTTTCTGATTTCTAATTTCACTAGATCATATATCTATGTATATATATTATATATATATACTTTATATAATAATTAATGTGAGTCTAAAATTTTTTAAAATCATTTTATTAGGGGCTTATACAACTCTTATCACAATCCATACATAAATCACTGGTCCTGAAGGGATCATCCGCCCTGGATTTCCTGTGTTTCCAGTTCCTATCTGTACCAGTGTACATCCTCTGGTCTAGCCAGATTTGTAAGGTAGAATTGGGATCATGATAGTGGGTGGGGAGGAAGCATTTAGGAACTAGAGGAAAGTTGTATGTTTCATTGTTGCTACACTGTACCCTGACTGGCTGGTCTCCTCCCCGTGACCCTTCAGTGAGGGGATGTCCAATTGCCTACAGATGGGCTTTGGGTCTCCACTCTGCACTCCCCCAAACTTTTTTTTTAAACCATCTTATTGGGGGTTCATACAACTCTTATCACAATCCATCCATAGTGTCAAGCCCATTTGTACATATGTTGCCATCATCATTCTCAAAACATTTGCTTTATACTTGAGTCCTTGGTATCAGCTCCTCATTTTCCCCCTCTTCCTGCCCACCCTCACTTGATAATTTATAAATTATTATTAATTTGTCATGTCTTACACTGTCCAATGTCTCTCTTCACCCACTTTTCTGTTGTCTGTCCCCGCGGGAGAGGGTTACATGTAGATTCTTGTAATCAGTTCCCCCTTTCTACCCCATCTTCCTTCCACCTTCCCGGTATCACCACTCTCACCACTGGTCCTGAAGGGTTCATTTGTCTTGAATTCCCTGTTTCCAGTTCCTATCTTTACTAGTGTACATCCTCTGGTCTAGCCAGATTTGTAAGGTAGAATTGGGATCATGATAGTGGGGGGAGGAAGCGTTTAAGAACTAGAGGAAAGCGATATGTTTCATTGTTACTACCCTGCACCCTGACTGGCTTGTCTCCTCCCTGAAATCCTTCTGTAAGGGGATGTTCAGTTGTCTACAGATGGGCTTTGGGTCTCCACTGTGCCCTACCCGTCATTCTAAATGATATGATTTTTTTTTGATGCCTGATACCTGATCCCATCAACACCTGGTGGTCACACAGGCTGGTGTGCTTTTTCCATGTGGGCTTTGTTGCTTCTCAGCTAGATGGCCGCTTTTTTACCTTCAAGCCTTTAAGACCCCAAGCGCTATATCTTTTGATAGCCGGACACCATCAGTTTTCTTCACTACATTTTCTTATGCACCCACTTTGTCTTCAGCTATTGTGCTGGGAAGGTAAGCATCATGGAATGCCAGTTTAATAAAATGAAGTATTCTTGCGTTGAGGGAGTACTTGAGTGAAAGCCCAATGTCCATCTGTGGTGAGTCCAAACTTTCAAAGTATATTCAGACTTATTTTATGTTTTGTATATGGTCTATCCTGGGGGGAAAAATTCATGAGCACTTGAGAAGAATGTTTATTCTGCTGTCATTTAGTGGAGGGCTCTATTTTAGCTACTTGGTGGAGTGTTCTACCAATGTCTATTAGGTTTTGTTGGTTAATATTGTTGTTTAACTCTCTTATTTCCTTGTTTATCTTTTGTCTACTTATTCTAGCCATTTGCAAGTGGAGTGTTGAGCCTCCAAATATTATTTTTCAACTATTTCTCCATTCAATTCTGTTTATTTATTTTGTGATTCTGTTGTTATATGAACATGTTTTGTAATTTTAATGTATTTTAATGGATTTACCATTTTCTTTTATCATTACTTGAGTTATTTTATTGTGCCAACCTGGCCGATACACACATGTGGGGTTAATTGAATGACAGAGAGATAAATGGCTCGGTGTGCCTCGCCTTTCAAGTTCTCGGGTCTCTTGCTTTCTGATGGTCGGACCAGGAAGCAGCTGCCTTAGCTAGTTCCCTGCTTCAGCTGGCAAGGCAAGACATCCCCATGGAGAAGTTGCATGGACCTACCCTGATGTAGCCCTGGCTGCTGGAGCAGCCATGTGGAGACCCCTGCCAGCGCTGAGATGCTTTCACATTCACTGACTCAGCTTTCCTCCTGCAGTCGGCATCATTGTGTGCGTTTTGTGAGATGGAGGAGGACTTTGTGGATTGGTGTTGGACATATGGTTTAATGTTGGACTTGTGGGCTTGGGCAGCACTGAGTTGGGATGTTTTCTTGATGTGCACTTAAAATATAGTTTGATCATACTTTATTGTTGTTGATTTTTCCAATCTCTCCCTTTTAGCAAGAGATTTTAAGCTACTAATATTAATGTAATTACTGATGATAAAAATTAACTATAATATTTTACTATTTTTCCTATGTGTCTTTTTTTATTTCTCAGTTTCTCCATTAATACCTTCTTTCCTGTTCAATAGATATTTTCTAATATACTATTTTGATTCTCTTCTTATTTCTCTTACTGTGCATTTCTTAGTTCTTAGTGATGTAGTGGAGGTACAACTAACATCTCAACTTATAACAACAGAGAGTTAAAATGAATACAAGCTTAATTTCAATAGTGTACAAAAGCTTGACTACTGTAGAGCTCCATCCCCCATACATTTATAATATGATTGCCACAAATCACCATATTAAATATAACTTGCTCATCAATATAAATTGATAATCATTGTTTTATGTAGTTGTCTTTTAAATCCCATAGGAACAAAAGAGGATTAATAAACCACAACACATGATGCACTGCTTTGGTCTCACTACTCTCGGCATGCTCTATCTTTCAACAGTATTGTGATGGTAAATCAAAATATACTGGTACTAGGGTTCCAATTTATACATGCACAGGTTTATTCCAAGCAAAATGTGTTTAAACATGTCTCCACTATCAGTGGATGGCATGTTCTCTGAGGCCTGGTGACACTGTCAGGTAAGTGTTAGACTGCTAGCCGCAAGGTTGACAGATCAAACCCACCAGCTTCTCTGCAGGAGAAAGATGAGACTTTCTGCTCCCATAATGCCTTATAGCCTCAGAAATCCTATGTAGGATTGCTAAGAATTGAGTCAATTGGACCACAGTAGGTAACCTTGTTAGGGTACCTTCAAGCTCAATCAAAACAAGCTTCTGCCATAAACAGGGGAATCTAGGGAGGACATAGAGATCCTGGGGGTGTTAAAGCAACAGCAACTTAGCTGAGAGGAATTACTAAGAGGCAAAATAAGGGCGAGCGTCATGGTGGGGCAAGAGGAAGGTAAAAGGAAACAGGAAAGATCTAGGAAGCAAAGCTATGGATAGAGGTATAAACATAGGTGTGCACTTATGTAAATATATTAATTCATTAAAATAGAGGTATTGGCATAGGTAAATATATTTATATGGCAATAAACTTGAGGAAGTGGACAGACTTTGGGCCTCTGTTCAAGCCCTCCCTCAACGCAAGAACACTTTGTCCTAACAGCCTGGCATTCTGTGATGCTCACCCTCCTGCACGATCACTGAAGACAAAATGGGTGCAGAAGCAAATGTGGTGAAGAAAGCCTATGGTGCCTGGATATCAAAAGATATAGCATCTGGGGTCTTAAAGGCTTGAAGTTAAATAAGCATCCACATAGCAGAGAAGCAACAAGCCCACATGGAAGAAGCAAACCAGCATATGGGATCTTGAGGTGCTGATGGGATAAGGTAACAGGCATCAGAAGACTCCAAACAAGCAAACAAACAAACAAAACATATTGTTGAGAATGAGGAGGGTCAGAGCAGAGACCCAAAACCCATATATAGACAATGGGACATCCCCTCAAAGAAGAGTCAAAAGGAAGGGATGAGTCAACCAGAGTGAAGTATAGCACCGATGAAACACGCAATATTCCACTGGTTCCTTAAGGCTTCCTCACCTCTCACTATCATGACCCAAATCTTGCCTTTCACTGCAGGCTAGGTCAAAGCATGTACACAGGTACAGATAAGAGCTCAGGACACACGGAATCCAGGTCACATAAACCCCTCAGGAACAGA
>NW_022103942.1:1725449-1734639 GCF_000313985.2 Echinops telfairi | reverse complement strand
TCATGATCTGAATTCTACCTTGCAAGTCTGGCTAGACCAGAGGATGTACACTGGTACAGATAGGAACTGGAAACACGGGGAATCCAGGGTGGATGGTCCGTTCAGGACCAGTGGTGTGAGTGGCAGTACTGGGAGCATAGAGGGAGAGTTGGTTGGAAAGGGGGAACCGATTATAAGGATCTACATGGGACCTCCTCCCTGGGGAATGAACAACAGAATAGTGGGTGAAGGGAGACGTCAGGCAGGGCAAGAGAAAAAAAAAAGAGGAGCCGATCAAGTGGAAATAAAATGCTTTGAAAATGATGATGGCAGCATATGCGCAAATATAGTTGACACAATGGATGAAGGTATGGATTATGATAAGAGATGTAAGAGCCCCCGATAAAAGTATTTAATAAAAAATAAATTAAAAATGGAATAGAAGCCTGATTGACATAGTATATAGAATTTGTTTTGGCGGTGATAAAAATGTTCAAAACATGACTGTGATTAGAGCTGTGCATATATTAAAATATTCCATTGTACACTCTAAATGGGTGAATTGCAAAGTATGAAAATTATATCCCAATAAAGTTGTTTTAAGAAGAAATTAAAAACTCGAAAAAGAGGAACTGATACCAAGGGCTCAAATATAAAGTAAATGTTTAGAAAAAATGAGGGCAACATGTATACAAATATGTTTGATAGAATTGATTGTTATAAGAGCTGTAAGAGCCCCCAATAAAATGATCTTTTAAAAAAATTAAAATAAGTAAAACCAAAAAGACAGAAAAAGCAACCCCCCCCCAAAAAAAAAAACAGTCTCCTGAGGCAATCTGCTAAACCAAAACAGCAACAACTAACTGCCATTGAGTCAATTCTGACTCATAGTGACAGAGTAGGGAAAGACTCTTAGTGAACAGAGTAGAACTACCCTTATGGATTTCTGAGGCTGTAAATCTCTATGGGAGCAAGAAGCCTCTTTTTCATCCCATGGAATGGCTGGTGGGTTTGGTTCAATGACCTTGTGATTAAAAGCCCACTGCATCACCCACCCAATGCATAACCATAGCTCCGTGAGGGGATTTGCTAGGCCAGTTAAATTCCAAGCAGAGTGGTTAGCTAAAAAGGTTATGGTGAGTGCTTTCTGGAATTCCAATGGGGTTGTCTTGATTAGAATTTCTTACAAGACACAGGGTGTTCGTAAGGGCTTATTATGAAGAAGTTTCAAGACAATTGGAAATTGCATTGGTAAGAAAAAGGCCAGGAAAATTGAGCAGAGGAACTTTTCCCATCACAAAAAATATTCATTTTTCAAAAGCTATGAGAATCTCATGAGCAAACCTTAACTCATTCACCCTATATCATTGATCTTGTCCCTTTGGATTTCTTTTTGTTTCCCAAACTCAAAGAATATTGAAAAGAAACAAGATTTGAGTCCTTTGAGGATGGTGTAAGTCCAAGAGTGCTGAATTCTTTAGGGGATGGGTTAGTGAGATGCAGTCAATTATTTAATATGGCCCTTCTAGCCATAACCCCTTTTGTGATGCATTGTAAAATTCTGTTATTATCCCATCTGGGAGGGGGTTCTCTTTTCATGCTAATGAATGTGATTAATTTGGGAGATATTCTTTACTAGAGGGTGTCAGATCATCTCAGATCATCAGATTGAAACACGCATCATTTTTGGTCCATATTGCTACCTCTGGCACTAACATGCAGCAGGAGTGTGAGCAGCAGTCTTCATGAGCACTGCCTATCGAAAGTGGGAGATTGGTAGACAGTTTGTTTTAAACACCACAGAGCTCTCTTACCACAATGTAGCCACTTTTTTCTTCATTAAGGTTTCCCCTTTGTCATTGTTGTTGTTAATGTTTTAACTAGATTTTAGAGTTCTGTAAAAATGAATAGTATTTGCCATCTTATTAGTTGTTATTATGGATGGATAGAAACCTGGAGTTCCCTTTAACAATGAATAAGAGTTCCTGTAGCTCCATATCCTCATATATTTGGTATTGTTAGTGTTTTGGAGTTTTGACATTTTAATAGTTGTGTAGTAGTTCATCTTACTTTTTCAATGAGCAGTTGAATGTGCATTGGAAGATCAATGGATCCTAATTATCCTGGGCTCCAGAGTAACAATGATCCATGCCTGGGTCATAGATGGCTGAGAAACAGATATTGATGAGTAAATTAGATCATAATTTTATTTGAAAATCATTCTAAATTTGATAACAACTTAGACTATGACCAACCACAGTTTCTTTCAGGAATGCAAATGTTATGGTTATAAAGAAAACCTACCATATACCCCATTCATTGAAATCTGTGAGAGCAGGAATGCTCTCAATTAGAATGGTCTTATCTGGGTTTTTCACCTTGGACAGGGTATATTCTTATCACCATTCCATAATTCTCTATTTGTGGAAAATATTTGCATTACCTTTTTCTGAAAGATTTGCAAATTACACATCCTCTGAATTTTGCAAGATATATTGTATCATCAAGTTAAAGGAGAATGCTCTATAATTACATAAATAATGAGAAGGTATTTGATAAAATTCAGCAGGTATTCCTAATAAAAACTCTAAATAAAATAGCAATAGGAAAAAAAATCCTACCTAAGTAGAATTATCTATTTACCAAAAAGTCCCTGGGTGGTGCAAATGGTTAATGCACGTGGCTGCTAATCAGAACTTTGGAAGTGTGAGTCCACCCAGAGGTGCTTTGGAAGAGAGATGTGGAGATCTACTTTTGAAAAAACATCAACCATTGAGGATTTGGGGATTATCCTTAATTTTAGCCCCAATCTGAGAACAATTAGTTTTATGACCTGACCCTGTTTGATGCTCACCCTCATGAAGAGATCATCTAATATATGGGTACTATAACAAAGTGTGGTGAAGAAACTAGATGGTGCCTGGCTATCAGAAAGAAAAGCATGTGGGATCTTAAAGGCTTGCCTTCAGTCAAGCAGCCATCTAAGAGAGGTGTCAAATGAGTCAGCATGGAAGAAGCACACCAGTCTCTGTGATCCAATGATTGTAAATAATAACATCCAAATCCAAAGGAGTGAACTTATCAGAGCTTAAATTATGAACACATGGGTTTGCAGAAGGCCATGGATGAGAGTGGAAGCCCACAATCCATTTTCAGGGTCTGCACGTGGATTAAGCCTCCAGTGAATCCCCGCTGATCATAGATGAGGGATGTGACTAGCCTCGTTAGCAGACAGAGAGCACTGTAAAGTACATTATGGTAGATGTGGTTAGGTTATAAGGTAATATCAATTGATAACTCTTTTGACCAATTCTTAAGTTGTTGAAGTTTTTGTTTTTGCTTTTTAAGTGAAGGGGCAATAGACGTGGATTAAGCCTCTGGTGAATTTCCTCTGACCATAGACCAGGGATGTGAATAGTCTTCCTATCATGCAGACTGTGTTGGGAAGTGGATTATTGCAGTTAAAGTTAGATTAAAATTTAACACTGTATCATTTGATCTTCCTTTTGATCCATTTTAAATTTCTTCTCGATTTTAATATTTTCTGCTTCCTTTTAAATTGAGGGTTTTCTGTTTTACTTTGTTATTGCTGTTAGTTTTTAGTCGTTTTTTTAAAAAAAATATTCTATTATGAAATCGAGGATAGGTAAATCTATAGAGAGAGTAACTGCTTTAATACTTCCTTAAGGGTCTGACAGGGGAGCCAATAAGGATGAATACAAGAAGGAAGAATATGTTCTAAAACTGATTGTGGTGATGATCGTACAACTCTTCTTAATGATTGAACTATTGAATTGTGTGATTTATGAATTATATGCCAGTAAAAATACTTCAAAAAAGGAGAAAGAAGGCAAACAACAGCAGGAAAAATAATTTAATAATTAAAAAGAAAAAGGAAAGGAAGACAAAGGTAGTGAAAAAGAAACCAGAAAAGAATACAAAAATGAAAACTAGGGAGGGGACCAAAAGAAAATAATATAGGAGAAAACTGAGAAAGGGGGGAAGGGATACATGAAAGGAGAAACAGAAGGAAAGAAAGAAACTAGGAAAGTAGAGAAAGAAGGGATAAAAAAAACAAGAGAAAGGAAAGAAAAGGGAAAACAAAGGAGAAAACAGTGTGGGGCGGGAGGTGGAGGGTGAGGGTCAGGGACCCTGTATGGGTTGATAGCATCTGCCACCTAAGGAGCTCACAGGGTGAAGTGGGAGAGGGTGGGACACCAGTCCTAGATGGAGTTGCTGTGTTTTCTCTGGGGTCCCGATACCTGATCTAGAAGTAGTTCATGCCAGCTCAGATGGTGGCTGAAGTCAGGATGCTTGTTCCCAGAAGGAATTCTTTCTCCTCACCCCCAAGTCCCCATCCCCAAGTACCAATAAGGCTTATTGAATAAGCCTCTATTTTTTCCGCACTGAATTTCCCCAGTGAGAAGAGCAGGAAGGCAGAAAGGATTAGCCTGTGGTACAAAACTGATACACGGGATAGGAAGTTCCCAGGACAGCAAAATCAGCCATCCAATCAATACATCCCAGTGATGGAAAGAGTCACCAAGGCCCAACTAGGCTCCATCTCCTACATTTAGAAATGAGGTAAAAAGGAGGAGGGAAAGAACAGACAAATACAGACAAGTATCCACTTTCTTACCCTTGTTCCATTCCTCCCCATAAATTCAAAATGTCACAAAAAGCTTTGGTTTCTAGCAAGGAAACATGGATTTGCATTCATCTGATGCCTGTTGAAACCATCTTGTGACAATTTTGACATAGGTTTCTTGCACCTGAGAAAAGTTCCTGAGTGACTTAGAAATATATTCAGCATCCCTTTCTGGGTGTCCCACCCCTACCACATGACTTCTCTCGACCTGTAATTAGAACCCTTTGATCCATCCAAAAAAACGAGTAAGAAGGTGGTCGTGATTCCGGTTGGGAAAGAGGGATGGGCTGTTCCTGGCTTCTTCACGTTTATTTTGAATAAAATGTAAGAAGTCATGGAGACACTTCAAAATGTAAATGTCTAGGTACGTGGGTTTTAGGTGTAAGAGGAGGAGGTGAGGTAGGAGTGAAACTTTTTTAGGACCTTTGAAAAGAGGAAATAAGGGAAGAAAAAAGATTACTCAAGACTTCCTACCCCTGAAGGAATTCTCTTGGGGACAGGGTGGCTAGTTATAGAAGGAGTTCCTGCCATTCTGGGGGTGGCCAGGGTTCAGCATTGGCTAGTCTGCTCTTCTGAGGAGGGAGTTCACGTGCTTCCCGACTGGGGTGCAGAAGGTGCACCCAGGGCCCAGTTCTGGCCTCAAGCAGAGTAAGGGCTGCGTAGGGAGGGATAGGAGGTGTCGCCAGCCACTGAGTGGGTGAGGGTAGGGGCTGGGCACACTTCTGGTCACCAGGAGGATATAGGGAACAAGAAAGGATCCCATCTTTCTTAAAGCCACTTAAGGCCACTCTCTAGATCAGTGGTTCTCAACCTTCCTAATGCGGCGACCCTTTAGTACAGTTCCTCATGCTGTGGTGATCACCCCCCCCAAACATAAAATTATTTTCGTTGCTACTTCATAACTGTAATTTTGCACTGTTAGGAATCAGGCGACCCCTGGGAAAGGGTCGTTTGACACACACCCCCTCCAAAGGGGTCGCGACCCACAGGTTGAGAACCACTGCTCTCGATGGACTGCCATGCTTCATCTGGCTGGCCGACAATTTACCCTTCTGTCACCTCTCTCACCGTGTTTGTTTAGCTGTTTCCCTACTCAATACTCAAACTACTTCGAATTTTTTTTCACCCTGAAGGTCAGGGTCCCAGGATTATCATCTGTGTCTGTTTCATTAGAATATGTCGTTGATGTTCTGGGTCTGTGTAGCTTGTCTCCTAGTTCTCCATCTTGCTGTAAGACCCCACTTTCAACTTTTCTGACAAATGGTTTACTAAGATATATTAAGGGCTTTGAAATGTTTGTACTTCTTTACTTTAAAAAGGCCACGTCAGAGTAACTATCTTAAAGAGTTTCTATGGCATGGATATAATCTTTTATGAGCCAAGACTTTTCATATCTAAGATCCATCTATACAATTTGGAAGGGAATGTGGAGTGAGCTTTTTCAGATTTATATATATATATAAATATATGATATATATATATCATAAAACTCTGGTGGCACTGTCAGGTAAGTACTGGACTGCTAACTGCAAGGTCAGCGGGTCAAACCCGCCAGCTACTTCACAGGAAAAATATGAGACTGTTTGTTCCTGTAATGATTTACAGCCTTGGAAACCTTATCTAGGGTTGCTATGAGTCAGAAAGGACTCAATGTCACTGAGGTTTTTGCCTTGGGAATTTAAGAGGCCATTACAAGGATGTAGAAAAAAAAAACAAACGTGTTGAAAAGAGATCTGAATTCAAGTCAAAGCACCATCATTGACTATGTGATTTTGGACAAATTACCTAACAGTATTTCTTCTTCTTCTTTTTTATTTTTTTAAAGCTTTATTGGCACTTCATCCACGTCATTCCATTCAATAACTCAATCATATCATGAAGCGTTGTACAATTATCACCACAATTAATTTTAGAACATTTTCTTCTTCCTTATGCTCATTGTTATTCATGTAATTTTTTTAAATTGTGGCAAAGTGTACACAATAAAACAACCTCACCTTCAATAAAATGATAAATAATAATAATATTTTAAAGCAAAAAAACAACAATAAAACATCCTCCAATTCAACAACTCCTATATGTATCATTCAGTGCCATTGATTATACGGTTCATGTTGTACAACCATTATTGATCTCCTTTTCCCAATGATTCCACCACCATGAGCAGAAACTCAATGCCCCCGAAGCAACAACTCTTCCTCCTTTATGCACGCACCTAGGTAACCATTGGTCAAGTTCGGTTTCTTTCTTTTTCAGTAGTTTCCTTGATATCATATTCACATATCATCATACGCTTCAAACAGTCTTTCTAAGCCTCACTATGCTAATACGTAAAATAGAGGCAATCACGGTTTCTAAGACATAGAGGCTTTGTGAGGATGGAGATTATTCATATTTAGCATAATGCCTTAAACTCACAGTAACTCTACGATATAGATTTTTACAGATGAGAAAATAAAGGCAGGGAGAAGACAACTCACTGGCTCATGGTTACACAGTCGTGAGCTGGTAGTCAAGCAAAGAAAATTGAACTTCAATGCCCATGATCATAATTATAACACTAAAATGTTAGCTGCTTCTTAATGCCATGGGGAAATGCTTATGGTAACATTTGGAGTCAAAAAGCAGAACAAAATAATATGTGTAGTTTTATTCTGGTTGTCCTTTGATGTTTTTGTATAAGTACATAAAGATGCACAGATAAAAGGCTGGGAGAAAAATATACCAAATTATTAACAAAATTATACTTTTGGCTAGAGTATTTTGAACAATGAGGGCACATAAAAATATTAACTTGTCATCCTGATGATTTTTGTTTCAAAACCATTTTATTGGTAGCTAATACATCCGTCATCTCACTCCACAGTTCAGTCACATCAAGCAGTATGATACAATTGCTACCAGGTTCCCACCATTCTCTGCCTTCTTGAACTCCTTGACATGAGCTGATTTTCTTTTTATGCTCTCAAGATTCACCCAAAGAGCATGGATATGAATGTAGTTGCATTTATCCTGCTCAGGACTCACCTCTTGAACATGGGGAGTCATATCATTCTAAGCATAGTTTCTCTTGGGATATTACTTCTTTTTTTATTTGTCCTCTATGTCTTTTCACCTTTCTTTCATATGCTTTATTTCCTTACCTCTCTAGTCTGCATTCTTTAGCCCTATGTTTTCCCCCGCTCATTCTTGTTGTTGTTAGGTACGGCTGAGTCAATGCTGACTCATAGCACCTACATGTGACAGAGGAGAACTGCTCCGTGGGGTTTCCTAAGCTTTAATCTTTAAGTGTGTTTCCTAGGTCCTTGTCCTTCAGAACGTCTGGGTAGGTTAGAACCACCAACCTTCTGGTTAGCAGCTCTGCACTTAACCTTTGTGCTACCAGTGCTCCCTTTCTCTTTTGTTGTTGTTAGATGCCCCTGAATCCACTACCACTCACAGCAACCCTATATATAACAGAACAAGACACTGCCTAGTCCATTGCCAGCCTCAAAGTTTTGTTTGAGCTCATTGTTGTAGCTACTTTGTCAATTCATCTTGTTGAGGGTCTTCCTCTTTTTTGATGCCCTTGTACTTGTAGTGGTTCCTAATTTGTGATGTCATATGTTCATTGCGCGTCTTTTCAAATCTATCTGGTCTTTTCCACATACATATCGCTATATATGTCTATGTAGATATATATAATTTTTCGTTCCTTATGCTTTCAACTATATCTTTAGTTATTTTAAAGAATAGTGATGTATAGTGAATTGAGGAGCCCTAGTGGAGCGATGGTGAAAGTGCATAGTTAAACTGCAAACCAAAAGCTCAATTCAAACTCACCTCTCTGTGCTGTATTCTTTGTGCCTGTATTCCAATTTATACCTGTAGTCCAGACTGCCACAGAGAAAGATGTCCTGAATAGTCACTGAGTTGGAATTGACTCGATGATAATGGATTTTTGGTGGTGGTGGTTTTTTTGGTGTAGTGTATAATACATGATTCTATTATCCAAAGATCTTGGGGTCAAATTTTGCTGCTTATTTATCTTCAGACATTTGCTTATACTGGAATGAGTTTCTTCATGTCTTTTGTAATCTTTTTTTATTGAGTTTTGTTCAATGAAGCTTTGCCTGTGGGAATCTTGTAGACTTTTAAAATGTTGCTTCTGTCTATTTTAAGGGTATCGACAGATAAGAATCCCTTTTTGTTCATAGGTTTATTCTGGAGGATTCCTGGACCTTACAGGAAGTATATATTTTGAAGCCCAAACTCAAATGAGAGTAGGCCTGCACTTACAGATTCTCGCATGGAGACCAGTTTCACTTTCCTAGAATCCATGTACTCTCCCTATATGAAAAGCCTCCGCCATTGAGTCCATTCTGACTCAGAGAGACACGTACATGACAGACTAGAACTGAACGCATGGGTTTACTGGCATGTAACTCTTTTTTTATTTAATCATTTTTGGGGGGGCTCATACAACACTTATCACAATTCATACATACATCAATTGTATGAAGCACATTTGTACATCCGTTACCCTCATCATTCTCAAAACATTTGCTCTCCACGTAAGCCCCT
>NW_022103942.1:1723658-1724749 GCF_000313985.2 Echinops telfairi | reverse complement strand
TCTTCAGCGATCTTATCTGGGAGGTGAGCACACAATGATATGATTTTTTTGTTCTTTGATGCTTGATAACTGATCCCTTCTGCCCCTCGTGATCACACAGGCTGGTGTGCTTCTTCCATGTGGGCTTTGTTGCTTTTGAGCTAAATGGCTGCTTGTTTATCTTCAAGTCTTTAAGAACCTGGACGCTATATCTTTTGATAGCCGGGCACCATCAGCTTTCTTCACCACATTTTCATATGCACCTGCTTTGTCTTCAGCGATTGTGTCGGGAAGGAGCGCATCATGGAATGCCAGTTTAACAGAACAAAGTATTCTTGCATTGAGGGAGTACTTGAGTGGACGCCCAAGGTCCATCTGCTACCCTAACACCAAACCCATAAATGTATGCACTTGGATCCACTTCCACATCCTCATACATAAATACATTTACATATGTACATGCCTTTATTTAGACCTCTATAAATGCCCTTTGCCTCCTAGCTTTTTCCTCTATTTCCTTTGACTTTCCTCTTGTCCCACTATCATGCTCAGCCTTCATTTGGGTTTCAGTAATTCCTCTCTGTTACAATACCCTTGATCACGCCCTATCAGGCCTCCTAAAACCTCCTCACCACCTATTTGGATCACTTGTTGTTCCCTTGTCCCTGGGTTTGTTAACACCACTTCCTTTCCTCCTACCTCCCCCTCTCCCATGTCCTCCCGGAACTGTTGGTCCCGTTGTTTTCTCCTCTAGATTGTTCATCCAGCCTATCTTATTTAGACAGACCTGCAGAGATAATAACATGCACAAAAACAAGATAGAGCAAAACCAAGCAACAAAAGAAAACAATACAACAGCAACAACAAAAATCCAATGACAAAACAAAACAAAAAAACACACAACACAACATCAACAAAAAAGAAAAGCTTGTCGAAGGGATCAGGTATCAAGCATCAAAGAACAAAAAATCTTATCATCGTAAATGTGGGTGAGTGCAGAGTGGAGACTCAGGGCCCATTGGCAGGCAACTGGACACCCCCTTACTGAAGTGTTGTGGGGAGGAGATGAGCCAGTCAGGGTGCAGGGTAGCAACGATGAAACATATAACTTT
>NW_022103942.1:1715788-1722850 GCF_000313985.2 Echinops telfairi | reverse complement strand
TCTTGGCTGCTCTGAGCGGGAATATCGTCGTCAAGGCTTGGTGGCCCAGCATGTAACTCTTTACGTGAGCAGAAAACCCTGTCTTTCTCCTGAGGAGCACCTGGTGGTTTTGAACTGTGGACCTTTTAGATCACAACCTTATGGGTAACCACCACACCATCAGGGCTCCTTTTCTCCCGATACTACTGAATAGATTTTTGCCTAGTCCACCCTTTATTGAAGGTGTAACCCCTTGAAAGTCAACTTTGTACAGGTGTCTCAGTTCCAACTCCCTGCTTTCCTTAGGCCCAAGGCCCTGTCTCCAGTCTCTACACACTATCAAAACCACAGCTTCTTTACTTAGTTAACCAAGCAGCCCACACTCCACCCACCTACAGAGTGACTAAAACTTCAAATCCCAATAACTGCTCTGATTTTTTGGTGTTCTGTTTTGTGTTTTGACCCCTAGTGTTTCCTTTCACTTAATTGCTAGCTGGATCGCACATTTGCAAAGGATGATATATTCTGTATTTCACAGTATTTTTCAATACGGGAGGGCTCTTAGGTTATACTGCAAATAGATCACAAAGATTGTTTTATAAGAAAAATAATCTTAGGAGTGAAGTCAGCCTTAGCTTAGATGTTAATTACTTAGAAGGCTATCCCTTTCCTTCATAGAAAATGTAAATGGATTTTTAATTCCTTATTTCATCATCTTGAAATAGTTTTGCTTGCTTAAAAAAACGTCATCAGTTTACCAGTTCTGTGACATTTGCTAACCATTGTCTTTTTTTACCCTCATCTTGGTCCTTTGGAGTCTGTGTGTAAAGGGTTAATATGCTCAGGCGCTAACTCAAAGGGTGATGGTTCCAACCTACGCAGAAGTACCTAGGAAGAAAGGCCTGGCAATCTGCGTCTGAAAACTTAGCCACTGAAACCCCCATGAAATACGGGTCTACTCTGACACACATGAGGTTGCCATGGGTCAGCACGAACTCAATGATAACTGCTTTCTGCTTTAGCAAAACCTGGTTTGCCAGTTTCCTGAAAAGGATTTAATGGTGACATGGAGGGAAAGGATGCTTCTCACATTCATCCTTATATAGTCTGGATGTGTCATTTTTAATATGAGAAAGCTTGTCAGATTTTTCTCATCTTTTGGGATAAGCTATGACACAAAAATAAAACGTGCTGTTTATATTTGTTCCTAAGGAAAGAGCAGTTTATGTCCTCTCACACATTTCAGGAATGAGCAGGTAATAGAATATGGATATACAGAGCAAACTGTAGACATTATTGCAGGAAAAGCTCCTCAAACCTGAGCAGTCAAGATGTGTGACTTTACCAAGGATCACAATGCAAAGTTTAAGGAGGCCTTCTAGTTGCTTGACTGAACAGGTGGTGGCAAGATCATGTACAAGCCAGTGTGGGGGCGTGACAAGGGCCCTAGACCAGAACTTCCCGATGTCAAGGTGCTCAAGGTCCTGGGGAACCCCAAGAATGATGAGTTTAATATGAAAGTACTGCATTTTGAACACACACACACACACCCCACCCATGCTGTAGAATGTAGAACAAGGACCAGAGCATCTATGCCGAAGGCCTTTGAGCATTTGACAAGTATGGGAATGGCACCACCGTGGGTGCTGAAATCCAACATGTCCTTGTTGTAAGGTAGTCGAGAGGCGCCAGAAACCAAATCAGTCCAATTAGAACAAACAGGTTTTATTAGGGAGAAAAAACCCAGCCTGGGCGAAGTCCCACAGTCCACAATGTCCGGGCTGTGGGAGTCGCATCGCAGGCTACAGGGCTGCTGCTTATATGGACAGGGATGTCCGCATTCCTGGAATGTAAGGTGTCTTCCTGGTTCCGGGTGTATTCGTGCCGGGTGCAGAGTGGTGGGCAAGAACAAAGCGGGCACTGAGCCAAACGGGCTGTGGTGGGTGCAGAGTGGAGGGGCGAGAGCAAAGTGGGCACTGAGCCAAACGGGCCATGCCGGGTGCAGAGCGGCAGGTCGAGAACAAAGTGGGCCATTAGCCAGTTCTGGTCAGCTCTGCAGGTGTGTGTGTGAGATTCAAGGCCACTTGCTGCTAGTTGTTTCAGCCAGCTCTGGTCAGCTCCGCACGGGTGGGGGAGACTCAAGGTCACTTGTTGCTAGAAGCCAGCCTGGTATTGATCCGGCCATACACTTGTCACACGGGATGAGAAGATAACAGACGTCCAGATGCTGGTGGCAGGACACGAGGACAGCAATGGTTGTAGCAGCTATGAAGAGCCCATTCATATGATGTTGAATGGCTGAGGGCAGCCCTTCACATGTACCCAGAGCCTTGTACTGTTTCCTGCGTGACTCTCTAGCCTTGAAGGCCTTCTTGCTGTCACAGCACTTTTCCCATCTTACCCTTTTTGGATGATGCTTGCCAGCAGAATTCACCCAATAAACTTGCTCTCTGTGCCCAGGGGGGTGGGGGTGGGTGGGAGAAGAAGTTGTAAATGGAAGTCTTGGATAGTTGACCGTCCTCATTTTGTCCCCCTCTTCTCACATTTAGCTACCAAAATCTGGTCTATCTAATCAGAATTACATTTCTGCCTGAAAAATCAACCAGGTGTCTACTGCAAATCTTGGCATTTTTTCAGTTCTCCACATTGATGTGATAATAATCTTCCTGAAACACATGTGCTTAAAATAGTTCAGAGGTTCCCCATCACCTTCAAAACAAATTCCAAATTCCTTAGCATGGTATAGCCATATAATTCGTGTCTCTTTTGTACTTCTTTTTTTTCAGCATGTCGTTGTCATCTTTACTTAGAGAGCTCATTTACTCATGACAATCTAATTCGTAAGTTCCCAAACTTATTTGGCCTACTGCCTCCTTTTCAGAAAAAAAATTCAGCGCCCCCCCCCCTCCAGCAATGAAAAACTTTTGTTCTATAGCCTATAACCCAGGATAAAGTGTAGATATCTGCTTTTCTGGGTTGTTCCAGCACCACTCAGTGGGGAGGTATTGTTCACTTTGGGAAACACGTACCTAATTTTACAACATTTTTATTATTCTAGAAGAAACTCCATGGCCATTTCTTGTCCTTTCTCTTGTTTCAATTCTGTAGGTTTTGCTCTTATATTTGAGTTAATTTGGGGGTATGGTGTGAGGTAGGGGTCTTACTTCATCCTTTTGTGTGGGGCATCCATTTGTTCTGGCACAATTTGCTGAAAAGAATATTCTTTCCCATTGAATTATATAGGCAGCAGAACAGAAAAGTGGGTGAAGGGAGACGTCAGACAGTGTAAGACATGACAAAATAATAATTTATAAATTATCAAGGGTTCATGAGGGAGGGGGAGTGGGGAGGGAGGGAAAAATAAGGGGCTGATAACAAGGGCTCAAGTAAAAAGCAAATGTTTTGAGAATGATGATGGTAACAAATGTACAAATGTGCTTGGCACAATAGATGTATGTATGGATTATGATAAGAGTTGTATGAGCCCCCAATAAAATGATTTTTTTTTTAAATCAATGGGCTAGAATTGGGACCAAGAAATAAACATGCTTATAGTCAATTTATTTTCAACAAGGGTACCCATATAACTCTTTTGTAATTCTTATCAGATTCTCAAGTATCTACACTACACTTAAGATGGACCAACTTACTGTAACTTCTCTAAATTCTCCGTAATAGGCCTACCTTTATGGTTTTAATGAAAATAGTGTTCATGTAATTGCTTCCATTAAAGCGAGGAATGTAAAATTAATAAATTCTTTTGGGGTGTAAACAAAATAGTAAAATATTTATTGGGCTATAAGATACTTAGAATAATGCTGTGAATTTTAATAATTGACTTTACAGCTTTTCAATATTATTTCAACTGCTTTACTGTTCTGGGAAAAACTAACCATCAAAAGTACAAAAAAAAAGTATGTGACCTAGATTAAATGGACAAATTCCTATACATACACAAAAATGTACTACATTGACTCCAGAAGAAAAGCAAAATCTTAACAAACCCAAGTAAAGAGATTTCATCAGTAATAAAAACTGTCAACAAAGGAAAGTCCTGGACCAGATGAATTCACTGAGGAATTCTACCAAACATTAATAGAAGCAATCCTAATCTTTAAAGTTTCCCAGAAAATAGACAGTTTTAAATAATCTATTCTTAGATATGACACCAAAAAACATGAGCAGCAAAAGACAAAACAGATCAAAAGGATTTATTTCAAATTAAAAACATTTATTCATCAAAGAACGTTATTGGAGAAAATGAAGAAACAATCTACACCTTTGGAGAAAAATTGGGGGAAACACGTGTCTGAGAAGAGTTAAATATACAAAATATGTAAATAATCCCTACAACTTAATAGCAAAAACACAAACAACCTAATCAAAAAATGGCAAAGGACTGGAAGAGTCATTTTACTAAAGAAGATATACAAATAGCTAATAAGCACATGAAAATATGCTTTGTGTCATTATTCAATGTTGGTGTGTTAAGTCGAATCCAACTCATGGTGGCCCTATATGACAATGTAAAGCTGCTCCATAGGGCTTTCTAGCTTGTATTTAGGGAGATATGAATGAAAACCTCAATGAGGTCTCATTCCTCACCATTAGGATGACTATGATTGAAAATGTGGAAAACTATACATAGAGATTGGTGAAGGTTTGGAGAAATGAAGGTCGTCATCCATCACTGGTGGGATTACAACAAAATGGTATGGCCACTGTGGAAAACAGTTTGGTGGTTCCTAAAAAAGCTATACATAGAATTAGCATTGTTGTCAGGTTCCATCAAGTCTGAACCATAGCAGCCATATGTACAACAGAACAAAACTCTGCCTGGTCCTGCACCGTCCTCACAATTGTTTTGATGGACCCCATTATTGCAGCCACTGTGTCAATCCACCATGTCGAAGCTCTTCCTCCTTTTCACTGCTCATTCACTTTACCAAGCATGATGTTCTTTTCCAGGGACTGGTCTCTTCTGATAAGGAGCTCTGGTGGCATAATGGTTACAAGTTGAGCTGCTAACTGCAAGGTCAGCAGTCCGAAGCCACCAGGGGCTCCGAAGGAGAAAGATGGGGTTTTTTACTCCTATAAAAGCTTGCAGTCTTGGGAACTTAGAGGGGCAGCTCTCTCCTATCCTTTAGGGTCACTATGAGTAGAGTCAACTTGATAGCAGTGAGTTTTGTTTGTGTTTTTGGTTTGTTAAATTTTGTCTATTGTGACAACATATCCAAAGTAAGTGAGGTAAAGTTTTACCATCTGAGCTTCTAAATAATTACCTTATGATCCAGCAGTTCTAGGCCAAGCATGTACCCAAAAGAATGGAAAGCAGAAATGCAAACAGATACTTGTAAGCCATTGTACATTGTATTCACAATAACTGAAAAGTGAAAGGAAGCTACATGTCCATAACATATGAATGAATGAGCAAAATGTGGACTACTACGCAAACAGAGAAATCAAGTCCTCGATGGATCTTGACAAGAGTGTGCTGAGAGACATGTCAGTCGCAAAAGGACAAATATAAGTGGAGTCATAAAATATCTTCTTGTTGTTGGTTGCCATTGCGTTGGCTCCACTCATAGCAACCTGATGTGCACAAGGGTAAGTAAAAAAGCATTTTGCTACAAAATCATAAAAACCCTTTTGAAAGAAAAACATCCAGATATGAAGCTAATGGTTTTTGATATATTTTCCATCTAGATCTGTACATTTCTAAAATCCATGGGCCCATCTTTCTAACTCTTCCCAAAAGAATTATACGCTGGTCATCGATGTACACATCCCACCAGTAGTTTGGGCACACTCAAGGGACTGTTTAATGTTCTGTGAGTCTGAGAAAGAAAGAAAAGTCTGAATGGACAAGAGCAGGGCAGTAGATTGGATGGAATACGATTTTCTAATGAGGTTTTCTCTTAGGACAGCCCTGGAAACCCTCGAGGAATCAGCAGGGGCATTATCATGAGGGAGCAAAATTCCTCGGGCTCAACTTTCCTGGTCTTTTTCTCATCAGGGCAGTCTTATGTTTTCTTAAAACCTCCCCCTAAAAAGCCCCCATGTCTGAATTCTGCCCGATCTGATCCCACCACACCAAGGCAAAACACTAAGAGTGTGCAACAGAACAGCAAGGGAACAGAGCAACGAAGTCCCCAGGGAATACCAAAAATAGATGTTGGGGCCAGGGCTTGGTACCCCATCAGACTCAACTGGAAAACACTCCTAACGGCCAACAAACAATCCTTGAACTAACTACAAGCTTTTCTTTTTGTTGTTGTTGTATTATGTTTTGTCATTGGCTTTTTGTTGTTGCTGTTGTTATTTTGTTTGCTTGGTTTTGCTCTGTTTTGTTTTTGTGCATGTTATTATTTCCGCAGGTCTGTTTAAATAAGACAGGCTGGATGAACAATCTAGAGGAGAAAACAATGAGACCGACAGTTCCGCGGGGACATGGGAGAGGGGGAGGTGGGGGGAAAGGAAGTGGTGTAAACAAAGCCAGGGACAAGGTAACAAGTGATCCAAATCTGTGGTGAGGAGGGTGTAGGAGGCCTGGTAGGGCGTGATCAAGGGTAATGTAACCGAGAGGAATTACTAAAACCTAAAGGAAGGCTGAGCATGATGGTGGGACAAGAGGAAAGTAAAAGGAAATAGGGAAAAGAGATAGGAGGCAAAGGGCGTTTATAGAGGTCTAAATAAAGGCATGTACATATGTAAATGTATTTATGTATGAGGATGGGGACGTGGATCTATGTGCATGTATTTATGGGTTTAGTGTTAGGGTAGCAGATGGATACTGGGCCTCCACTCAAGTACTCCCTCAATGCAAGAATACTTTGTTCTATTAAACTGGCATTCCATGATGCTTACCTTCCCGACACAATCGCTGAAGACAAAGCAGGTGCATAAGAAAATGTGAAGAAACCTGATGGTGTCCGGCTATCAAAAGGTATAGTGTCTGGGGTCTTAAAGGCTTGAAGGTAAACAAGCGGCCAACTAGCTCAGAAGCAACAAAGCCCACATGGAAGAAGCACACCAGCCTGTGCGATCACAAGGTGTCGAAGGGATCAGGTATAAGGCATCATC
>NW_022103942.1:1705932-1715177 GCF_000313985.2 Echinops telfairi | reverse complement strand
TTTAAAAAAAAAAAGATATAGCATCCAGATTCTTAAAGACTTGAAGATAATCAAGCAGCCATCTAGCTTAGAAGCAGCAAAGTCCACATGGAAGAAGCACACCAGCCTGTGCGATCACAAGGTGGTGAAGGGATCAGGTATCAGGCATCAAAGATGAAAAAAATCATATCATTGTGAATGAAGGGGAGTGGGGAGTGGGGACCCAAAACTCATCTGTAAGCAATTGGACATAGGGAGGAGACGTCAGTCAGGCTTTCCTCTAGTTCCTAAATGCTTCCTCCCTCCCCCTGCTCCCCCCACTATCATGATCCGAATTCTACCTTACAAGTCTGGCTAGACCAGAGGATGTACACTGGTACAGATAGGAACTGGAAACACAGGGAATCCAAGGCGGATGATCCCTTCAGGACCAGTGCTGAGAGTGGTGATAGCAGGAGGGTGGAGGGAGAGTGGGGTGGAAAGGGGGAACCGATTACAAGGATCTACATATAACCTCCTCCCTGGGGGACAGACAACAGAAAAGTGGGTGAAGGGAGATGTCAGATAGTGTAAGATAAGACAAACTAATAATTTATAAATTATCAAGGATTCATGAGGGAGGGGGGACTGGGGAGGGAGGGAGGAAAATGAGGAGCTGATATCAAGGGCTTAAGTGGAGAGCAAATGTTTTGAGACTGATGAGGGCAACGAATGTACAAATGTGCTTTACACAATTGATGTATGTATGGATTGTGATAAGAGTTGTATCAGCCCCTAATAAAATAATTTTTTTAAAATAAAAGCCCCATGACTGTCCTATGTCTTTTGGGAAAATCTATTAAGGTGACCCCTTCATTGTACCCTTCTGAGCTAACCTCTCTGCCTCGAATTTAACTGGCACAGTAGATGCCCCCCAGAAGCCACTGTTTCGGTGCCACCTTTTTTACCCCAAAGCACCCAGATGAGACAAAGGCAAGTGTACCATGGATGGAGCTGGTCTGCAGTTATCTGCTAATCACAGAGGCATGCTTCCACACATTGTGTTTGTAATCAACCAGCACCTGTATGAACTGGAACCCTAGTGCAGTGGTTCTCAACCTCTGGGTTGAGACCCCTTTGGGGGTCAAACGACTCTTTCACAGGGGTCGCTCGATTCTTAACAGTAGCAAAATTACAGTTATGAGGTAGCAACAAACATAATTTTATGGTTTGGGGGGTCACCACAGCATGAGGAACTGTATTAAGAAGGTTGAGAACCCTAGTGGCAGTTCTTTTGTTACTTGCCCTGTAACAGAAATGTTAACACTTTTTGACTTACCTTCATGACACATATGTGCAGTCCTGCAGTGTACAATGACCAAAGTTTATTTGTGGTTACTAGGAGAAGGGAAAGGAAACACATTACTTGGGAGACACAGAGCTTCAGTTAAGGACGATAGGAAGGTTTGGAAACAATGATGATTGAACAACAGGATGATTGTCATTAATGCCATTGAAGCGGACATATAAAAATGTGGAAATGTGAAATGTCTTGTTGCATCTATATTTACTACAAGTTAAAAAAATAAAACATATATTTTATATTTCTGCCTCAGGCACCAATATGGCTCAGTATAGCATTTTTTATTGATCCTCTTCATATAAGAATGTTCATATTTTGTCCATCATGGATTTTCTGGCACTTGTTTTTATTTATTTATTTTTAAGCTCCTGTCCCCAAACCAGCGATAAATATACATATATAATCTCTTCACTGTCTAAGGGTCTATTTTGACTCACAGTCACCTCCTAGGGCAGGGTAGAACTACTCCTATGAGTTTCTGAGTCTAACTCATTAGGGGAGTAGAAAGCCCTGTTTTTCTCCCACAGAGCAGCTGGTGGTTTCAAACTTCTGGCTTGTGGTCAGCAGTCCAATTTGTAACCACTATGCCACCAGGGGTCCTTTTATTGTTTTAAAAAATATTCCATTAAAACATTTACATTGATCACTGTTTGACACCCCTTGGACTTTTCACCTGAGGGGAGTGCCTCAGGCTCCCAACCCCCTTGTCCTCGTCCTACCTGAGGCCCTTAGGGATAGAAATGATCTAGTCGAGACTAGTCAGCACACTGAAGTTACAAGGTTCTGCTCCTAGAAGAGGTTTCCAGGAGTTTCTTTGTGAGGAGAAATCTTATTTTGTTATTAAAATCCACAAGGCTGAAAGGTATATTGTCAAACATCTCCATTCCCCCACTTCAGCCCCCACCCACCCCTAGCCTGCCCGGAGGCAACCAATGTTAACAATATCCTAGAACTAATTTATGCTTATTCAAGTAAAGATGTGTACACACCGGAATTTTTTTAAAAATAGAACTCTTTACTGTGGACTGGGGTGAATCTTTCTTTTTAAAAAGTAAGGATAGGTACTGGAGCTCATTTCATATCAGTAACATAAAGATGTTCCTCAAAATCCGGACTTTCTGGACTCTGTGAGACTGGATAATCCCTTGAAACCATTGCCCAGAGAGAATCTTTAAAGCTTAAACCAAAAATATCCCTTCAAGTCTTCTTTAAACCAAGCTTGTTTGGTAAAGAATGTTTGCTTTGAACATAGCACTCTTTTGAAGAACTACCTATCTGGGATCAAACTGACATCAACTTGAAAGATTAGACAGGAAGCTTAGGGTGCCGTAGATTCATGTTAATGGGGGAGGACATATTTGGAGAAGGAGGGTGAAAATAGTTGCCCAACTTGAAGAATGTAATCAATGTCACAAAAGGGTAAATGTAGGAATTGTTGACTTGGTGTATGTTTTGTTATGTGTACTTTCAACAGTAAAAAAAAAACAACTTTAAAAATAAAGATTCCACATTTAAAAAAATAGCTGCACAGTATCTCACTGCAGGAATATAATCTTTTTAGACAGTATCGTATGGAGAGACACTTAAGTCGTTTCAAACAATGCTACAGTGAAAAACCTTGGTTACGTCATTTTGTACAAGTGTGAATAGATCTGTAGTGTGAATTTCTAGAAGTCAGATTTCTGGGATGAAAGGATCGCACATTTAAAATGTGATATTGCTGAACTGCTGACCTTGGAGGTGGAATCAATTCACTGTACACAGCCACCAGTTCTATGAACTAGTACATATTTGCTTTGCCAGTGACATGTAAGAAACAGTTTTGTGTGGTGGTCTTATGAAGCCTCCAGAATAAAAGTCTGAGAGGATCTCAGTGCTTACTACCTTCCTAGGAAGAAAGAGAACCTACAACCCATCTGTCAGTGACCTGCTTTAGTGGTTTGTGTGTTGCTATTATGCTGGAAGCTGTGTCACCGGTGTTTCAGAGAGCAGCAGGGCATGACATGATGGACACATTTCAATAGGTCTTCCAGACTAAGACAGACAAGGAAGAAAGGCCTGGTAACCTACTCTCAAAATTAGCCAACAGAGTTGAGTTACAACAGAACATGGTGCAACAGAACGTTGGAAAGTGAGACCCCTAGGCTGGCAGGCAGGAGCCAATGGCTGCAACAACGGACTCAAGCATGCCATTGATCAAGAAGATGGAAAAGGACTATGCAACATTCCACTGTGATGCGGAAAGTCTCCATGAGGCAAAACTGGCTCAACAGCAACTAACAACAACTAAGGAAGGGGCTCACTGTTAGAAATTTGTAAAACCTGTAGCCATTGTAATTGTCCCATCTTTATGGGAAAATTATGTTGTCACATATCTAAATCCCCAGGGTGATTAAAAGCAAAACCCTGAGAATGCTATGAGCCTGTGTCTTGAATAGGGAGATGGGGTAAATTAAGGATAATTGTTCATCTGGATGGGAAGAAAAACCACTAAGTGTTGGCAGCTTTTCAGCAGAAAGGAAAGATTACATCCCTGGGACCAACCTGGGGAAAAGAAAAAAGTACTTGAAAAATAAAGATCAGACCTTTAAACCGTGTAGTGTATCTTGCCACACAATAATAATGAAGGATAACTTTTCAGAAAAGAACTAGGCAGTGTTCATAATATTTACTATGAAATGACAAGATACACAGCAATATCGCAACTGCAATAGATTTCTAGTTTGAACAAGACAGGCATCATCACTTTATATGTAAATTATTTAAGCCTTCAGGAAGTAGCTACAAGTCTAAAAGTTCCATTTAACAAATAATATCAAGTTCCTACTCCCTACACTTTCCTTCCTTCTCTCTTTTTCTTTTTATATTTGTCACTGTATTCCTGCCTTCTTTCTTAATCAAGATGCAGTGTCAAAACACAACTTATGACGGGGCTCCATTCCAATGACTCCATCATCAGTCTATTCGGACATAAATTTCATATCATTTTTTCTTAGTTTTCATTATTATTGCCTTTCATGATCAATATTTTTATAAATCATAAATGAACAGGAGCATGTAAGCATCTGAAAATGGTAACAACAGTAAATTATGTACTACAGCACTGTAAGTAGTACATATTATTAGTAAGATTAAAAAACAAATACCAGATGGTCTTAAGTGTGGTTCATAAGTTGGGGGACTACGTGTGTAATGATAATCTTAACTATGTTTTATTGATCATATGTATACACGCTGGGGTATACATATACACTCTATGCATACACACTGGTTATGCATTTTCTAAGTAGCTTATACCATCTTCTAAACATTTTTACAATTCTATGAGAGGAACTATTATCACCATTACCTTTTATTCCCCCTCTTGGCTTATTTCTAAATTTTTTTGTCACAAATTGATAGAATATTATATTTGTGAGTGATCTTTTAAGTGTTATTGACTTTGGAGGTATGATTATGTTCCTTAAATTGGGGGGAACAATAAATACTTCCAAGGGTTCCCCAGATCCAAGAACTGCGAAACTGGGGAATACCCTTTTGTATAAGCTCTTCTCTGAAGCCTACTCGACCTTCCTCTTTCCGATCACTTCTGCTGTCCTTTGAGACCCAAGTCAACCTCTCATTAGTATATTATTCTATAGCCAACTCCCTTTCCTATCATTATCTGTTTCCCCCTTTCCACTTTATTCCAAACTCTTTTCTCGCTACTCCCCCAAATTTCATGTATCCATCTCCACATCTACCATCTAAATTTAATATTCCATGGCCTCTTATTAAAAGCCAATATTTTATTGTGCTTTTGGTTAAGGTGTACACAGCAGTTTAGATTTCCATTCAACAATTTCTACAAGTTCTGTGACATTGGTTACATTCTTCACAATATCTAAACATGTTCATTATTTCCATCGGGTTCTGTTTTCTTTAATCTAGTTCCCCTGCTCCCTTCCATTAGCATCTTTGTTTTAACGCAATTGATGACCTTTTGATCTCCATAGTCTCTTGCCTGAACTAGTACCTGCCTTAATCCAGCCTACATACAGCTGCTAGATAACATGATCTTTGCAAATGCATCTATGAGGTGAAGGGGAAGACGTTCGTGTATTTTATGCAGTTCTCTATTGTTTTAAAACATGCATGTAGTACTTTTGAAATAAAAGGTGAAATTTTCATTATGTTAGTTACTCATTTAAAATCCTCCAATAGCTTCCCAACAATTGCAGGATATAACCCAGAATTCTTCATCTTATATGATCCATTAGTTCTGTCCCTTTGTCAAAAAGTGCATGGAAAAATGAAATTAAAAGACAATGGTGATAATAGTTCCTTTCATAGAATTGTAAGAATATTTTAAAAATGATGTAAGAAACGTAGAAAATGTGTGGTTAGTGTGAATGTATGCATCTCCTCAATGAAACGTGGTTATGGTTCTCATCACACAGGCAGTCCCCCAGTTTAAGATGGGGCACCATTCTGTATTCTGGTGACTCCATCATAAGTCTACTCTGACATGTCAAATACCTAAGTTTTTCTTCAGTTTTCACTATTATTACCTTTCATTCTCAGTGTCTTTATAAATCATAATACTGAACATCTGCAAGTGAACATTACATATAGTACATATTACTTATTAAACCAAAACCACTACCAGATGGTCTTAAGTGCAGTTTGTTATAACTCAAAAAAGTCAGGGACTACAGTTATTGCTGACATCTCCCAACATTCTGTTGGCTTTTCAATTCATCTCGAGCTCCTGATCAGTACATCTGAATCCTCGTTTGCTCTCTTCATGGCCTCTTCTCTCTATTTATATATAGTAGAAACTGCCATCATTTGGTTACTTAGACTTTGCCTTTCTGAGAGGAACTTTTACAAGATACAGATTTCAACACACATTTTTTATTGGCTCCTGCATTAAATAACTGCTTACATGCTCCTTTCTTATTAAGATGTTAAAGAATGTAATGGTCTGTCAAATTGCTTTAGCATTTCTTATGTTAGTACCGAAGATAGTGACTCTTTTCTTCTTAATCACAGATTCTTTTTTTTTTTTGCCTTGCGGTGTTCAGTTTTCCCTTGCTTACCTTCCTGGTGGCACCCCCCTGTGGCCAGAGTAACACTCTGAATGCTTACTCTGATCTGCTCTTCTGCTTCTGCTGGCTTACTTCCTGAGTCATGTGTCAAAGGTCGTTGCCTAGCGACAGTTGGTTTTAGGGAAGCTAATTACAAAACAGAAATATTAACTTTTCATTTTACTTGAATTCACAATCAACACCCATGGATGCAGCAGTTAAGAAATCAAATGATGTGTTACGTTGGGCAAATTTACTGCACGCCTCTTTCGAGCCTTAAAAAGCAAAGATGAAAAAAAAAAAAGCAAAGGTGTTACTTTGAGGACTAAGGTGTGCCTAACCCAGGCCAAGGTATTTTCATTTGTTTCATGTGCATGCAAAATCTGGGTAATGAATAAGGAAGACTAAAGCATTGTAGCTTTTGAACTACGCTATTGGCTAATATTAACTCTACCAAGGACCGCCAGTTCCAATATGCCTTGGAAACACAGCCAGGCTGGGGAGACTTTGTCTTGGGTACTCTGGGCTTGTTATTAGGAGGAACCAGTCACTGGAGGACATCATACTTGGTAGATCAGTGAAAAAGAGGAAGACCTTCGATGAGACGGATTGACACAGTGGCTGCAAAAATGAGCTCAAATATAATTGTGAGGCTGGTGCAGGACTAGGAACGGTTTTGTTCTGTTATACATCAGGATGCTATGAGTTGGGATTCAACACCACCTTAACTATTACAAAATCAGGCCCTAGGCTGGATATTCTTGGTTTGTATTGTGATCTATATAAGCATTCGAGTGAACTATCTGAATGTGGTCCTGGATATTTTGCTAAGGCCAGTACCCCTGGATTGTCCCTTTCACTGCTGTGGTCATGATCTGCTCTGCTGTTCTTTTCAAATGGCAGCATATGGTCCTCAACAATTCCATCTAGTGCTTCTTGGCTTGTTTCCCCTTGCCTTTTGCAATGTTCCTCTTGGTCCTCACTTGTATACTGTTATCCCGTTCACTTAGAATAAATAAGCCTAAACAATGCCCTTACTGCTCTGTGGATTTTAAAGTAAACTGATACCAGACCTTCTGTCTTTTGAGTCCAGAAAATGCAAAAAAAAAAACAAACCAAAAAGTAAAGGAAGACTATTAAATGGCACAAGAGAAGCATTATTAGGTCGTACTGCAAGAGAGATGTGTGCATTTTAGGCACTCCATAGAAATTCAACACTCTTTGCCATCATTCCTTTAGGTACAGAGCAGGGATGTGAGATAGTCTTATTCCTGCTTTCACAGTATGTTTGGAAAAATGAAAAACTTTATAAAGGTTCTATGACAGTACTCTAGGTGCCATTGAGGAGTGTTGGTGTTGAGGGACAACATAAGACAGGACCCCAGTAAGATATCACAAAATAATAATTTATAAATTATCAAGGGTTCATGAGGGAGGTGGGAGCGGGGACGGCAAGGGAAAAATGAGGAGCTGATGCCGGGGCTTACGTGGAGAGCAAATGTTTTGAGAATGATGAGGGTAACGAATGTCCAAATGTGCTTTATACAATTGATGTATGTATGGATTGTGATAAGAATTGTATGAGCCCCCAATAAAATGATTTTAAAAAAAGACAGGACCCCAGATATCCCCACTACTAAAGTGGCTTTGCTTTATCCTATCTTATATGTTAGTGTTCTAAGCAGTCAAGAAACCTACAACATATTACATTGGGAAAGTCAGCAGCACAAGACCTCTTCAATGTGTTGAAATACAAGGATATCATTTTGAGGACTAAAGTGAGCCTGATCCAAGCTATGGTACTTTCAGTCACCTCATAATGCATGGGAAACTTGGACACAGAATAAAGGAGATTAAAGTAGAATCGATGCGTTTGAATTCTGGTGCTGGCAAAGAATATTGAAAACACTGTGGACTGCCAAAAGAACCAAAAAATCTGCGCTGGAAGTAGTACAGCCAGAATGGTCCTTAAAAGCGAGAACGGCGACACTTCATCTCACCCACTTTGGACATGTTAATGAGACCAGTCCCTGGAAAAGGACAATAATGCTTGGTAAAGGGTCAGTTGTGGCAGTTCCACAATATCCTGTCAACTTGAGTGAAGGGTTAGCGCCTGTCAATGAAGTCATAGCTAATGGTGCCTCTGTGTGGGCATAGCTTTCCCCTGAGGATTCTGGGAACTCCTGTCTTACTCCCTGGAAGCGGGACATACACACCCTCTGCTTGACATTCCCGTTGACAAGCCACATGGAGCTACACTGATGGAGCCAGTGCCCTGGAGTTGGAGGACCCACATGGAGACCCACACCAGTGCTGGGATGCTCCACTGCTACTGGATCCACAAGACTTTCCACCCACTGGCCTATCATCCTCTTGCATTTGGCATCATTGTATGTGTTGCTTGAGTCTGAAGAGGAATTTAGACTGGTATTGGACTTATGGACTTGATCTGGACTGGGGTAGGCTGTTTTCTTAATATACACTTTCTCTTTATATAAAGCTCTTTCTTATACATGAGCGTCTATGAATTTGTCTCTCTAGTCACCCTGCACTAACACAGTGAGAAAGTGAAAGCCCCTTGACCTAATGGACTGACCCTGTGGCTGCAACAATAGGATCAAATGTGACAATTGTAAGGCTAGCTCAGGACTTAGTTTATACACAGGGTTGCTTTGAGTCAGAACTGATTCTGAAGGTGCCTTACAAGATTTCATTTCAGGAAAATGGTCTGTTCAACAATCTTTGTGTTTTACAGTTGAGTCTTGGAAAACTATTCTAATTGGAATACAGTGAACCCTTGCCACTTCGCGCTTCGACTTCCGCGGCTTCACTCTATCGCGGTTTTTGCGTAACAG
>NW_022103942.1:1662121-1704686 GCF_000313985.2 Echinops telfairi | reverse complement strand
AATGTACAAATGCGCTTTACACAATTGATGTATGTATGGATTGTGATAAGAGTTGTATGAGCCCCTAATAAAATGATTAAAAAATACCCTAAAAAAAACAACAAACAAAACCCTAAACCTGTTTTCTTTTGGGCCTTGAAAACATGCCATTTTTTTAGTCCAACATTCCTCCAACCTTCTTTCTTCACTATTCTTCCTTTAGTGCAGCTAGAAGGAAAGGATCGCAGGCTGTTTTATAAGGTATATATCCATGGGGCCATTGGATATGCAGTTAGCTCTGCTTGAGATATTCTTTTAGGTGGCCATGTGACTTGGGTCACTCGCTTCTTCAGCTTTCTGCTGAAAAACCACCTTCCTTAGGTCTCCTCTAATGATCGGTCCTCTTCTATAAGACACTCACCCCACCTATTCATTCCCTAACACCCTTCTCTGGTTTTTGCTCCACAGCCTGTGTTCTAGTACCATGTTTATGGCCCATTTCTTCCTACAAGGTAGGCGTGGGCAAGGACAGGGACTTTTGTTTTCTGTCCCACTCAATCTCTAGCACCAAAACAAAACAATGCCTGGCACATTAAAATAAAATCTCCTTGTAGTGTTTATATAGGAAAAAGCTAAGCAGGGGTCTGAGATGTCTAGAAATGTGTATTTCCCCAATTTTCATGAATTTGCACTACAGGCTCTGAAAAGTGCTATAGGTCTACACACCCCAGTAGTAGAAGTAAGTGGAGGGGAATCCAGTCAATATCATCTCTTCACTGCACGCCGGAGCTTAACTCTTAGCATTGACTTCCTTCCCTCCCCATCTCATCTCAAGGTTCTTCCTCATCTCACCATTCCCCCCACCCCCCATAAACCAGCCAGGGATCCATCAAACAGTTGTGCAATGCCTTACACAGACCAAGTAGCCAGACAGACTAACCAGCCCACACCAAATCTCGAGTTGCAAGTGCTAATCAAACAGAAAGCCTCAATCACAGAGCTGAATCATTTAGCTTTTATTTGAGTGATCAAAAGAATGCAGCAAATGGAATCTATGCTGATTAACATTAGCCATGCAGCTCTCTCTGAAACTGCTGTTAGTTTCTGACTGGCCTACATGTTTAGAACTACTTTGGGCACACCTTTGAAAAGTTTTGTACCCTAAAATACAGGGAGTAAAACTCTGCCTTGTCTAGAAATGAGAATTATATTCATTGGCTCCGTTCCTTCACAATTAAAGGCCTCTTGACTCTCAAGCTACCTGTATGGCCTCCAGAGACCATACAGGTGTTTCATAGGCGATCATCAAGAAAACTGAAGTACACACTATATGTTCCACAAATGTTTTATCCAGTACTGACAAACACTAGAGAAGGAGGCATACAGTTAAAAGAGTACCAACCCCCCCCCCATGCCTGTCCTTTTTGATACAGATGAATCTGTCTCCCCAGAAATCTAAAAATGAACCCATACAACAAATGGCAGATTTTTTTAAAAACCCATGTGGTCCCACAATCACATTACAGAAAGCAGTTCCACTCTCAAATTATAGGAAACAGTTAACGGGACTTTGGAGAAAAGCACAGACCTACATGCAGTTATATACATTCTAGTAAGAGTTTTATACTCATTTAGTTAAAAAACAAAATAAAAAACCACCCACGACTGATACATGTAAGGCATCAAAACACACACACACACACACACACACACACACACACACACACACGCGGTCTTTGTTCATTCTCAGATGACTAAATGTCCCCAAAGTAAGGAAAGGTGGAAGTCACTAATCCCCCATAACCTTGGCTTCAACAATCCCATCAACAGCTCGTTTCTTGAACTTCATTTGTTTTCCACAGAGGTAATGCTGAGATCAGTCAGAAAGGCTTTCTGAGAAGGCTGGCTTGGATTTCTGGGTCTGTTCCAGTCGATTCAAGATGAATTGGCTTGTATCGATGAACCGCTCAACACAGTTCACAAAACAGGCCTCAGCCCGATTGTCCAACTTTGGCCCAGGTTTGTCCATGCACTTCTCCTGCTCGGGACAAGACACATAATCACAAAGGGAACGTGGTGTGGGGAATAGGAGAGGTTACTTACTCATTAGAGAGAAAACGTCACCTAAGAATAGCATCTGACAGTAAGCAAACTAAACACTCAGCAGTTTACCATGGGTCCAACTGTTCTCTATAGCCGTACATTACATTTTCACAAGGCTGTGGAACAGATACTATCATTCCAGCAAAAGCTGTAAACTGGGTGAGGGGATAACCTGTCAAGAGAAGGAAAATTAAATCCTTTCCACTAACAGCACATTAGAAAAGTGGTAAGACCCTGTCTAAAGGCAGAAAACTTGTGTGATTCCGTAAAACAAGGCAGTACCATCAAGTTTTGGCTTTCACAGGTTTCACCATATTACTAAACCTCAGAGGTGGCGGTGGTGTTATTAGGCGCCATCAAATTGACTCCGGCCCATAGCGACCCAATGCACAACAGAACAAAATACTGTGCCATCCTCACAATTGTTCCTATGCCCAAGCCCCTTAATGCAGCCACTGTGTCACACAGAGGTATTTTGCCCAAAATTGTAAGCCAGAAAAACGGCAAAATATGTGACATAGTCCTTCTTTGAATTCGGTACTGCTGAGATCAGCCTTTGGTTCTAACCTTAATTCTGCTTGCATGAAATGCCTTCAGGTTAACTGCAGGGCAAAAAGGTAAATTTTGGCAGCAACCCAGCCTCTCAAAACTTACCATATTGGGTGTGAATCTATGGCCTGAGATTCTGGAATCTTGTTTATTTAAGCTAGAGGTTCTTAAACCCTCTCAAATGGAGTGGGAAATTCTCTAAAATTTCCCGAAGGGCCCATACCTTACAGATTCTTAAAGGCGTACTTAACCAAGCTCTGACCCAACTTTCAATTCATCACAGGATTAAAAAATATTAATTCCACCACTCTGGTGAAAGCAAGCCTTTGTTGAGGATCATGGTCCAGCCAGAACATTAAAGTTTATGGGGAAAGGGAGTGCAGAAGGCGATGACTGTATTATAGTTCCAATTTCAGTAATTCGAAGGAATTTCGTTCCATTAGTATCTGCTGAGTGTCCTCGAGCCTCTGCCCTTCCAATTCCAGGGAAAGTTATTCTTGGCCTCTGACTTCTGTGGGGAGTACAGCCTTCCTTGGCAGTCTGGGCACTTTGATCCCAAGCTGCAAATGCCTTCCACCCTTTTGCCAAAGTCCCCTCAGTGCCATACTCAACTTCCTCAACCTTCAGACCCACAGGGGCTTGGTGTTACACAACCATCCAACAAGGCAACGGAGTGTGTACAATGGGGGAGAAATTACGCCACTTTTAGGCTAGTAGTTGGCTTGATAGAGCCACTGGGGCAATCAAGATAAACCTTGAGAACTTCAGGAATAGCAGATTCACTGCCCCTGTGGTACTTGGGCTTTTAAAATGAAAATCCCAGAACTAAATGATCTAGTTTCCCACGGTGACCAGCACTAGTCAGCGCCCATCTCAGGTGACAGGGTCGGGTGCAGCAGTGGCCTAAGTTTCTTTGATTCCTCAATCCGCTGTCCCAACAAAACCGAGGTCCGGAGTGACACCCCTAGAAGTGGAGGGACCCTTATCAGGAATCTAAAGAACGTAAGACAGTGCTGCTGGGTCCTCCCTCTCCCGAATCTCCGATGATGTCCTGGGTCTCTGGGGTCAGGGGAGAGGGAAAGTGGGTAAAGTGGCCAAATCCCAGCCCCGAGATCCTCACCCAACAAAGTTCAGTCATCTGATGCACCAGCTGTTGAAAGCGCTGCTTCTGCGTCTCCACTTCGATGAAATGCTGCAACTGGGGGTCCAAGCTACCCAAACCGGCCGCAGAGGAAGACGAGGAGGAATCCATCCCAGCGCCACCACGCGAACCCAGAGCAACTCCGCACCAACTCAGCGACCTTCACGTGTCTTCGCGACGGAACCGGAAGCACAACCCACCGGCTTAAGGACCGCCCCTCCCGCCCCGCCCCCCCTCCGGGAGCGCACTGCGTCTGTGCGAGACCGCCCCTCGTGGCTGCTCGGCTGGCTTCCCGCCGCCTCCGCCGCCGCCTGCCCCAGCCACGTCTCCCAGTTCTGGCCTGCTGGAGGGTCTGCCCGCGGCCCTGGGCGGCGCTCCTCCTGTGCCTTGACTGTGTAGGACGTGAAGCCCAGGGCCTCTGGGGCGCTGGCAAGAAGTTACCGCGCAAAAGGAAACAATTGTGGCTTTCTTTACTTCAGACCACGTGGGCCGCCGTCCGACAAGCCCCGCCCCTCTGGCCGCTTCCAAGGCCCCCGGGCTTTCGCAGCCACCGTAGTTAGGCGCGCAGAATCTCCTTAGCCCTCTTAATCATCGTTGGCCCCTCCCTCTACTTTTTGGAGGGGATTTCTCCCTCTTGACCTAAGGAAGAAAGCCCTAGCCAAATCTAGCCTTAACTTTTGGATTCATCCTAATATTTCATGTCATTCTGTGTGCCCCACACTGCTTTGGCTTGGAATTCTTTTAAGACCTTGAGGGGTTGGATGCCCAGCCTGCGGCATTCTCAGTGCAGGAATGCATCGACCCAATACCAAGGAAGGGGCATACTGAGATAGGCGCTTTGGGGAGGCTGTGATGAACCCAGAGAGACGCCTTCAAGGTTTATAGTAATTTTATTTTATCAAAAACGTCCTCCCCTCCCGTTTTTATTCTTGCGAAGTTCTGACCCTGCCTCCCACCTCCCCAAGCTCTAATGCCTACCCCAAATGTTCTTGGACTTTTTGAGAGAAGGCTATTTACACCCCTCTCTCCTCACCCATCCCCAAATGTTTCCATTCCAAAGTCAGTCTGTTTTAATAACCTTGAGAAATTTCCGGGGAGTGGGCACAATACCAGGCAGAAAATAATTCTTCGGCCTTTGTTTTCAGTGGAATCAGAGAGGCTTTCCCAGGTGTAAAGAGAGGCCTTTTGTGTACACAGTGGGAACATAAAGGCCCCAGGACCAGAAAGCCTAGGCTTTCTTCAGAGAAAGTGAAATCAGGGTTTGTGGAGAACTAAGAAGCTTATTGACCAGCTCAGGATTCTTCATCCATGGCATCGAGAATGTTGCTCAGAAGAGTTCTGAAAGTGGGACGTTCATCTGCTTTCTAAAATCAAAGCAAAAGAGGGTTACAGTGGGCTGGAGCAATCAAGAAAAATGCACTAATTATGCAACAAAGTTTAATATGTCTAACAGCATACCCTGTCGAGAAATGAAAAAAGAAAAAAATACAGGTTCTCCATAAAGCCCTTGTTCCCATTTTATTTGCTAATAGCCCAGATATAAGAATAGTTTACAAATTATACTGGCAAACATACTGATTAATATTTAGGATAGGTTCATTACCTAATTATATACCAACCATCTTATTTCAGGTTTTGTTGTTGTTGTTGTTAGGTGCTGTGGAGTCAATTTCTTACTCATAGCCACCCCGTGTGGCAACAGAACTACCCCATTGCGCTTCCTAGGCTGTAATTTTACATGTTAAACTCAAGTAGAAAACAGCTACCAAGCAAATGTAAGTGGTTGAAAGAACTGAAATCTGATAAGTTGTAAATATTTTTTAGTTTGGCTTCAAACATTGTTGCTATGTTAATATTTAAAATTAACAAAGGGAGTGACATTTCAAAATCACAGGCTGTCCCTGAGCAAGGAGCCTGAGCTCCCAAGACGGTTTAATACTGTTCAGCTTATAGACTGAGGCTCCTTTTGCCACCCACAGCCCATAAACCTTGGGAGTATTTGGAAATTCAGGGCATATTCACGGGTTCCGTCAGTCAGAACCCAAAGGTCATTGATTCCTTTGTGCTCTGAATCAGTTACTCTCAGGTTTCACTATTCCTTGAGAAGTTTAAAACAAAAGAAACCCCGGATTTCCAGGAGGGTCTCGGTGCAGCACAAATCGTTTGCACTTGGCTCAAGCCATTTTAAGGGCCTTGGTGGTATAGTGGTTATGAGCTGGGCCACTAAGTGCAAAGTCAGCATTTCAAAACAATCAGTGCATTCCACAGGAGAAAGATGAGGCTTTTTTCACTCATATAAATAGTTACAGTCTCGGAAACCCACAGGGGCAGTTCTACCCTGTCCTATAAAGTCATCATGAATTGAAATAGACTCCATGGGAGTGAGTTTGGTTGATGCCAGTTTGAACCCAATTCATGATGATAAGGAAGAAAGGCCTGACAGTCTGCTTCCATCAATATTATAGCCAAGGGGAATAACAAACAAATTTCTGTGCTCCACTCCAGACATAATTAGAATATCTGGTGAATAGGCCCAGTATCTATTTTGAAGGCTTCCTGAGGGATCTGATGCTCATTCAATTTTGTGAACTACTTTAAACAGTCCAACTCATAGTGACCCTATAGGACAGAGTAGAAATGCCCCTGTGGGATTCTGAGACTGTAACTCTATGTTAGTATAAAGGCTCTTCTGTCTCCCACAGAGCAGTTGGTGACTTTGAACTGGTGACCTCACAGCTACCAGCCCAAAGCGAATCAACTCAATGGCAGTGTTTGCTGTTGGAGGCTTTAAACAGGCCACAGAGAAAGTTCTGGTCTATAATATTTTTTTCACTAGCAGAGTGATGGCGACCTAGATGTGAAGGAGTGTAGCTGGTCCCCCTTAACCCTGCCTGTTGAGGAGAGAGAGAAGGGAAATCCTTCCAAGAGGTTCTTCCTTTCTTCACACTTTCCTTGTGACCTCTGCTATTTGAGGGCAAGGAGCCACGTTTTGCCTCCAGATACCCACTCTTCATCTCACCGAGAGATCTTCGGATGCGCATATGTATCTGTTGGACATTATCTGTCTAGTTTCTTGTGGGGGGCAGAATTAAGAGAGTGGCACATTACACCCACAAGAGATTTTGGCTGTCAAGTTAAGGTTTCCAAAAAGCTACTGAAAAACCCAGAACAAAAAATCCTATCGGTGTGAATGAGGAGGATCGCATAGTGGAGACCCAAAGCCCATCTGTAGACAATTGGACATCCCCTTACAGAAGGGTCACAAGGAAGAGGCGAGCCAGTCAGGGTGCAGTATAGCACCCATGAAACATAAAACTTTCCTCTAGTTCTGAAGATAAACAAGCGCCCATCTAGCTCAGAAGCAACAAAGCCCACATAGAAGAAGCACACCAGCCTGTGTGACCATGAGCTGTCAAAGGGATCAGGTATCAAGCATCAAAGAACAAAAAATCATATCATTGTAAATGAGGGTGAGTGCAGAGTGGAGACTCAAAGCCCATCGGTAGGCAACTGGACACCCCCTTACTGAAGGGTTGTGGAGAAGAGATGAGCCAATCAGGGTGCAGGGTAGCAAAGATGAAACATAAAACTTTCCTCTAGTTCTTAAATGCTTCCCCACCCCACCCCACCCCCGCCACTATCATGATCCCAATTCTACCTTGCAAATCTGGCTAGACCAGAGGATGTACATTGGTACAAATAGCAACTAGAAACACAGGGAACCCAGGACAGATGACCCCTTCAGGACCAGTAGTGAGAGTGGTGATGCATGGAGAGTGGAGGGAATGTGGGGTGGAAAGGGGGAACCGATGACAAGAATCTACGTATAGCCTCCTCCCTGGGGGATGGACAGCAGAGAAGAGGGCGGGAGGAGACGTCAGACAGTGTAATATATGACAAAATAATAATTTATGAATTATGAAGGCTTCATGATGGAGGGGGTATGGGGAGGGAGGGGGAAAATGAGGAGCGGATATTAAGGGCTCAAGTAGAAGGCAAATATTTTGAGAATGATGATGGCAACAAATGTACAAATGTGCTTGACACAATGGATAGATGTATGGATTGTGATAAGAATTGTACGAACCCCCAACAAAATGATTTTTAAAAAACTTTCCTCTAGTTCTTTAATGCTTCCTGCCCACTATCATGAACCCAATTCCACCTTACAAATCCAGCTAGACCAGAGTATGTACACTGGTACAGATAAGAGCTCGAAACACAGGGAATTCAGGACAGATAAACCCCTCAGACCAATAATGAGAGTAGTGATATCAGGAGGGTAAAGGGGAGAAACGGGGAACTGATCACAATGATCTACATATGGGTTAAGGGAGACAGTGGTCGGTGTAAGACATGAAAAAATAAATAAATTATCAAGGGTTCATGAGGCAGGGAGGGTGGGGAAGGGGGAAAATGGGAGCTGATATCAGGGCTCAAGTAGCAACTATTGAAAATGATGATGGCAACATATGCACAAAGGTGCTTGACACAATGGATGTATGTATGGGTTGTGATAAGAGCTGTATGAGCCCCAATAACATGATTTTTAAACAATTTTTAACATACTAAAAGTTTTGAAAATTTAAAAAAACAGCTACTGAAAAGTAGAGAAAGCACCTCTCAAAGAACCCACTGTGAGAAGAGTGAAACATTTAATAATAGTGAGACTGGTTTCTTATTCCCCAAACACTACACCCCACACACAGTGTATTTTTTTTTAAGTACTACTTATTTTATATCCCTTTCCAGTATTAGGGTTAAAAAGTACTCTTACTAAGGACCTAAGATAGAAAATGTTGGTAGCCAGCCAGAGAAGTCGAAAAAAGAGTCAGTGCCGGATTGGAGGGGAAGAATAACATCTGAGAGGTATACATTCCTTAGAAAAATCAACCGTATCAAATCAAAAGGATAGCATTTGTTTATGGATAAAAAGTCTTAAAAGCAAGAAGGAACAGGAAAGAATGTTGAATGATGATGGTAAAACACAGGGAGGGTGGAAGTGGGAAGAGTGCTAGTACATCTTGGGGACTGTAATCAACGTATGAATTGTTGAATGGGAAACCAATTTACTGTGTAAAGTTTTAAAGCATAAAAAATCTTTTTAAGAAAAAAAAAGAGTCAGTGCCTCTCAAAGAAATGAACATACACTTTAAAGACTTTTCACGCCCATACACTTGTCTGGGTGACTTGGGTTGCCTGCTTTTCTAGGTGATATGGCCCCACAGCCATCTCTCTCTAGCACTGACCTGATACTGGAGCCTGCTAAGGACACTCTTGTATCATTATAGAGCCTGTTCTATTGTACACTAAAGCACTGAGAGTCAGAGCCAGTTTATCAGCCCCTAACAATGAACAGCAGTGGTACTCTGGAGTCCATGGGTGGCACAAAAGATCAAGCACTTGAACTGCTAGCAGAAAGGTTGGCTGTTCACACCCACCCAGGCGCTCCTCAGTAGACCGCCCTGGCAATCAGCTTTCCAAAGGCCACATCCTTGGAAACCCTATGGAGCAGCTCTACTCAGCACACACGGGGTCCCCAGGAGTCACATTCGATATGACAGCAACTAACAACAATGATACTCTTGTGGGAATTGGGGTAGACCTGGGAAAACTTCTGGCTATCAGAGAATTTGGGGTGCAGGCTGGGGTAAAGGAACGTGTGCAGTTACTAGTCTGTGCCCAGCTGACATGCAGCCTTGGAAGGGGGTTACATGGCTGGGTTACGTGGGAAAGTAGGTTCGAGAATATAATTTGAGAAGTGACAGTAAACCACTTACCTCATGCCAGCAGCTGTACATGATGGTATATACCCTCTCTGAAGCCAGATGAGGCCTATAGAGACGTAGGCCTTGGGCAATGTGTTCTGCAGTTTCACTGTTAGTAAACCTCTCATATGGCATCTTCCCCAGAGAGTAGACTTCCCACATCAAAACCCCTACAAGACAAGAAAAGAATGCATTTAGGTGCTTGGCATTGTTCAGGGCTAGTAAGAGTCCCAGTCTTTCGAGATTAGCTCCAAAGGTTAGAATCACCTATTCCTCCTTTGGTGTTTTCTGTATCTGTACAAACTTGTGCCAACTATTGGCTATACAGCATGGTCATCAGAGTAATTGTGGACTATTATCTCTTCTATGACAGGGACAAGGTCCCTAAGTTGTACAAATGGTTCACATTTGACCACTAAACCGACAGAAGAACCTTGGTGGTGTAGTGGTTACAGGTTGTGCTGCTAACTGCAAGGTCAGCAGTTCAAAACCACCAGCCACTCCACCAGAGAAAGATGAGGCATTCTACTCCTGTAAAGAGTTACAGTCTCAGAAACCCATAGGAGCAGTTCTTTTCTGTCCAATAGGGTCACTCTGACTTGGAATGGACTCAGTGGCATTGAGTAGTAGTGAATACTGACTCAACTCATTCTGACCCTCTAAGACAGGGTAGCACTGCCCTCAACAGTTTCCAAGATGTAAATCTTTATAGAAGTGGATTGCCTCTTGTGTCTCCTACAGAGTGGCTGGTGGATTTGAAGTCAATGACAGTGGGTTTGGTTTGGATTACTAATCTAAAAGTTGGCAGCTTGAATCCACCCAGTAGTACCACAGAAGAAAAGCCTGGTGATCTGTTTCAGTGGAAGAAAAAAAAAAACAGCCAAGAAAACTCTGTGGAGCAATTCTACTCGGCAACACATAGGGCCATTATGAGTCTAAATGGACGCGATGGCAATAGGATTTTTGGGTAGGAGAGGGACAGCATCTTCTTCGTCTTTGTCCTTATAGGAGTTGTCAGTCTCTGGTATATATAATTAACCACAGCTGGTTCCCTTGAGTTGATTCCAACTCATAGCGACTCTATCAGACAAAGTAGAACAGCCCCATTGAGTTTCCAGGACTGTAATCTTTCAAGAAGCAGACTACCATATCTTGCTCCAGCAAAGGTAACTGGGTTCAAACCACCAAGCTTTCAATTAGCAGCCAAGCTCTTAACCACTGTTGTGCCACGGCTCCTGTTTATTTAATTAGCATTCAGAAAAGCATAGAATACTGAATGAATTGTTTATTTATTCCAATATATTGTAAGTTCTAAGAAGACAGAGATCGTAAGACTTCACGGTGGATATCCCCAGCCATGCCCAAAATGCCCAACCCATGGAAGGTACTTCCTGAGAACTGGATGAATGAAAGCAAAGACAGTCTCTCTTCTGAAAGCGGCCAAGTGGGAATTTCCTTTTCCTTTGGGTTCCTCTTCCTTTGGGGTGTATGACGTGTACAATCTTATCCACTTACCAAAAGCCCAAATGTCAGATTTGCTGCTGAATTTGCTATACATAAGGACTTCTGGTGGAGACCACCGGACTGGAAATTTGGAGCCTACTGAGCTTGTATATTCATCATCTAGAACATACCTGCAAGGGATTCAGGATGTGTTACAGTTAGGATTTGAAGAGCTTGATACTTCCTTAAGTTTTCTTGGCACAGTCTCAAGCTTCACAAAGACACACTTACAGGGTTTCTCAAAAGGCTCTGCTGACCAACCAGTGTCTTTTACTAATGTAAATGATCTTCTTCCATATCTGATTTAGTCTTTCATTTCAACATTGTGGTTATAGGAAGAATGAAAGGGAAAAAATCTAAGAGGTGCCACTCCCTCCCTCCCTCATCTCTATCCCCCTTTCCATTTCCTGTTCTTCTTCCCTTCCGTCTGTTCAGCCACTGCTAGTGGGAATTAGACAGATTATTAAAGAAGGGATGGAGCCCAAGTCAACAGGATGATCAGATCAAGATAAGGCGTTGGGAGAGTAAGGTAACAGAGGGGGCAGAGAGAAAGGGCGAAAGAAGAGAGAGATACAGAAGAAACCCAAAGGATGAGAGGGAAGTACCTTATATACTTCACAGGGAGAAAAGAAAAAAGAAGATGGTAGAAAACACTAGACTGAGAAGGACCAGAAAGAAAGGAACAGGAGGGATTAAGCATGAGAATATCTCCTCAGCCTTTGTAAGGGAATGATGAAAAAGGCACACTTACCTGGACAGGCCAAAGTCAGATACTTTAACCACTCCTTGGTCATTTACCAAACAGTTCCGAGCAGCCTGCAGTGCAACAAACACCAGTGAGAATTGGTTCTTCGCCCACAGGTTAAAGGCATAAAGCTTCTGCCCATTGGTGGAATGAAGCTTCGGGAGCTTCTTTCAACTAGACACCTCATCACCTAAGAGGAGTCCGTTGATGCCACTAAGACATTGTGATGCATTTTTTGCTGCTCACTATAAGTTCGGAGGCTGTGCAGAATGATTTCATTCACACAGCCATTCCATGCCACCCATCCCTTTCCTGAAAGGCTGAGAGAATTAAGGGAGATTGAGGAGAACTTTGTGGTTGCTTTGTTTTGCTTTCCTGCCAATGGGAGGAGGGGCAATTTGAGCTTTGGTCTGGCTGAAACAAATAGAGGGACACAAACTCTGCTACCGTTAGGGGTCAGTCAAGTAAAGCAATAGCGTGGAGTGGGGTGGGTGTTGATTGCAGGAAATGAGAGAGCTATCTAAAACAGACAGCTCCATGTGCCTGCTTGCGTGGTCTGTAAGAATACTGGCCCTAGTGTGATATGGTAGTCCCAATTTGCAATAGAAACTGGAAACTTTAGTTGTATATGCTGCTGCTGCTGTTGTTTTTAATGTGAAATGCCTCCTAAGTGATGGCTTAGAGTTACTTGACTGGCTCACCAATGGGGTAGAGGCACAACTAACTTTAATTTTTCTAAATGGTGGCACCATTAGCCCTCCCCTTGGGCTAGTTTCCACTGGTACTCTGATTCCCTCAGCCCTTGGTCCCAGGTCAATCATCCTGAGGTCCCACCAGGTCTCGGTGAAGGAATTGCTTTGACTCCAGATACTCCATGGCTTCACAGACATCCTTGCACATCTCCAGCAGCTGCTGATTCTGGAAGCGGTGGCGCATCTCCCGCAGGTAGTTCAGGAGGCAGCCATTGGCCATGTACTCGGTAATAATGAAGATAGGGCGCTGCTTGGTACAGACGCCATACAACTGCACCAGCTTCTCATGGGAGAGATTCCTATAGAGAAGGCAATCAACCAGTCCTCTTCTGACTCTACATATTAGTCATAAAGGGGTTGGGGGGAAAAAGGGTTGTCCTAGAAGTAGAGCACCAAGTGGACACCAGATAGCAAGTTTACTTCTCTCTTTCCCACTCCAAACACCACACACCAATATGTGAGAGTGAAGCAAGGAATCTCAGCCCATCAACAGACGAGGAAACAAGTTCAGAGCTGAATGAACACTACGGCTAAATTAGAATCATTCTTTGATTTCATAGTCTAGCTCTCTACGTCTACCCTCAAAGGTGAAGGAGTCTTGGTGGTGCAGTGGTTACAAATTGGGCACTGCAAGGTCAGTAGTTCAAAACCACCAACTGAACCACTGAAAAAAGACGGGACTTTCTACTCCTGTAAACAGTTACAGGCTCAGAAATTCACAGGAGCAGTTCAACTTTGTCCTATAGGGTTGAAATGGTAGTGAGTTGAGTTGACCTTCAAGTGCTACTAAAATGGTACATACCCATGATCAATACTATTTTCAACCAATATCGAAGGTAGAAAAATGATTATTGTTAGGACTCATAGTTGAAAGGTTGACTTCAGGCCCTGGCCCCAAATCTCTCTCACTGGAAGTCACCTTAAACCACAGTATGATCTCCTGGTCATTTTGAGGTGCCAAAACTGGTTGGACAGTTGGCTTTGAGTTATAACTCACATCATGACTTTGGCTTCTTCAATGAACTCATCCTCGGACATGGAGCCTTCTTTGATCATCTTGATGGCCACATCATATTGGCCTCTCCACTTCCCATACTTCACTACGCCAAACTGTCCAGTCCCCAGCTCCTTCAAGAATGTCAGGTCCTTTGGATCTATTTCCCATGATCCTATAACAACAAAATCTTGGTATGATACTTTGAGAGTTATGTATGGTATATGGAATTCATCTACAGATAAAGAATCCTTGCTGATATAGAAATAGAAAACTAGTGAAATAAAGTTCTCAGACATGGAACGTTAATAGTTGGAGGGACATGGGAATTGTAGGTGCCAGTTGGACTGCCTTACGAGGCGAGAAGATAGATTAGACAGGCCCTCAAAAGTCCCTTTATGAGATTAGACAGGAAGCTCAGGAGTAACTAGTTCATGATAATGGGAGAAGAGCAATTCGGAAAAGGAGGGTGATAATAGTTGCACAACTTGAAGAACACAATGTCACTGAATTGCACATGCACAAATTGTTGAATGGGAGTATGCTCTGCTGTGTGTATTTTCACGAACACCAGCCAAAAATGATTTAAAAAAACACCACCATTAACAATAGCACCTAAAACATAAAATATTTAGGGAACAAACTATTAAAATCTGCAAGAAAAAGTACAAACTATTGCCAAGACAAATTTTGAAAAGCCTAAATGTATGGAAATCTACCTTGTTCATGGAGAGAGAGAGAGAGAGAGAGAGAGAGAGAGAGGTGAGAGAGAGTTGGGTGAGCATTTATAGAGAAAATTGGGTTTTCTACTCAACAGCTCATACACATTTTGTTTTATGACATTGATTACAAGCTTCACAATGTAACAGCACTGTTCCCCCTTCCTCTTGCTTGACTGTTTTAACCTTCCTTGAGGTAGCTGGTGCTGAGTTGTGCACTGCAAGGACACTCACCGACTTAAGGTCTAATTTGGTTCCTCAAATACTGTCCTTGCAACTGGCTAGCCCAGGGGTGAACAAACTTTTGAGATGAAAGGGCCAACCCTGTCCCTCACAACAATTTAAAATTTATTCGTGAGTCATAAGTAGATTTTTACAAACAAATTAAATCACCATTAGCTGCATAATAGCCTTTAAATTTTTTCCCATTTGACTTCAGAGCCACAGGGACATACTGAGAGAGCCACATATGGCCCTCAAGCCTCAGTGGGCCAACCTCTGGGCTAGCCCATCCTATATCCCAGAGAAACAAGTAGTTACCGTAGCCCAGGCCTGCAGTGGAAGGTGCATTCTTGTTTTGTTGAGACACGGGGTATTTCAGCCTGGATATGAGACCTGAAACAGAGAGAGGTCATGCAGCTGGTATAATCTACAGGGCAATGCCTCACATATCCTCACTTAAAACCTCACCCTTCTGATGTGCATTTTTCTAGAAAATCTCCACAAAACCACACTTGAGGGCAGCTTCTCCTCTCGCAAGGGTTTTCGTGGACCAAAAGAGAGGAAAAGAGAATTAAAATACATCCCCTTCCCCAATTCAATACAAGGGGGTGGACATCAAAAATGTAAATTAAAAGAGAATGGAATTACCACCACCCAAAAAAAACTTTTCAAAGTTCCCACCTATCCCCCTACTTCCTAGCTAAGACTTCGCTCAAATCATATTCTCAGTGAGGATTTTCCCATCATCAATGTGCTCGCTAATCAGTCTATCACTCAACCCATCTCTCTCTCTCTCTCTCTCTCATTTTTCTAGTTATTGGCAGGTCTCTTCCCGGGTGTAGAGCGGTTCTCCATAGGATTTTCTTTGCTTTTCTGTTTCCTTATAGGGTTTTCATTGGCTGAGTTTTCGGAAGCCGATTGCCAGGCTAGACCCGAGGAGATGTCTGAGCACAGAGTAGGAACTCACATCTCCCACTGGTCTCTCTTGTCTTAAACCTCCCTTGGTTAGTAAGGTGCTTCCTCAGGCAGTGAGCATTTCAATCAACTGCTCAGTTTGGGGAAAGAAGTCAGTTCCTACTGGGTGTCAGCTCTGTCTCTGTGGCACAGTGGGCTTTAAGTGTTGGGCTGCTAATTGAAAAGGGGGCAGTTTGAATTCACCAGTCACCCCATGGAGAAAGCTGAGGCCGTCTACTTCTATAAAGACTGACAGCCTTGGAAACCTGATGGAACAGCTCGATTCTGTCCTATAGGGTTGGTCAACTCACTGGCAATATGGTTTTTGTGAGTTGACCTCTGGCCAGCCTTCTAAGAGTTTATATGCCCTGGGAGGCTTATTCTTGCCCCTCACCACCATGTCCTCACCAGATGGCTTCTCTAGGTTTTTGTACCATCTTTCTTTTCGGTTGCCCCTGACTCACCTGCAGAGTTATGCTGATGGTAGTTAATGAGCTCGGGGATGGTGCTGAATAGGTGCTTCTCAGCCAGGTAGTACTGGCTCTGAGGTGTGGAGCACACAACATAATGGCGTATCACCCCTTGAGGGTCCCTGAGGAAGTGAATGCTTGGTCAGCAACTTGGGAACCAGAGCCAGTGGGACCCAAGAAGTGAACTGCGATTCGCTTTGAGCGGAAGGGGCAGAGGGCTGAGGAGGGGCCCACCATTGAGCTGTTGGGCGGGGACCCCCTTGCTTTTCTCAGCAGGGCCTTGGAGCAGAAGCACTTACCCTGTAGATTTAGCAAACACAGATACAGTGTATTTTCCAGCTTTGCTGGAGTCTCTGACAATGAAACCTCCTTCTTTGCCCTGAAACAATGAAAAAGAAACAGACTGGAGGGGGAAGGAGGACGCATACCTGCACTGCACCTGCCCAAACCTGAGAGGACATCGACCTCCTGATTGTATTGCCAAGGTCCTCATGGCTTTTGATACTGAACCATGGAGTCGAGACTCCATAGCATGGTGCCTTATCCCTGCTGACTGTGCAAAGAGAAGGCTGTTCGTCTTCCATCATATTGACTTGTGGTCCCCCACTTACCTCTTGCTTTAGCAGCTGCTCTGCTTGACTCCGAGTCATGTGCTTGGAATACCACCTGCCAAGGGGAAGAGTGTGCATTGCTCCTAAACCCTGGAGTAAGCACTTTAGAGCCACCTCCAGGGCTAGTCCATGACAAGGTTTCGATCCATTTACCCAAACCTCAATTGTTTTATTTATAAATCATTTTATCGGGGATTCTTACAGCTCTTATAACAATCCATACATCCATTGTGTCAAGCACATTTTTACATATGTTGTCATCATTTTCAAAACATTGTCTTTCGACTTGAGCCCTTGGTATCAGCTCCTCTTTTTTCCCCTCCCTCCCCAACCCTCCCACTCTCGTGAACCCTTGACAATTTATAAATTATTGTTTCCATATCTTACACCATCCGCTGTCTCCCTTTACCCACGTTGTTTCTGTTGTTTGTCCCCCAGGGTGGGGGTGGGGGATTATACATAGATCCTTGCAATCGGTTCTCCTTTTCTCCCCCTTGTCTCCCCACCTTCCCCCTACCCTCATGGTATCACTACTTCTATTACTGTTACTGAAGGATTTATCTGTCCTGGAGTCCGTGTGTCAAGAACCCTTATCTGTACCAGTGTACATGCTCTGCTCTAGTCAGCTTTGTAGTGTAGAACTGGTGTCATGATAGTGGGAGGAGGAAGCATCAAAGAACTAGAGGAATGTTGAGGGTTTTGTCAGTGCTGTATTGCACCCTGGATGACTGGTGCCTTCCTTGTGACCCTTCAGTGAGGGAATGTCCAATTATCTACAGATGGACTTAGGCTCCACTCGCCGCCCCCACCCCCACCCCCGTTCACATTGATATGATTGTATCCAAACCCCATTTAGTGAGTACCTATCATGTGCCTAAGGAACCCAGTGGTGGAGTGGGTTGCTAAAGGTAAGGTCAGCAGTTAGAAACCAACAGTCATTCCCAGGGAGAAAGATAAGGCTGTCTGCTCCCCTACAGATATGTAGTCTCTAAAACCCAAAGGGGCAGTTCTGCTCTGTTCACTAGGGTCACTATGAGTTAGAATTGACTCAGTAGAAGTGGGCTGGGGTCATGTGCTTGGAGGAGCCCTGGTGGCTCAGTGGTTAAACACTTGGGACTGCTAATCTAAAGTGTGTTGGTTAGAGCTCACCAACTGCTCCATGGGAGAAAGTTGTAACAACCTGCTTCTGTAAAGATTTGAGATGTCCCCCTGCACCAATATTGTAACCTCCTATCTAACATAATGTATGTGTACCAATCGTGACCTCAATGCCGCTCTGGGAGTCCCACCAGTAACTCCACCAACCATGTTGTGACGTTTTTCTTTGACCTCTCATAGCCTTTTTAAAGCTCTATATCTCAGCACAACCTTGGACCCCGTTATGACCTCATGCGAATGGTCTCCCTCATCCAGATGAGATATCCCTGTAGTTGTCTTGGCCTTGTACTGTTTAAAACTTAATAAATGTTTTCTTAAAAAAAAAGATTTGATGCCTTGAAACCCTCTGAGGCCGTTCTACTCTGCCCTGTAGGGTCACTATGAGGTGGAAGCAACTCAAAAGCAGTGGGCTGGGATCATATGCACTTCCCAACCCCAGGTGGCGCTAAATGTTCATAGAAGGGACAGTGGAGGATGAAAGGAACAGACCCTCAAGGCCAGTTCTCTTCCATGGTTATCTAGAAAAGGACAACGGTACAAGTTGAGATTTTTACCCTCTGAAGTGCTTTCTATCAGGCCCTGAACTTTGGTTCCTCTGGATCTGAGGGTTGGGATGGTGACCTCACCAGCTCTCAGAAAGAGAGGGTTTGGGGGGTGAAGATAAGAGACCGAGAGTAACTTGTGGTGGGAGCACCCTTTGATCCAATTGGCACTAATTTTTTTTAAGTCTGATTTCAATAGGTGCATGCACCCCCAATTCTTGCCAGTTCATTCCCCACCACGCAGCATCTTTAAAAGACCTACATTGCTGCTGTTGTTAGCTGCCCTCCAGTCGGTTCTGACCCATAGCACAACAAAAAGAAACACAGCCCCTCCGGCACCTTCCCCACACTAGTTCCTACGCTTATGCTTGAGCCCAGTCTCGCAGACACTGTCCATCCATCTCCTGAAGGCCTTCCTCTTTTCCATTGCCCCTCTACTTTACCAAGCACCATGCCCACGATCTACATTTGTACCTGTTTTTACTACCCGAAAAAAGCAAAGAGGATTTTTGCTTTTACTAAAAAAACCCGACAAAAAGCTAAACTAGCCTTCAGCATTTGTTTTGCTGGAAGTCCTTTAGAGAGGCAGTGCTCATCCACAGTTGCGAGACTGAGGCCCCAAGCGCCTACCCCCAGAACGACACTCAGCGTCTCAGCGGCAAAAGGCCATTGCTTTGAATTGTATCTGTGAACACGTAGTACATTAATGTAGTTTTAGGTTTTCTGTGCTATTTGGTAGGTTATTTGGGAAGGCTCAAGTTTTGTTCTCAGATTAGTTGATGGTCATTGCTCCTTCACTACAGGACATTTCAGCTTATAAAAGGTTGCAGGAACAAGGTGGACTTTCAGACAGTGCGGGAAACCTGTATCCTAAAACGTAAAATCATGGGGAAATTATGAAAAAGATAAAGGCCCTATTTTGTTTCTCAGGAAAGATTGTGTGCTGAGAACATAAGCATACTTACTCATACATTTCTATGGAGTCTTCTGCTTCAGTGACGTAGTTACTGGGGATATAGCCTTCCTCTCTGTAACAGAGACAATGTGGTAGACCACCTTAACATCTCCCCACCTCTGGAGAGAAATAGATTCATATATCCGTATCCTCGAACTCTGAATCAATCTTAAATGGAAGTGTAGTATTTATAGGGTGCTTCTCTCTCAAAGAGGATCATGTCTCTGAAGCATTCTCAGGCCACCTAAATGGGTGGCTTTCACACATGTGGCATTAATTTCTCTGTGCACAACACCACCTGTGGCATGCTCTACAGGCTCAGAGTGGTGGTAGGAACCAAGGAAAGCGCTACACACTCAGAAGTACTTGAACTGAGAGCACAGTCACTTTGGATTGAGTTGTTAGGAAACTGAAGAGGGGAGTTATGTGTCAGGAATTTGTAAGGAAGTGGAGTGAGTGGACACAGGGCTGAAGAAGAGCTGACAGGTCCACACATGGATTAAGCCTTAGGTGAATCCCTTTGATCATAGTTGAGGGAGGCAAGATACCTTTGTTATCAGACAGAGAGCATGATAAAATCTATTAGAACAGACTTAGGTTAAAATGTATTATCTTTTCATTTGGTCTCCCTTTTGACCTATTTTAAAATTGTTTTAGCGTTAATAAAAAGTGAAGGGAAATACATGTGGATTAAGTCTCTAGTGCAGCGGTTCTCAACCTGTGGGTCGGGACCCCTTTGGGGGTCGAATGACCCTTTCTCTCTTCATAACAGTAGCAAAATTACAGTTATGAAGTAGCAACAAAAATCATTTTATGGTTGGGGGGGTCACCACAACATGAGGAACTGTATTAAAGAGTCACAGCATTAGGAAGGTTGAGAGCCATTGCTCTAGTGAATCCCCTCTGACCATAGACTAAAGATGTGAATAGTCTTGCTATCAAGCAGAATGTATTGGAAAGTGGATTATTTTTTAATTTTTTTTTCGTAAAGTGGATTATTGCTGATGCAGTTAGGTTAAACTTTAGCACCTTATCATTTGATCTCTCTTCTGATCCATTTAAAATTTGTTCTAGTTTTTAATGTTTTCTGCCTTCTTTCCAATTGAGGTTATCTTTTCTTACTTTATTAATGTTGTTAGTTTTTTTATTATTAAAATATCATTTTATTGGGGACTCTTACAACTCTTGTCACAACCCATACTTCGTTTGCATCAGGTGAATTTGTACATACGTTGCCTTCATTTTTTTCTAGACATTTACTTTCTATTGAGCCCTTGGTATCAGCTCCTCTTTTTTCCTCCTCCTTCTCACCACCCTCATAACCCCTTGATAGATTGTACATTGTTTTTATTGTCATATCTCACACCAACTGCTGTCACCCTTCCCCCATGTTTTCTGTTGTTCTTCCCCCTGGAGAGGGGTGTATTTATGGTTATGTGTCGATCATTGTAATCGGTTTCCCCTTTTGCCCTTACTCTCCTCCTCTTCACCCTACCCTTCTGGTATCACTATTCCCACTCCTGTTCCTGAATTCTGTGTGTCCTGACCTCCCATGTCTTATCTATACCTGTGTACATGTTCCAGTCTAGTCTGAATTGAGAAGCAGCACTGGGGTCATGGTAGTGGAGGGTGAGGAAGCCTCAAGGAGCCAGAGGAATATTGTGTTTCATCAGTGCTTTACTGCACCTGGTTGACTCATCCCTTCCCTGTGGCCCCTCTGTGGGGAGATTGTTCCATTGTCTACAGATGGGCTTTAAATCTTTGCTCCAGCCCCTCTCATGCTCAACAATATGTTTTTGTTTGTTTGTTATGTGTTTGCTGATGCCTATTACCTGGTCCCTATGACTCCTCATGATCGCACTGGCTGTGTGCGTCTTCCTATGTGGACTTGTTTCTTCTCTGCTGAATGGCGGCTTGTGTAACTTCATGCCTTTAAGACCCCAGATGGGCACCATCCACCTTCTTTACCACATTTGCTTATGCACCCGTTTTGTCTTCAGCAATTGTGTCCCGAGGGTGAACATCTCAGACTGCCGATTTGTTAGAACAAAGTGTTCTTGTATTGAGGGACGGTATGAGCAGAGGCCCAAAGTCCTTCCCCTACCTCAGTGTATTGCCATATAAATATGTGTACATAGGCCAATACCTCTTAAAATATTTTTCTGTATATGAAATTCAGGATAGATAAATCCAGTAACTGGATCGGCAGGGAAGATTGGGCTGAAATGGGGAGCTAATAATGATGAGTACAAGAATCAAGAAAATATTCTAAAACGGATTGTGGTGATGATTGCACAATTGTTCTTGATGTGATTGAACTATTGAATCATTGATAAGTGAATGATATACCAGTGAAATTGTTTAAAAAAATAAAGAAGAATGGTGGACATGAACTTACCCATTTTTATCCCGTGCTCTCCACCAGGGTAAGTTACTCTCTTCTAAGATAAAGTACTCGTCACCCTTTCGCAGCTGTAGGTCATTTGCATTCATTGGCATATAGTCATAAAGGGCTACAACTTTTTTCAGCTCATTTGTGGAAACAGGGGCTGCTCTTGGCTCAGGAGGTAGTGGCTTTTTCAAGAACTGCATAGTTAGGTCCTAATGCCAGTTAAGAGAAAAAGTACAGGGATTTGATCAGATATAAAGCATTCTCATTGTCTCCTCCAATTCTCTGGCTTATCGGAGACACCATTGTAAGCCCAAACCCCCACAACCAAACTCACTGCCATCTAATCAATTCTGACTCAGAGTGACCCTGTATAGGATTTCTGGGACTGCCAGTCGTTATAGAAACAGGCAGCCTCATCTTTCTCCAGGGTTTGACCTGCCAATATTGTGGTTATCTAGCCCTCAGCCCTTCTTATTTTAAAGCATATTGAAAGGTATATTTTGCTTTCATTAAACAACCACTTTTCAAACACCACTGTGAAGCATCGCAGCCTGGGTCGTGCATATTAGAATCACCTGTTTTCACTAGCTGTCATAAAGTCAGCCCCCAACTCATTGGGACCCCATGTACAACTGGATCAGGTCGTTGTGATCCATATGGTTTTCATTGCCTGAATTCTGGAAGTAGATCTCCAAGCCTTTCTTCCCAGTCCATCTTAGTCTGGAAGCTCTGCTGAAACCTGCTCAGCATCACAGCAATACACAAGCTTCCACTGACAGAGGTGGCTCATTGGCCAGGACTCACACCCGAGTCTCCAACATGGAAGATGAGTATTCTACCACTGAACTATCAGTATCCCAAATGGAATCATGTCAGGAGCCTTTCAAAACCCAATGCTCAGGCAGTTTCCCAGTCCACTTACATCCATATCTCTAGGAGAAGGACCCAAGCACCAATATTGTTGGGACTTTCTAGGTAAATACCATGTAGAACCAAGGTTAAGAAACTTGTCTGATACTTAATTAGAAAGTAGATCTAGTGAGTGTTTTTGGAACTTCTGTTTCCATATTTATAAAATGAGTGTAATAATACCCATATTTGCCTGCTTACAATATAGGCTAATGGCCTGTTTACACCTTACAAAGGTACCCAAATATCAGATTTTAGAGTAAAAGGTTAGTGGTAGGTTCTAGGTGTTGTTCACTGTTGAATTCTGTCAGCTTTACTGTGTGTATGCTTCAATTTTTAAATAATAAAATGAGATTTGGGGACAGTGTTCCAAACAAGTGATTGAATTAAAGTGTTGCCAAAAATGTCCTAATAACATCCCACATTTCCAGAGAAAAGGAAACTCTAATGAGCAGGGCGAATCCGCTCATTAGCAAGGCTCCAGGGAATTCTAAGACTGGTGTATTTCCAGGGTCTGACTGCAAATTTCCATTTAAACCAGGGCTGGGGAATGTCCAGCCCTAGGGCTATATACCCAACACAATAGTGACCCAATAGGCAGGGTAGAACTGCCCCTGTGGGCTTCTGACATTGTAACTCTTTATAGGAGTTGAAAGTCTCATCTTTCTCCCATGGAATGGCTGGCAGTTTTGAACGTTTGACTCATGGTTAGCAGCCCAACAGGTAATCACTACACCACCAGGGCTCCTTTTGGCTATATAAGGCCCTTGAAATCATCAATACCAGCTTATAGCACATACTTGACCAAAGAGAAGCAGTTCAACGCACCACAGACCTGAGGTTAGCACTCCCACGCTTACTCCACTATACTACCAGGGCTCCTTAGCAATCCTATAGCAGCATCTAATTTTCCCCCACATACCTGGTCTTCCTCAGGAGTGGGAGGCAGGGGTTTTTTCGTCTTCCGGTGGGAGCTCCCAGATTTTAAGCCTGAAAAATAAGAAGCTAATGACGAAGTGGGCTGTATTTCAGGAAAGCGCTTAGGGTCAGATATGGCTGGCTGGTCAGTTACAATCCTGTGCCAAGGTCCAAACCATAAACCCATGTGCAGGGTACATGGGTTTGGCAAGTTGGGTTAGGCCCTTGAAGAGTGATGGAAATTGGATAAGAGGAGGAAGAAATTATACTAATGAGATCTCTTACTTCCATTCCTGTTCTCCAAAATTTGGCATCCCATGGCGTTTTTGGCTGTTTGAGAGCAGCAAAGATACTGCCCATCAATCCAGAAGCAAGGGTGGTATTTCTGTACCAGATCATTGTTGTACCGGATTACTGTTGCAGGAGAGAAGAGGGAGAGATCACATCTGACACCAGGGAGAAACCATCATTTACATGCCTTTCTCTTTGATTGGGCTTAGTGGTGACTTTCAAGCAACTGCCCCTGGCCCATCTACCCTGAAGGAAAGAAGACAACAGGACAGACTAGCTCACATGACTAGCCTATCGGACATGTGCCCCAGCCCTGCAGAGTTCCAGTGACTTTTTCTCTAGTGGTCTGTCGTGACGACTGTCTCCTGACCAGCAAGATAAGAATATCTGATGTCTTCAGAGCCCAAGAACAAAAATGTTATCTATTGAGCAAATATGCTGCACAAGACCTCTTTAACGTTTTTGAAATGCAAGGATGTCACTTTGAGGACTAAGGTGTGCCTGACCCCAGCCCTGGTATTTTCCATTGCCTCAGATGCATGTGAGTGTTAGATGTGGAATAAAGAAAACCAAAGTGTTTGAGTTATGGTGCTGGTGACTAATATTGAAAGGACCTTGAACTGCCAAAAAAGCCAACAAATCTGTCTTGGAAGAAGTACATCCAGAATGTTCCTTGGGAGCAAGCATAGCTAGACTTCATTTCACAGACTTTGGATATGTGATCAGTCCCTAGAAAAGAACATCTTACTTGGTAAAATAGAAGGGCAGCAAGAAAGATGCATACTCTCGAAACGATGGATGGACACAGTGGCTGCAGCAGTGAGTTCAAGCATAGCAACCATTGTGAGGATGACAAAGGACTGGACACTGTTTTGTTCTGTCGTATTAAGGTCAGACTAGGGTTGGAATTCACTCACTGTCCCTTACCAGCATGTTTTCCCAGTAGCCATTACAAGCTTCCTATCGGAAGGGTCGGTGTTCGTGATGATGGCCATTTTCTTTTTTAGAAAGATATAATTCGTTTGTCATATACTTCCATAGTTCAGTTATATTAAGAGTTGTATAAACATCACCAAAATCAGTTCTACAGCATTTTCTTCCTTCTTGTTTTCCTTATTAGCTCCCCATCTCCCTCCAACCTCCCCTCTCATCTCCCCAGTAAGCCATTCATACATTACTGTGGCTATAGATTTGCCTATCCTGGATTCCATATATTGGAGAACATAACACAACACAGCCTGCAAATGTATTTTTTTAAAGAAAGAGAAGACCAACACCAATATCAAGATAAAACAGAAGGGGAAAAACCTCAATTGAGAAAGAAACAGGAAATACTAAAAATTAGAACAAAAAAAATAGGCTATGAATAGTTCCAGGATATTTTTTTTCATGTCTATATAAGATATGAAGGATAAACAATCCCAAAGAGATAACAACAGGACCAATGTTTCCAGGGGAACAGGGGAGAGGATGAGGTGGGGGAAAGGAAGGGAGGGGAGCCAACAAACCCAGGGACAAGGAAACAACAAGAGATCTAAAATTGATGGTGAGGGGTTCGATCAAATGCAATGTAGCCAAGAGGAAGTAGAGAGCTGAATGAAGGTCGAACATGATAGTGGGACAGGAGGAAAGTTTAAAGACATTTATAGAGGTATAAACATGGGCATGTATATATGTAAATATAGTAACATATAATGATAGGGATATAGGTCTATGTGCATATATTTATAGGTTAAGTAATAGCTATACACTTTAGCATTTAATTCTAAGAAAAAAAGTCCTGAATCCCCAAAATAAAAATAAAAAACACCAAAAACCTTTCTTCTGAGACCAATTGAAGTGCTTAAGAGCATGCTAGTTAAATTTTACTCACGTAAGGATTTCGAAGAAGCCAAAAGCTTCTGGTGGTTTTTACAGGTAAATGAACAGAAATGCTTTTATATTTATTTATTTTAAAGTGCTATCTTGATGCTTTTCTAAATATGGATTAGAGATTTCTAGCGATTCTTTCCCGCCCACTCTTGACCTCACTTTTAAGCATTCTTCTGCCCCTTCAAGGGAGTGCAAATGTTTAATGGATGGTGCAAATAGTTAAACGCTCAACTAGTTGTGCAAAGGTTGGTAGTTTGAACCCATCCAGAGATGCCTCAGAAGAAAGACCTGGCAATCTACTTCCCAAAGGTCAGCCTTGAAAACCCTGTGGAGCACAGTTCTATTCTGTACCCATGATGGTATGATTCAGAATCAACTCGATGTCAACTGTTTTTGTTTTGCTTTTTTTTTTAGTTGCTTGCCTTTTTCTTCACCATTGTACTAATGGTGGGTGCTTGGAGCTGTTTGGATGGGGTGCAGACAATAAGGGGCTGCATGATCTGTAGAGAATTGAAAAGCAAAATTAAAACTGACTGAGAGTCCATCTGCCTTTTATTTTTACCATATTCTGGCAAGACTGAACAACATCAGTGATAAAGTATAGCTCCCTACTAGGGTTGATTGTTGATTCCTCTCACAGCCTCTCTTCCCTCTCCCCATCCCATGCCACCACCCTTCACCCAGAGATATGAAGACCCTCAGATCCTCTATGCCTTCTGTAAGACTGGACACTAGCAGACAACTAGAATATCTCCTTGACAACTTGTTGTTGTTAGTTGCCATTGAGTCGTTTGCAACTCACAGCAACCCTTTGTACACCAGAATGAAACACAAACACTGCCTGGTCCTGCACCATCCTCACAATTGTTCTTACTCTTGAACCCATTGTTGCAACCACTGGGACAATCCATCTTATTGAAGGTCTTCCTCTTTTTTGTTTCCCTGCTACTTAACCAAGCATGATGTCCTTCTCCAGGGACTGGTCTCTCCTGACAATATGCCCAATATATATGAGATGAAGTCTCTCCATCCTTGCCTCTAAGGAACACTCCATGACAATTAACTGTCCATAAATTATGCTACATTGATAAATAGTGATAAATTAAATCTGGTTGATATGCTAATGAGGGAATATAGAGCCTTCTCCCTTTCTCTTCCATCCTAAGCGCCAACATTCTCATTAAAAATCCTCCCTACATTCCCAAATAATGCTTGCTTCTTAAGAGTTTCCTTGGAGAGAACATCTCTTCTTTTTTTGGCAAATCCAGCTATTTAGGGTAGGATTGCCAAAACTGGGTGTCCTAGTGGGAGGACTAAGGCAGATTATTGTTTCACTAATGCATCCAGAGCCAACCTTGTTTAAGGAGCACTGATGTTTGCTGCACATGCTCTATGTGTTTGATAGGTCAGTCTCATACCCACATTTATCAGTATAACTATAATTCTGTTTCAGATAAGAATGAATCGTTCTTCCTTATGCTAGTCTTTGGCATTTCACTAAGGCTATCCTTTCCTTCTGTTTGGTGAGATTGGGTCATTTGTTTGCTCTTGAAGTTCTCTGAACAATAGGCTCTATCAGCCCTGACCAAACAAAGATTCAAGAGTGAGTGAGGAGGGATATCAGTGGGGCTGTGACAGGAAAATGTCCACTGCCACCTTCAAGAAAATGGAAGGAGAGGGGCATGGCTAAATTTCAAGGACACAATCTATGCATGCAAAGTACTATTGGGGGAAAAAGGATGACGGGTAGATATGAGGTCCAATTTTGCTAATTGAAGTATAACTTAACATGTGGTGAAACACACAGATCTAAGGTGCACAGCTGGTAACATTCGTCTACAACTGTTCAACCATCATCACTCGGACCCAGCACCTCAGTAGATCTTCTCATACCTCTTCAAAATCAAGACACCTACTGAAGTAATCAGTGTTGTGGTGTATTTCACCCAGGAGAGAGATAATCTATCAGTAGAGTGGGATTTGATGAATTCTAGGGCATCTCACCATTGGCATTGATAACACTTGGGTTAAATTGGGATGGTCAGTGACTTGTACCTAAATCTTCCAGAAACCATAGTATTTATTGTTAAGTGCCTAATTTCTATCTCATAGTATCAGGCAGGTTCAACAAGATATACACAGGTCTGGAACAACTGGGAATTAAAAAAATGCCTATAGTAAAATGCCAGGGAAAAGAAGGCAGGCAAAACCACATGAGGCCACACTACCCAACTGAAATGATGGGAGTGTTATGTTTGTTTGATTTTTATTTGTAGCCTATTGTAATTTTATTTATTCAAAGAACTTTAATAGTGCATAATCAAAACACTAAGATTATGATCTGACTAATAAACCAAGTTTATATTCTGGATATTCTTATCATTGGATATTACTCATGCCTTGAAGATAGTGAGCACCCAATAAATATTTGTTGGATTAAAGTATAACTGGCTTTGAAATTAATATTTGAAATGTAAAAGAACTACTAACTTGAACATGCTATACTTTATTTCCCCTTGTCACTCCCTCATTTAGGATTGAATTGTGTCCCCTCAAAATATGTGTGAACTTAACTAGGCCATGATTTTCAGTATTGTGTTGTTGTTTTCCAATTTTGTGATCAGATGTAATTATCCTCCATATTGTAGTATCTACACAGTATGGAGTTGTAAGTCCGATCTTCTATATGTGAATGAGGTTGGATCAGTGTGGGGTACATCTTGAGTCACAGAATTACAAGTAAGTCACACTCTTGCTTGAGTCACATCTTTTTTCTTGCAAGACAATAAAAGGAGAGAGAAGTGAGAAGATAAGAGAGGGGCCTCACCAACAAATGTACAAATGTGCTTGACACAATGGACGGTTGGATGGATTGTGATAAGAGTTGTATGAGCCCCCTAATACAATGATTTTTTTTTAAAGAGGCAGAGAGAGAAGGACCTCACTACCACTGAGAAAGAAGAGCTGTGAGTAGACCATGTCCTTTGGACCTGGGTTCCTTATGCTGAGAACCTTTTAGACCCAGAGGATTGGCTCTAAGATACATGGAGATCTCCAAAAGACACTGGGCCCACAGAGGCTGAAAGGAGACAACTACCATCTCCCAGAGCCAACAGAGAGAAAGCCTTCCCCTGGGGCAGGTGCCCTGAATTTGAAGTCCTAGCCCCTGAAAGTGTGAGAGAATAAATTTCTGCTTATTAAAATCATCCACTTGTAGTAGCTCTATGATAGCCGCACCAAATAACTAAGACAGTATCCTTAATTCCCCCTATTTCAAAACCAAGTCCTAATGGTTTATCAATGTGGATCTCAAGTTGGTGGAGGTTGTTTAATCCCTCAGAAAAACCAATCAACACAACTATTGATTGACCCTTATTTATGTACAAGACACCATAAAGACAACCAAAGAAGTACAAATAGTTTTGCCCCTTTGAAGCTTTATTTTCCACCCTCTTTGAAGCTTGTGTCCCCCCCCCCCCAGTACTTCCCTGGCTTGGAAATACCACAGTGATTAAGAGCATGGACGCCGAAGCCTGAGTTCAAAGTCTGACCCTGACACTTCCTGTTGTGCTCTTGGGGAAAACACCTGCACCTCTCTGTGCCTCCGTTTTTTCATCTGTTAAATGGGGATGATGAGATTACCTGCCTAAAAGGGTTGTTATGCAGAAAAAATGACATAATATATTCAAAGAATTTAGGATGGAAAGGAGGTTAGAATGATTGCACAGATCAAATTATGTAATCTACATCACTGAATTGTACATGTAGATATTGGTGAACTGGTGTATGCTTTGCTATGTATATTCTCAACAACAAAATGTTAAGAAAGTAACAAAAAAAGAACTTGGAAAATAACCTAATTGTAATGACAAGCCACTGCTATTAGATTGATTCCAACTCATAATGGCCCTATTTAGGGTTTCAGAGGCTGTCAATCCTACAGGAGCCAATAGCATCATCTTTGTCCTGCAGAGCTGATGGTAAGCCCAATACTTGATCCACTGCACCGCCAGGACCTCTCCTATTAAACACTATTGAAATGCTTACTTCTTTTGTAAATAGCCTCAAGGCTATTTTGCTCATTTGCATTCCAGTCTCTTCTCTCAAAACACCTCCAAGAACTGTGTGGTTCAATCTATCACCTGTTTGTGATACTTACTTCAAATGATTTTGCAACCACCCACAGATGGAATTTCTGGATTTGGTAACCAAGCAGCATAAAACTGCAATGTGATTGGGCTTTGGAGTCATACAGACAACACAGGAATGTGGTAAGAATCTGGACTCCACCACTCGCTACCCATGTGCCCTTAACCTCTTTGAGCCCTGGGTCCCTCATCTGTACAGAGGGCAATGATACCTACCTTATAAGGTTAGCATGAGGAATATAAGTTAACTAATACATTTGACGCACTTAGCATAGAGCCTGGCACAGAGTAATGCTCATTAAAAATAACCACAGCAACAATCAAACCCACTCTATTGAGTTGAGTCCTATTTATAGCGACCCTGTGTAGGGTTTTTGAGACTTGTCTTTTTGGTGGGTTCTGAACTGCCAACCTTCCACTTAATAGTCCAACGCTTACCAGACAATGTCCCAAGTGCTCTTTAAGTGCTCATGAAGCATTCATCATAATTATTATTCCCTTTACCCTGAAGTTACTGTTAGAATTAAATAAGCTAATAAATATAACGTACCTAGCTCAGAGTCTGGCACACCGTTAGAATTCAGGAAATGACCCTTCTCTCTTTTTTGCCTCACTTTCCGTTAGAAAGACTTGGTGATTCATATTTCAACTCTGTTAGACTGTCATTCAAGGGAGTGAACAAAGCTGCTATAGCCAGCCACGGAGTACCAGAATCGAAATGTTTATTAAGACAAAGGGCTGTCATGCAATAACCCAACCATGGTGTTATCAGTCTGCCATCCTTCCTGTTTCTCTAGGCAGCCTTTCCTGATGTCAACTCAACCAGTTAATCTCTCAGTCACTTGACATGTGGCTATATATACACACAAATATGTGTGCATGCATCCTGTGTTGCAAGCATTCACAGTCATGTTTATCTGAACACACACTGTATGGGCTGTGGTAAATGCTGCAACTGTGTTCAAATTCAGGTCTTCCAAAAGCTAGGAACCTGAACTAGTTCCTTGGGGAATATTTAGCCCAAACGGAGAGATGTACAGAGCTGTCTCATACAGTACATTACAGTTTTCTACACACTTTACTTAATCTGACCCTGGAGTAGGGCTGTTTTTGTGATTGTTTTGTGCTGTCAAGTCAATTCCAGCCCATAGCAACCCGATTTGACACAGAAGAGCTGCCCCATTGAGTTTCCTGGGCAGTAAGTAATCTTTACAGGAAAACATTGTCAGGTCATTTCTCCCACAGAGCATTTAGTGGGCTTGTGTCAGGAACCTTTCTGTTAGCAGCCAAGCACTGAGCCATTGTGCTGCCAACATGATCATTCCCCTCTTTCAGAATAAGAAACAGTCTCAAAGAAGCTTGTTGTCTTACTTGACAGCAGTTACCCAGCTTGTAAGTGGTAGAAGAGGACTTGAAACCAGGTTCTCGGACTCTGACTTTAAGCACTCCATGAGTCATCTATTTAACTTTTTAAAATAAGATATTTCATACTTAGGATTCTATCGATTGCTTAACCAATACCTTTACAACCGGTGTGAAGAATAGGGGTTTTTTTCTATGTGGGGATATGGCAATGCCTACAATAATAAAATTGTACTAGGGAGAGAGTGGCAAAACTGGATCATAACTCTTAATCTAGTGCCTGACCTTTATATAGTGAAATACTTACCAACTGAATTATTAGTATCTAGGCAAAATGCCCCTCCTTACCACTTCTCTTTCTCTCCCTTTTCTCCTTCCCTTCTCATTCTTTCTTCGCTCTCTCCCGTTCCCCCATCTTCTGTCCTCTATTCCTTTCTCTGGCTTTTCTTCCTTTCATTTGATGTCCTTCCTTCCTTCCCTCTTTGTTTGGAAACTACTTTATATCCCAAATACTTCTCACCATTTTTGAGCTGGTGAATCCAACGCTTCCTCAGGTCTTCAGTTGGGGAGAAGACATAGAGAGGTCCTTCATCATAAACGACCTGGGGCAATGGACACACCGACTTCAGCAGTTAGGTTTCAAGTGAAAGAAGAAAGACTTTGAAAGAACTACAAAGCTACAATATTGTGGACTCATCATGGGAAACGATGAAAGGCAGCAGCAAAGCTGGGGTCACATGAACTATCAGAAGAAATCTGGAACAATTCACATGCAGGGATCTAGGGCTTAGAGCCTCTTCACTTTTTGGAGGCCTGCTCCTGGGTCCTCTTCCTAAGGGCACAAACTTGACAATGCTGCTTTCGGCCCTTGATAGAGACAAGATTTTTGTTTCTTCAGCAAAGGACATTTATGTTATGATTAAACTGAGTTGCCAATGAAGAGAATTGAAGAATCTATATAACTTAAGTTTTGAGAATTTACATATGTATTCAAAACAAGCCAGATTTACTATATATAGATTAGTCATGGAAAATATGGAGCTAATTTTTAATTTGTGGCTAATTTTCCTCCATTTTGCGTAGTGTCTTCCCATCACCAGCATTAGCTGAAATAACCTAAGCTTGGAACCACGAATTTACTGCAAAAAGGATCAAGTATATTAAGCATTCTCATCAAATCAACCTAGCAGTCAGTATATTCTGAACACCTACCATATATATCATGCTAGGTGCTGTGGAGGTATATGAAAAATACATAAGATATTGTTCCAAACCTTACAGAATTCATAGATATCATACAGTGGATTCTAAAATATACATTAATTTTGGTTTGATACAATTTCGTATTATAAAATATACATTAATGTTGGATTATCTGCTGTTTAGCATTATCCACTGGTCCAGTTAAATATAATCTGTTGAAAGACAATGGCGGACCAATCATGTCTAAAGCATTCCTCCTTCACAGGCTTTGCAAACTGTCAGGCAGTCAGGGACATTAACAAGATCCTTTTAGATTTTTCTTTTTGCTTGTTAGTCATGCTGTGCTCATAAATCCATGACAGAAAGCCCCCTCCCCTGAGACTTTCCACTTCCTTTTCTGGCTTTCGCTGTTGCAAAGGCTGCTTGTTAATGACACGTGGGCTACAGAGTGCTCAGGACATACTCCCACAACCATCGAGTTGCTCAGGACATAATCAAGCCTAATTGAAGATTAAATGTTAAGCTCTTGTTCTTCTTTAGGGCTTACACTGCATCTACCAAGCTGATACCAAAGTGACTTTTCAGTCAATCCAGACTAGACTAGAATTTAGGCTCATGTGTAAGTCGAATACACTTTCCCCGTACCAAACTTCCTAGTATCACTCCTTCCCTCCCCTGTTCTGCCTTTTCAGCCCACATAACCACCATTAGACAGATAGGCAGAACCAGAAGGAAGTGAAATGCTCACTCAACGAACGGAGCATCTTTCTCAATGCAGATACCATAGCAAAGACATAAAGTGCTAGTATTAAAGTTATTAAGAATATTTTTTGAAGTGTGGGCACTAAATGACACGCTATATTAGGTTTAGGGAAAAGGAAAGAAAAGGAAGGAGGGAAGGAAGGAAGGTAAGGGGGAGGGAGGGAGAAAGGAAGAAAGAAAAGCACACATTCTCAGCTCATCCCAATCTCATTTCTCAGTCCAGTTTCCCAATTCACCTAATCTCTGTTTACTAGGACCCAGTAACCTTCTCTCTGCTCTATATAACATCTTTAATAATTACCTTACAGGTTCCCTTGGAGAGGTGGTGGGAGTAAATGACTCACCTGGAAAGGGTAAGGGAACCTTTCAATGATTGAAATCTGTTCCATTTCACTGGACTCTTCGCCCCTTCTCTGTAATGGAAGAAAAAAAACACAGCTAGCATGGCTACTGGTTGTTTAAGGAACATTTGGGGGATTTCCTCTGGAACTGCGAGTCCTTTGCAAAGGCAATAGAAGGCCTCCCTAGGAAATCATTAACCACCACATTTGTCAGGGTGGGTGGGAAGGATTAGGTAGCTATTTCTCTCCATTGCCAACTCATAGGGATCATATAGGACAGAGTAGAATTGCTCTTTTTAGTTTCTTAGGCTATATATCTTTTGGGGGGCAGAAAGCCTCATCTTCCTCCTACCAAGTGAGTAGTGGTTTCGAACTGCTGACCTTTTGATTAATAGCCCAATGTGTAACCACTGTGTCACCAAGGCTCACATCATGTGCCAAAGTAAATTCCAGATGGATTCAAGAGCTTACTATAAAACAAACAAATAAATAATAAAGAGCTTACTATTAAAAAAATGAAACTATGAATAACATCAAAATAGGTGTCTATACAATCTTTATATAATGCTAAAGGTTAGAATTATTAAGAAAAAAGATGAACTAATTTGATGACACATACATTCAAAACCCCAGTATAGCTAGAAACCTTACAGAGTCCAAAGATAAGTGAAAATCTTAAAAAATACTTTGAACATACATTACAGTTAAAGAATTGAATTGTTGATATAGCAGAACCTCTTAGATGACTAGGAATAAGGCAACCTTCTCAAAGAAAAATAGGTAAAAAATTAGAAGGCAAATTACAAGTTAAAAACATAAATGATCAGTAGATAAACAAATTTTCAACCTTACTAGTAATTCTTAAAAATACAATTGGTTGGCAATGAAACACCATTTTATTGGCTGTCAAAATAACTAATATTGAAGATCAATTATAACATCAAATATTGGAAAGAATATGGAGAACTAGATACTAACATACAAAAAGCTAATAGAAGTATAAGAAATTCAAATTATCCTTCTAGAAAATGAAATAGAATAAAAAGATAAAACTAGCCAGGGTGTACTAGCTGGCCACAGGAACCACAGCCTCCACTAGCCTGAGACTACTACCAACCACTCTGATAGGCAAGGCAATCGACTGACCTGGTCAGAATAGGAAAATTTAGAACAAAAGATAAAACCATAAAAAGGACTGGAGTTACTGGTCTGACAGACATGTGGAACCTCTGAGACGATGGCCTTAAGACGCCCTTCAAACCTGGAACCAAACCCACTCCTGGAGGTCACCTCTCAGCCAAACAATAGACAGAGCGATAGAGTGAATGGTAACACTGCTGATAAACATGCTTCTCACAACTATCAACCATATGACACCAAATGGGCAGCATTTGCTCAAAACCCAAGCTCAGAATGGAGGAAAGATGTGGTAAATGGAAACAGGCCACCCACAGTGGGAGTGAGAGAGTACCGCTGAGGGGATTGCAAGTACTGTCACAAAACAGAATGCATATGCATTGGTAACTGGGAAACCAATTTGCTCTGGAAGCCTTCATGCACACCACAATCAAATGCTCAAGTAATAATAATATTGAAGGTGCACAGAATCCATAAGGAGAGCAAAATTCCATTTCTAGGAATTTATTATGAGGAAAAGAATATGAACACTACACAGGATGTTCCTCTCAACGTAGTTTATAATGTCTACTAATTGGAAACAGCCTCGATGTGTAAGTAGTAGGAGAGTGGGGAAATAAATTATAATACATCCATCAAAAGGAACCTATATAGTCATTAACATTGGGTTATTAAGCAGTATTGTCATGGGGGAAAAGTTTACTATATGGTGTTAAACTGACAAATTAGGTTACAAAGCAAGCTCTGGAGCATGATTCGAAGTTTGAAACATAGACCATATCTGTAAGCATGAGTGTTGGCGTATGTATGAATTGAGTCTGTGCATTTATTAGTAGAGGAAAGCATCTGTCAGTCTAGACACCGAAATGTTACTAGTTGTGTTAGCTGAGTGGTGGGATTGTGAATGCTTTTTCACTTTCTTTCCTGTTTTTAAAACATCTTCTAGACTTTCTACAGTAAGTATTACTCTTGGAGTCCAGGAGTCTTGGTGGCACAATGGTGGAGTGCTCAGCTGCTAATTGAAAGGTTGAAAGTTCAAATCTGCCCAATTGTTTCTCTGAAGAGAGATCTGACAATCTGCTCCCCCAAAGAACACAGCCTAGACAACCCCATGGGGTAGTGTTACGGTGTCACATGGGATTGTTATGTGTCAGAATAGACTCAAATGGCACCCAGGAACAACAAGAGCATTCTTGTAATGGAGGAAAAATAATAAATGTTTTGTTTTGTTTTTAAATCAACTCAAAGGTCAGGGATACTGTGCCTTTGAGAAGCTCAACGGAAACAAGAGGAGAATGAACAGTGAGATCATCAAAGACTCTCCTAGTCTCAATTCCTTAGAATTGCGGCATTCAGACCACTCGAGCCCTACATTTTCTCCTGGTAACTGAGGGAGTAACACTAACCATCTCAGATCAGTTGGAAAACTTCGTTTGTCATCATTTGAAAGTTGGTGTTATAAGGTTTTCTGATTAAGTGCCATGCTCAACCTCTGGTGGCAAGATACTGAGACTCAGTAAAAGCAGTGCGTGGTAGACTAGAGAGTGAAGCAGGTCCCAAGGGTGTTCTATTGTGCCCTCCATTGAACTGGCTGGTTGACAGGAGTCACATGTTGCAAATTTCCAAAGCCAATCTCTCTCCAGCTCTGCACCCTTTCTCTTTCTCAATGGTTTCTTACCGGAATCTGTCTTTCAGGGGGAGGGTTTTTTTCAGGAACCACTGTTTCAACGCAGGTGATCTTCTCAACATCTATTGAACCCTTCTTACTGCCTCTTCTCTGAGAACGAATGAGGAAGAAAATGGAAAGTGATTGAGTGATTAAGCAACCAGATGGTTCTATTTTATTATGTAATCATTCCGCAGAGTAGGTAGGATGATACTCACACTCTATATCAGGATCTGTCATTTTGGAGAAGACAAAAACCCCATAACTTTCAGATCTAGCAATCTAACTGTCTTTGACTATCTGATGGGGGACAAATAGTATAGAAAAGTACATGATAGCGTGCGTGTGTTTATCATAAGAACTAAGGAAGCAATTTCTAACCCTTAGATTTCATCCTCCAGTGAGTGTAGTTTAACGAGGGATTACCAAGCACTAGACTCTAGGTTAAGGTCCCCTCCCTGACTTCTTAACAACTCTGAAGTTTTGTCCCAGCTTAGCAGTAGCTAGGAATGTACATAGGTTCATCCCACTTCCCTCTTTCTACCTTCTCCTCAAGGAAGCTCTAAGAGCGGTCTATGAAACTCGGGGTTGCAGGACAGAGAAACTTACCCCACGTTCAAAGTCATACTCATAGTAGGAGAGCTTCTGGACAGTCAAGAGAAAGAGGCGCTTCTTAAAGTTTAAAGGTGAGGTTTTCTTTTTCTGCTGGGATCGCTTCAGGAAGATGCTCTCCAGGATCACTGTAGCCATAGCTGCTGCTTTCAGGAGCTCACTTGTGTGCTGTTGATAATGAAAGTTCCTGAGGACACAGGGCATTAATCCTCATCCCTCCTGGTTCCACCTCAACCTCGCCACCTGCTTTCAAATGGAACAGAAATGTGCAATGCTAACAAAGAGCCTTCTGCCCATGTTGGCATCCTCCTTCCACAGCTCCATCTCTGGCAACTTTCAGATATGATGGATGCGCTTTGAATTGGGGCGATTGGTCCTACATTGTGAGGTCATTCGAACTTGGTCTTGGTCCCGTTCCCTCTAACGTTAATATCTCACATACCATACAGTACAATGATCAAAGCAAGAAAATGAACGCACTGATGACAAATGATATGGACCTGTGTGTTTAGTAGTGCCTATGAGCAGCTTTACAATACCAGTTACTATTTAGTTGACAAGGAGCCCTGGTAGCATGGTGGGTTATATGTTGAGCCACTAGCCACAAAGTCAGCAGTTCTAACCCACCAGTTTCTCCATGGGAGAAATATGAGGTTTTCTACGCTCATGAAGATGTATAGTCTCGGAAATCCATGGAGGCAGCGCTATCCTGTCCTGTAGGGTTGCTATGAGTCAGAATTAACTCGATGGAGTCAATTGAGTTGATTGAGTTGACTCTGACTCCTGATGAGTCCATGTGCATTAGAGTAGATTTGTGTCCCATAGGATTTTCCGTAGCTATGACCTGTCAGAAAAAGCTCTTCTTCCCTGGAGCCTCTAGGTAGGTTCAAACTTCCAGTTAGCAGCCAAGCTTCTTAACCGTTAGTACCACCCAAGGACGCCATCTTTACATTAACCAGCCTTTTATGCTACTTGTAAGTAGAATCTGTGAGCAGCAAGAGCCCCTGTGCAGCTGTTGACCCTGCTCTCCCCAGAAGGGACCATTGCAGGTGTCAGAACTCCACTGAGGCAGCTATTGGACTTTCAGTTCCCACTTTCCTAGACAGTGAATTTCATTGTTCAAACAATGTCCCATTGGGGTCTGTCACCAAGGGGTCTCATAAGGATATGGAGGCTGCACCTGCAATCATGGACTATATACTAACTGCCACCCAACCGATTTTGCCCAGCACCCACTGAGCTCCAAAGGAGGAAAGCTTTAGTGTAAAGTTGCAAAGAAAAAAGGGGGGAGGTAGGGGACAGGAGAGGGTTTCTGTTTTGTTTGGAGCCTTAACACTTGTTTGTTTTTTCATGTGGGCCTGGATTAGTTTGCTTAGGCAGCATCAGGCAAAGGTGGTGCAACAGTCTCACTGCTGTGGATGTCCACTCTTATCATTTAGAAAAGCCTCCGTCAGTTGTTTCGCCACTCCAAGTACACAGGACCCAAGAAAGCTTCAGTTTAGATAACTGGAACAAAGAAAGATGAGGAAAGTTGCAGAAAAAGCACCATCGGTTTGTTTCCCTCCTCGGCCTTCTTTTTTTTTACTTTGAATTTTAAAACGACAGAAAAGTTGCAGAAACAGTACAGACTTCCCATCTAGCCTTCATCCCATTTCCTCTAATGTTAACATCTCATATACCGTACAGTACAATGATCAAAGCAAGAAAAATGAACATGTGTACAATGCATAGATTGCATGGAGGGTTACAAAAGTTGGGCTGCTAAACACATAGTCAGCAGTTTGAACCTACCACTTGCTCCACAGGAGAAAGATGAGGCTTTCTGATCCTGTGAAGATGTACAGCCTCTGAAATGCACAGGGGTAGGTAGATCTACTTGGCCCTATAGGGTCACTATGAGTCAGAATTGACTGGCAGTTGGTTCAGTAGGGATTAAACTACCAATCCTACACTGGTGACAACTCCCCCACTTTGGTTTACTTCCTGTTCCCGGAACCAATCCAGAAGTCACACCAGCACTGTTTTTTATTTGTTCACACAAAGCAAAACATCGTGTCAGTTGTTCACTTGAAGTTCATGCATGATCTTGTATTACTGATTCTAAGGCTTTCATTAGAAAGATAACATGAAAAAAATCAATTAAGCCACACACATTCCAAAAATAAAGCACTTAAAATTACCAGCCCCACCACCAAGTTTTGCTAGCATTTGGGGTTATTTCCTATAGACTTAAATTTATTTTTTTAACCAAACTCCTTATGCTTTTGGTGGCCCCATGGAAGTAGAATAAATTAAATTTGGAGGTTTTTTTCTACTCATCCACCACAGATGATTACTCACACAAGGCAAACACAAGAATGGTTATTTTTGAAGCCTGAGGCTATCCACATCATTATTTTGCTCTTTCCTGTGGTGTAGAAGGTGGGGAGACAAAAATAGATTAAAGGAACACCAAGGATGTTCAGAATGATCACGTTGCCACTCCCCGCCTCTGTCTCCTTGCGGCTCCTTCGTTCTATGTTGTCTAAATGACACTTTGAGAAAAATGGGGCAAACGAGAAAACCTTTTCTCACACAATGACTCCCTCATTTAAGTGGTCTCTCATTGAAATGACAAACGGATAGAGGTAACAATCAATGGGAGTCCTCTTGAGCACTCAGATTCAGCTCAAATCCCAAGGAGGTTCCTATGAACATTAGAGGTATGCTACCTTAGGAGGAGTCTTTTAGCCAGAAATAATCCTGGGTGTGGCAAACTATTATTAACAAGCTCACAAAAGCTATTCACAAGCTTTTGGCTAAGCCAGAAAGTTGTAGGTTCAAGTCCTTCAGAGGTACCTTGGAAAAAAATGTCAGGCAATCTACTTCCAAAAAAATCACCCGTTGAAAACCATACAGAGCTCAGTTTGGTTCTGACACACGTGAGGTCTCCAGGAGTTAAAATCCACCTGAAGACAACTGTTGGGTGGTCACCAAGTCACTGTTCTCAGGAACTGCCACCTCCTTGCGATCTCTGTAATAATAGCGCAATTTCCACTGCGAGCTGCACTGAAGTACCTCTTCACAACGCAAGTTAGAGAAATCAACAACCCCAGTGACAGAAGACAACAGAAACCCTAGAGAAACTTAGTGGCGTGATCAAGTAAATCCCTATCAGAAACATCCACGCGAAGCACAGCCAGTGGTGTTTCTTTTAACAGAGGGAAATGCACGCATTTTACCTTTACGCGCGGTGCACGCTCTTGGGTGCACTCCCAGCCTCAGCCCCAGCACCTGCTTCAGTCATGGCCTCTGCGCTTATTGCCTAGAAGACATATTCTGCGGGAAGCTGCCTTTGCTCTTTTTCTTTTTGAGAAGAAATCCAGTTTGTACAAGAGAAAGTCTTCCACTCTTTCAAGTGTCTGGGTTAGGGTAGGGTTTAGCGCTGGTCTAAGTATGAGGAAGGAAGGAAGCCTATTACTAGCCCCTCTGAGCAAATTAATGAAATGGCCTTCCCGCGGCCCCCGCCCCACCCTCCGATCATTCAGCTGGATGATTACCAGGATTTCCATGGCCGGGTAAGCCCCTTCTTTGACTGATTTTCTCCCACTCCTTGTGATCCAGTCCACATACACACAGCCTGAGAACGAAGTAGTTCTTCCTCCGTCCTGACTGATCTACCCATCAGTAATGTGACAGGAGAGAAATCAGTCTTTATGGCTCCCCCACAGCTGGTGTACAATAGTTGGCTCCGAAATAGACAGGCGCTGCAGCTTCTTTGGGTCTGTGTTGTGGAAGCCCTCCTGCCCCACCCCACCCCCATCTAATTTTTTTTTAAAAAACCAGTATCAGCAGCCTAGAGTATATTTGACCACAGGAGATGCACAGACAGAGCTGGCTTTGCTCTGGGGGCGGGGAGTGGAAAAGGAAGTGACATGACTGTTATATACACACACATGCGCGTGGACACACATATGGACCACTGATCATATAGAGAAAGAGAGTGAAGGAGGAAAATGAAGAGAACGGTTCAGGCTTCTTCATTTAAAATAGAGTCCCACAGATCTGAAATTATGAATGCTTTTTCAGTTTATTTGCTAGGTTTTTTTTCTTTTTCTCTTTTTATTCCATCTTTTTTGTCTCCATTATTGTTGGTTTGCCCACCTACATAAGATAGGCATGGGAAGTAAGCCCGAGGAGAAAGCAACAGGACCGATGATTCTGGAGGGACTTGCAGGAAGGAGGAGGCAAGGGAAGAGAGTGGTGAGCAAACAACACCATAGACAGGGGAACAACTAAGGAATTAAAATCAACAGCGAGGAGAACGTTGAGATTCTAGTGGTGTTGGAGCAACAACAATCTAGCTGAGAGAAATTACTAAGAGGCAGACGAAGGGCGAGCATGATGGTGGGGCAAGAGGAAGGTAAAAGGAAACAGGAAAGATCTAGGAAGCAAAGTTATGGATAGAGGTGTAAACATAGGTGTGTACATATGTAAATATGCTAATTCATTAAAATAGAGGTATTTGTGCTTGACACAATGGATGGATGTATGGATTGTATGTACACAATGATCAACAGATAATCACACACACCCCCACAAGGGGACGAACAACATAAACTGTGGGGGAAGGGAGACCGGTCAGTGCAAATGTGAAAACAATAATTTATCATTTATCAAGGAGGGGAAGCAGGGTGGGAGGGAGGAGAGAGGGAAAAAAGGGAGGGGCTGATACCAAGGGCTCAAATAGAAAGTAAATGTCTAGAAAAGAATGATGGCAGCATATGTAGAAATATGCTTGATACAATTGAGGTGTGGATTGTAGTAAGAGCTGTAAGTGCCCCCAATAAAATGATCTTTAAAAAAATAATAAAATAGAATCCCAGGTAGGGAGGGCTAAAGCGTGCCTGACCCAAGTCATTGTATACTCAACTGCCTCTTATGCAGGTGAACGCTGGACATTGAATAAGCAAGACTGAAGAAGATTATGGTGCTGGTGGAGAACATCGAAAGCACCAGGGACTGCCAAAAGGACAAACAAATCTGTCTTGGGAGAAGTACAACCAGAGTGCTCCTTAGAGGTAAGGATGGCTAGAATTTATCTCATGAACTTTGGCCATGTTGTCAGGAGACAGCAGTCCCTGGAGGAGGACATCATGCTTGGGCAAGTGAAGGGGCAGCAGAAAATAGGAAGGCCCTCGACAGTGGCTGCAACAATGGGCTTAAGCATAGGAATCATTGTGAGGATGGCGATATTTGGTTCTGTTGTACATAGGTTCGCTATGAGTCACACTCAACTCGATGACACCTAACAAAAACAACAAAACGAACTGAAAGGTTGGTGGTTTGAACCAGCCCAAAGGCATCACCAAAGAAAATATCTGATAATCCTCCCATAAAGATGACAGCTAAGGAAATCCTGGAGCAGTGCCTGGAAGGAATGAGTCCCTGGGCCTGGGGGCTCAGGACTATAGTCTTCGAGTACATCCAAGTCAATTGGCACAAGATGGGTCACAGAGAAAATGTTCTACATCCTACTTTGATAAGTGAAGATGGGAGTCTGCAGAACTAGTGAGCAGCCAATCTAAGGAGTAACAATTGGGTTTTCCCCAACTGGAGCAAATACAAGGGAAGAAAATCAAAGACCCATGGAAAAAACTAGTCTAATAGACTAATGCAGCGGTTCTCAATCTGTGGATCTTGACCCCTTTGGGAGTAGAACGGCCCTTTCACAGGGGTCGCCCGATTCATAGCAGTAGCAAAATTACAGTTATGAAGTAGCAACAAAAATCCTTTTATGGTTGGGGG